>NC_143020.1:91653654-91984488 GCF_055824585.1 Amblyomma mixtum
GATGTCCTCAGGCTTAAAGCAACACACACTAATATTGTCGCTAGAGGTGCCGACGACCCAGCACAGCGCCGCAATGTGACTGGTGTGGTGAGCCTGAGGCACCCGCAGAACTGCTGCGAAATTCATTGTTTGGAAGAAAAGTAACGGTCCTTAGAATTTGTTTACAGAACAAAGTTAAACTTCCCCACAGAAACATATTTTGAGCAAATTATCACAGCACGGGGGTAAAAAGATGTTCAAGAATCAGAATTAACATTTTCAAACTGGTTTTCTATAAAGCAGCGTATGATTATGAAACATTTTCACTTGCGGTTTTCTAAATAATCTCTCATTTTCTTCATCTCTGCAAAGAGCCCTTTAGAATACAAGCGGCAAAAATAGAAGAAAAACCGAGCCACTGAGCTGGCGAACGGGAACGTTTTCGATCGTATACTACCTGAATGTGAGACAGTATGGCGAGCTTTTATTTCCACATTTACTTTTTTTTGTAGAATTTGTTTCTGCTCAATTTATTGAGAAAATTATCGTTAATATCAGTAAGCATGTGGGGGGCCAAATTTACTTCTAATCTTTGCATTATAGTGGCTCTTGTGCTCAAGCAGCGACAATTTTCTCACTGGAAATTTACTATCTTCCTGCCAACCTCCCTGAATTTTGAACTAGCTGTCGTAGAGCTCTCTTTCTAATTAAACAGCCTTTCACAAGTCAGTATTTTTTGGAATGTTTTGATTTCTAAGAAAAAAGGTGTTTTATTATCCTTGAGAGCAGAGCTTCAGCAGCCGAATAAAAATAACTTTTGATTAAAACACACCCTCATTAAATTAACTTTGCAGACTTCTTCATCAAAGAAGATGCCCAGAAAGCTTTACTTTGTCCGTGGAAAGTGATTTCAGTAATGCTAATAGCGAAGTTCTGAAAAACGCAGTTATCATTTTATGCGGCAAGAGGATTGCAATATGCGGACATTTCTGCAAAATACTTCATCGTATCACAAAAACTTAGCACTGCGGTTTGATTTTGCACTTAATCCTTCGCCGCCAAAAAAAAAAAGATCTTTTTTGTGCCCTGAGATCCTGTATACATTTCATTTACATCGTTACTTGGCTACCCAAGTTGCGCAACTTTCAAAATTTTCTCATTCCGTACGGCACATGGGGACTCCAACCTTCTATTCCGGCCATCGCATTTGAAAACTTAATGAAAGCACCGTCATGCTAAGAGCTCAACCACTAGATCTGATGTTTGGTCTTTTACGGCTCGAATCCAAAAGTTGAGGCAACATTATCGCCGCAAATATTAATTTTTGCTTGGCGAAAAAATCACATCCTAAACTGAACTCTGCTGAACAGTTCGAAAAAGTTCTTTGTATAAGTGCTTGCCACTTGTACTGGGGCCATTCTTTACGAAAGATTATGAAATTTAGAGACGCTAGGCTTTGCTCTGTATGACCGAGATGCATCCGAAAAAAAGAGTCGCCTTCTGGTGCTAGACTTTTCCTGCCAGGTTCTCTGGCTTTCCTAACTAGCTTTCGTAGAACACTTACTCTAATTAAACTGCCTTTCACAAGTCAAAGTTTTTCTGGAAAAAAGGATTTCTGCAAAAAAAAGTATTCTATTACCCTTGCAAGCAGAACTTGAGCAGTCGAATAGAAAATAATTTTTCAGGAAAACACGCCCTCATTAAATGAATATCGTAGACGTCTTCGTTAATGAAGATGCCTAGAAAGCTTTGCTTTCTTTGGCTAAAGTGATTTCAGTAATGGAAATAGCGAAGTTATGAAAAACGCAGTTACCTCAAGATGTAAGGCTGAGATCATTGCATGGTGCAAGTGGATTGCAAATATACAGACATTTCTGCCAAAGTCTACATCGTAGTGCGAAAGCACGGGCGGTTTGATTTTTCACTTGTTCCACCAGAGCAAAAAGCATGTGTGGTGTGTCCTGAGTTGCTCTATACATCTGATTTACCTGGTTACTTGTCTATCTAACTTGTGCGACTTTCAAAACTTTCCAATTCCGTAAGGCGCACAGAGACTCCAACTTCCTATTCTGGCCATTGCATTTGGAAAATTGATGAGAGTGCCGTGATGTCAAGAGCTCAAAGACTGGACCTTATGCTTTTATGTATGGTTGGTTGTCGGACAGATGTGGCACGGTGACGACCCAGAATATGCGATTTCTAACCCCATTTAGGTCTCTGAGAAAGCTTTTTGCGACAAATGAATGTCTTAGTGCGTCGAAAATGCCAGTGTGTGGTCGTCCTTGCTCTTGAGTACTAATGCTAATTTTATACGTGAGAGCATTCGTTGATGCATTGAAAGTGCTGGCTCTGGGAAGAGCTCGCGTTCTGAATAAAGCGCCCCTCATACTTGGTAGCATATATATTTGCTACAAAGTATGAGGGGCGCTTTATTCAGAACGCGAGCTCTTCCCAGAGCCAGCACTTTGCAATGCATCAACGCATATATATATATATATATATATATATATATGCGCCAATGCCTCTTGGGCAATATTCAGCGCTTTCAGTTTTGGAGAAAGTATATGCGCCTCGGTTGATGCTCAAACAAGAAGTTTCGCAAGGGAGATGTTTTTTTTTTCGTTTTTTAAGTTTAAAATGACTCCATTGCCTGTTCACAAAGTTTATGCTTACGCAACAGTTCGTGAATCGAAGAGGACCCGTGGGTAGGTATTCCAAAAACGAGTGCTTCGCAAATGCATGACATTGTATATGACGCAAATCAACGTTAAACAACAGTAAGTTGGAAAGTTGGACGAGTTGAATTCGATTCATCCTGAAAGGTGCCGCGAAAACAAAAACAAGGACGAAAGCGCTCGGGTCATGTCTAGCCTCTTCCTATAGTCCTTGTTCTTTTCGAGCTAACTTTTAACATGAACGTAAATCAGTGAATTAAATTTTTAGACTACGACCTCTCAAGGTTTAAAACTGAAGTGAATTTGGTTCGGAGTGTTTTATATCTTGATTGATATCATATGTGAGTATATCAGTCAGGTTTACAACCTTCTGATGCGCCGTATAGTTTGGTGAAATAGGTATGTAACTAGTTCATAAAGACCATTGATGCCTAGTTTTGTCTTAGCCTCGCACGACTGAGCAAAACAAAAAATAAAGGCAGTTGATGGCTCAATCTGACGGAAATGCATGGCATTCGATTTTCATTTTCGTTTGCATGACACGGAACGTCACATACATTGCTTTACGTCCACATTTGCGGCACCCCTTAGACTGCAAACCTTAAAAATTACTCTTTTTAATAACTGTTCTTCTATTCCATGTGATATCTTCAGTATCCACTGACACTCGGTCCTTGAGGTGGCTCTTGGGGGACAGCTAGGCTCATTTTCCTCCTCTCCATTCATGGTAATCAGTGACCGGATTGTTGCCATGGCAACAGCGCTCAGGTTGCGCATTCCCCAGTCCGCGTTAAGAACCGCTACGTCCAATTTAGCCAAGCTTTTTGTTCTCCCCGAGGCAGCCTTCTTCTAGCTTCTCTCTCCACTCCCCAACAAACCGGAAGGACGATTTTACCCTCGTCCCTTTCGCACCTGCTAAAAATTTCAGGTTGAGCCTTCAGAGAACGGGGGACAGTTTTTCCCGAAATATAGATAGCAGAAGAAAATGAGTACAACCCGCTCCGCCCGCCCTACATTTGCAAAAAGTGTTGGCTAACACTGTGCCTTCACCCCGACTTTTCAGTTTGGGTAGCCGCAAGGTGTTTTAATATTCTTTGTTTTCTTGGTGTTGTTTTTTTTTCACGGGAACTGAGCATTGGCGAGATTCTTCTAACACACACACATAGCCGCTAACAGAGAATGCTGGAAGTGGCCCTAATAACAGCAAAATACCATGAACCGCCGCCACATACATTCCAAGGCCGATTAGTGAGCCTCTTGGACGCACAGTCTAAGGATTAATATTTATGTATCATTCTTCCAGCAGTCTGTTCGCCTTGCCAAAAGAAAAGGATTCCTCTTTGTGTTTCGTCTTCTTTCTAGCCGTAATTCGCAATTCATATTACTGACGACTCCTACGAAAGGAACAAAGCTATTTGTAAACAGGCACGGGAAACGCTGTGCTCTCTTTAGGCCAGTTTTGTAGGTGAAAATTAGGATAAGAAGCTTTTGCGGTCATTGCGTGATGTTCAATAAAAAGTCCTTCACAATTCTGTTTTAAAAAAACACGACCTGGGGATTTTTCGATTAGCATCTAGTTTTTCACGGGATACCCAAAGTACCATTAACTATTTTATACCGCCTTCAGGTCCATGTGACAGCCATAGTTCAAGATATAACCACGTGACATATCTGGCCATGCTAAGTGTATCGAAACCCTTAGCCGAAGAAATTTATGATTTATTCGAACCATCAGGAAACAGACTCAGTCAGCACAGATAACGTTGGCATAAAGTCGCACTTTAGCTGTTGCCTAGGAGTCATAGTCTTTGAAGATTAGAGGATGAAGGTGTAAACATTAATCTCAGGGTGCATAGTTTAAGTTACTACATGATGCTAGATTTTGTTTAGACCTTACGAATAGTGGGTGGCACATCATCATAGCGTATATAACTACAATAAAGGAATTGTAGCGTGGCTCCGCATAATTATTCTATTCAGGAGTTATTGCGTCTAAGCGTTTAATTCACACACAGACAACGGCTTGGTCTTTTGCGGCTCGGGTCCAAACGTTATGGGAACATTTTCGGCGCAAATATTTATCTTTGTCTGACGAAAAAATCACATTGTAAACTGAATTCTCTTGAACAGTTTGAAGAATTAGTCCATATACGTGATTGGCACATCTGCTGGGGCCGTTCTTCTAGAAAGATTATGAAATTTAGCGATGCTATGCTTCACTCTGTATGACCGGGATTTATCCGAAAAAGTCACCTCCTGGTGCAAGATTCCTGTTAGTTCGGAACTACTCAGGAATGAAATCCGTTTGTCATTTTTTCGCATACGCTTTACGCATGCCACGCGTTTCTTGCTTATTATGTCGTTCGATAAATACAGCTGCCAAAATATCAAGCAGCGCCCGTTGATTTTAATTTAGTTTCTGCAATTGAGTGCTTTTAGAACTTGGTAGATTTAAATATACATAGTTTTATAGGAGAATGAAGTCTTTGCCCAGTACATTAAAATAATTTAGGCTCTACTCAGAGGACCTGTACAGAGAAAATTACGTTTACTTTATCGCTTGCCTCGAAAATCATGAACAGAGGCAGAAGCAGAAAGAAGGAACACATGCTGGCATGCGCTGCCTGTTATGTGATAATATAAAGCGAATTCTTGAACATAACCCACCCTATTGATGAAGACAGATGTGGTATATCTGCTACCACTAAGAAAAATATGTAAGTTAAAGTACTATTTCATAATATCCGAAATTCTGCACCAGCCATCAGTAACGAAAGGTAGTACGTTGTTAATGGCTATTTATTAATAAAATACAATAACAACAGAAGGAGAAGATTTTGATAGCTGCGGCATCTGCCATCGAAGCCTGGGCCCCTGAGCTTGGCTAGCGAAATAAATGGGCAGGGAGAGGACAGGGACAGGGAAGAAAGGAGGGTACGATGCTAAGAAAGGATAGGGGTAGGGCGGCCATAATTTAAAGGAAAACTTCATGGGTGTCAGAAATCAACGAGTTTAATCAAGAGGGTAGATTGTGTGAAACTTGTAGGTAAAGCATGCGAAGACTTTTTTGGCTAGCACTTGAAATAGTGAAGTAATCACCGATTTAAATCCGGACGCCTTTCAAGCTTCTCTGCAGCGCACAATGCCAAGTGGGGGGGCGCATGATGACGTCATCGAAGGAACCGGTGCATTTCCAACGCACAAAGCTTGCTTTGAAGGAAAAAAAAACCAAGGCCACTGAAGGAAACCCTGCCGAAAGTGGTTTGGCAGCGTCTAACGAGTCAGGGCAGGGTGTGGCTGACGACAGCGGTAATTTGAAATCAGACCTTCCGTGACGTCACGCTGAATTTTCCTGCACTCCTCTGGTTCAATGAGGAGAAGCGCAAAAGTCAATCGTCGATTACGTCACTATTTTAAATGCTAGTGCAATAACACTTGGCATGCTTTACCTACAGCCTACATAGATTTGAATCCTTGACTATCGCGAAATTCTTAATAAAGTGCTGCAGCTGCCCTTTAAAGAAAAAGGAATTATGCATGATCATCTACCAATTGTTCTTCAAGAGACTTTCAATACAACTGTAGTCAAACGTATATATGTATATTACCAACGACCATAAATGAATGCAATGGCTTGCCGAAAAAAAACTAATTTCCGAGGACTTCTTTTCTGAACCTTAATTTCAGAAAATGTCTTTAGATGTTATTGGAGCATTTTCCCCCGATATTTTCTTATATTTGTCCTGGTTACTTTCTTCCCTGTTACTGAAGGACTCTGACATCGTAGGTTAACATCTGGATTTTTAACGCTCTTTGCCTCGATGACATACTGATCATAATATGGCATTTTTGATCTAGAGTACTTTTTTTTTCTGCCCTCTTCATACGTGTTCTCATATAGGAAAGGTAGTTTCTTGTATTATTAAATAATACGCAAAAACATCAATGTTTCGGCACACAAACATTTTTAGGTTGTAAATTAATTTTCTATACAGAGAGGGCTTATGGCGGAAGCACTAAAAAAAGTATTTAAATTATTGTCTTCCTTTTAACTTTACACAGTTTGTACTGAGGTGACCCTTAACTGACGTTAATAATGACTCCTATTGGTATTACATACAGGGTGTTTCACCTAAGACTTTCTGCAATTTTTAAAAATAACCTATTTGAATTAGATGCGCGCTTTTTCTGGCATAGCATTGTCAGTGGTTTAGTACATCATAATTCAACTAAGACGTGCTAACTAGCAGGCTTGTTAACCAATATTTAATAGTTAACTTTTAAACTATTACCGTTGGGCTCCTTAATTATTGAGAAGCATGCAGCCCACCGTAAGTAATGTCCATATCCGTTTTTAGAATTTCGAGAACGCGATTATCCTCGGCGCTGTGGCCCAACAAATTTCGCTTACATCGCGCCAAAATACATGCGGTTTGAGAAGCTTGCAGGCAAAGCAACCTTTCCAGTGAACCTAACTCGTCGAAATAGCCAAATTTTGTTGGGCCACAGCGCCGAGGATAATCGCGTTCTCGAAATTCTAAAAACGGATATGGACATTACTTACGGTGGGCTGCATGCCTCTCAATAATTAAGGAGCCCAACGGTAATAGTTTAAAAGTTAACTATTAAATATTGGTTAACAAGCCTGCTAGTTAGCACGGCTTAGCTGCATTATGATGTACTACACCACTGACAATGCTATGCCAGAAAAAGCGCGCATCTAATTCAAATAGCTTATTTTTAAAAATTGCAGAAAGTCTTAGGTGAAACACCCTGTATATACGCAGAATATCAAAGTGAAAAACTACCGCGCCAATTTTGAGGCCTAAAATGTCTCTCTCTACATTTCATTTCACGAGCGCAGCCATAAAAATAAATTGGTCAATTGTTTTTTTGGGGGTAAAGAAAATGGCCCAGTATTTGTCTCACATAACTCGTTGGAGTCCTGAACCGCGCCGTAAGGGAAGAGAGGAAGCTTAGAGGAAAAGAAGGAAGAGAGAAAGAGGTGCCGAGGTGAAAGTCTCCGGAATAATTTCGACCGCCTGGGGATCTGTAAAGTGCGCTCACATCACACAGCACCCGTTCGAGTTCTAGTGGTTTGGGATTAAAAAAAAATGGCTGAGGCTTAGCTAAGGTTAAGCCTAGTCAGATGCGAAGCATATTGATGGCTAGGCTTGGTAATACATGGCTTTCCTTGGTTGAATACTTGGTCATTTTAATACAACCACTAGAAGTGTAGCAAGGATTGCCGTGGCAGCTATATACGGGATCATCGGTGAATTCAATGCAGAGTGTACAACCGCTGCCCCAGCACCGGCTAGCTACAACAGCATTCTTGGCACCCATGGAAAGTACATTGCAAAGCTGAGGCAAGCTCAGCTTTATACCGCTGCTGTAGCGTCCCGTGGTCAGCTGCAGCGCATCTGATGTGGAGCCTCCACCGCCGCGGCCGACCGCGCGAGCCGTCAGCCCATCTCTCCTCTGCTGTGACGTCATGTTGTCACGTGGTGTCACGTGGTCACGCTAAAGGTCAATGGTAGCTCCACCGCGGTGCTCGACGGGCTGTAGTGTAGCTCTAGTAATATGCTTCGCATAAAAGATTTTAAGCAGCCTGTGTAGAGTGCGTCCAGCCGCCTCGAACGCGGCTACACCCGTGACGTTCTTGCCAGCATGACAAAGAAGTTTAGCAGAGTGGTTTGTTGGGCGAGTTGGTTTACCATATTGAAATATACCTGCGCTTAAAAGACACGGACTGAAAGATAGAGACACACATATCTCTATCTTTCAGTCCGGGTCTTTTAAGCGCATGTATATTTCAATATGACAAAGAAGCATCGGCATATACAAAATCACACCGCATCTGATACAGAGCGCGAAGCCGCTCTACTTCACGGTCAGACTGAACTTCGGCCCCAGATATACACAGCATACGTAAGGGATAGAGAAACAAATGAGTTAGCTAGCCGCTTACAGTACCCGAATTGTCGACGGAGTTGCCACCTGTGATATGCGCGATTACAGATTAAGAGCGTTATCGCTAACTCCAAAAATAGTTCTCAAACTAAATTGAAGCGCCGTATTGAAGAGCGTCTGAAATAGCACCTCAAACAGATCTGAAGGTGTCCGCTTCGGGGAAATATTTAGCAGGAATCGCTAATGCTAAACAGTAGGGTAGCAGTGCAGATTTTATTTTAAACCAGCTCAATTTCTTGTTTATAATGATCTTAAGTAACCAGTGCTGCCGAATTAGCTGACGAGAGAAAAAAAGAAACATTTTCGGAGTTTTTTTCACAAAGTATGCGCATCTAAATACGGCCTGTTTCGCAGAAGACGTTCATTCCCATCAAAAGAAAAAAATTCTTGTTATTTTAACTGAACAAGTTGGATCAAGAATTGCAGTTCATAAAAAGCACAGAATATTTTTCGCGTTAGGTACAGATCGAGTACCTGCACTGCCTCGGGATGTCTACGCTAGCGACGTCTCTGCCGACTAGTGGTGTTTAATGGGAATTCGCGCCTACTGTTTAGGGACAGCGTGTGACGTTGTATTGCGTTAGTATAAGGCTGCCACTCAGCCGAGAAGCTGTTCTGTGTCAGTTTGTTGTGCGGTCCCCTGTCTTTTGGCAGGCTGCGCACCTACCCATCGGGTTGTGGACGACCTGCCACGTGTACACCATCGTGACAGGTGGCATTTTAGTTAATGCTTAATCGCGAGAGGTTGTTCGGGAAGAGCAAGCTAGGACTCAGAATATCCAGCGAAGGGAGCAACTGCCATCGGTACAGATTCCATTCACAGATTTCTAATAACTTAAAGGAGTGCCGAGAATACCACATTTATGTCGTGCCTTCTGGCCCCATTTTTTCAAATTATATGACAATCTATGTGCGGATGGTTAAGACAAATGTACTTTCGTCATCACGCTGACTGTCCTCGGCCTGATCCAGCATGTCCCCGCGACAAGGTGTCAGCTTCTTCAGCTTTTTATTGCAGGCTCTTGCAATAGCATGGTTGGGAAATCCTGCGTTATTATCTTCGAAACCTGTTCTTATAAATTAGTCGTCATGCTGGGAAAGCATGACTTCGTCAGAACTGAGCTCATGCTATGTTTAACAAGCTTTGAATGGTTAGACCCGTAAAAAGTAGAGGCTTAAAGAGATACTGCATAGGTTGTAGAAATCAACGAGCTTAAGGGGGTCGATTGTGTGAAAGTTGCAGGTAAAGCATGCGAAGTCTTTTTGGGCTAGCACTTGAAATAGTGAAGTAATCACCGATTTAAATCCGGATGCCTTTCAAGCTTCTCTGCAGCGCACAACGCTAAGTGGGGGGCGCATGGTGACGTCATCGAAGGAACAGGTGCATTTCCATCGCACAACGCTTGCTTTGAAGGAAAAAAACCAACGCCATCGAAGGCAAACCCGGCCGAGACTTGTTTGGCAGCATCTAATGAGTCAGGGCAGGGTGTGGCTGACGACAGCGGTAATTTGAAATCATACCTTCCGTGACGTCACGCTGAATTTCTCTGCACTAATCCGGTGTACTCAGGAGAAGCGCAAAATTCAATTGTCGATTACGTCACTATTTTAAACGCTAGTGCAATAACTCTTGGCATGCTTTACCTACAGCCTACGTAGATTTGAATCCTTGACTATCGCGAAATTTTCAAAAAAGTGCTGCAGTTGCTTTTTAACACACCTATAGCTTAATATCGCCAGCACACCTGGCGCGTCACGATGGTCAAGGAAAGGCCCAAAAACAGCAGCTGTTTTTGCTGGTACTTTTGTACTATTGTACACCTAAGAACAAGACCTTTCTCCTGAAATAACTTTAGAATATGCAAAGGTCCTAAACAATCACAACCTTTGTAATGATCAGAAATTCATCGACGTAGCGAAAGACTTTGCCCCCAGACCATGGGAGTTCTTGGTAATCATTCGGTCCACCCTGCTAAGAAAAAACTGCGCTTAATCCTGAACATACTTCAAACATTGAAAATAGCAGCTTAAAAGCTGAATGAGCTTCTAGATAAAGAAATTCGTTGTCTACATGTCGCGTTAGTGGGTGTTCACTCTCAGGATAAAATTGAGCCGCAGATGATCGTTTTCTGCTATATTGTCTTAATAGACTTAATGATTTTAATTCTCAGCAGTTGCTCAATGGTCACCGCCCACCCTCCCCCCTTTTATTTTCTTATTATCGTTAGAAAGGTCATGAATCATGTCCCGTTGAATGACTTCGGCTCACAGGGTGTCTTGCTAATTGCGTGCCCAACGTCCACAATTTGCGTTACTGCCAGATGCATCGATTTAGCGCTCATGGATTGTGTCTACATGAAGTTTTTAATGGAAAAAGATGTTTACTTTAGAAGCTCATTGCCTTCTTTCAAGTGCAGTTTAAAGATTCGGTAGGCTCTTAATTAGGGGCATAAGCTATCAGAAATTATGGTTCATTACCTGTCGCGGTTAGACACTGAAACACAACGTGTGGGATGGTAGCCGCCTAAAGAATATCAAAAGAACAGCAGGAACGTTGGTAGCGAGGCGTTTTATTGTGTACCGATGCTCTTTGAGAGCATAAAGATACAGGAGCCTTATTAATGCTTATAAGAGGAGCATGACAGCAAGCACGGATTCTCTCGCAATAATACCGTCTAAGGCCGGTCAGAGGACTCGATTGCAAACACAAGGCCTGCCGTGAATAACGGAGATGTATACAAACTCTCTTCTATGCACACACGAGGGTCGGAGAACTAGATTTGCCGTCCCTGTGTCAATATAATTAACAGAGCAGATTTGCTATTATTACATACTGCTCTAACACTGAGCAAACAGAATCTGATGCGGTTATTAATCGTTAGGATACTACAGTACTCCAATTCCAATATATCTCTAATCAACTCGCAAGATTTAATGTCATTTAGTGGCCTGTGTTTACACTTCTGTACCTGCCCAGATATTCCCACGTATATTTCAGTAGTGCGAGATATTTGTTTACTTTTCTGCGCAGCTTTCGATCTCTCAGCGTTGATGCAGTTGGGTTTGATTTTTTTTTTGCCCCCCAAAAAACCGACCGTCACAGCAATGGCAGTGACCAGTGGAGGTCAATAACCACACTGCTCAAGAGCCTACCGTCATGTAAAGAGGTCATCAGGCTATGCCTAAAATTCCGGATGGAAGAGACTCCTCCACTAAACATGGGCAGTAGTCTGATGTGCTCACCCATCTAACAATATTCTAATGATTGTTTGGGGCTTCTGTTACCTTGTGCCTGAGATTATCAAGCCATTCAGACAACTTGTACTATATATTTGTTTTTGTTTCTCCCGTCGAGAGAAAAAAACTGAGAATTATATTTGTCGCACCCAGCCAAAACTGCGATAAAGAGTTTTCTCCAAAGAAAAGAACTATCCCTGATGAAGCTGAGAGTAGCGTGCGCCATAGCTCTGTAGTACCTTTGTGGAATATGCAGATTCCTAAAAACCTAATTTTCGACTTTGTAGAGAAGCGTAAATTTATTTCGCCCGACAAAGTGAGCTTTGCCAGCGAGAGTACAAAGATGTTTAGCTGTAGTTGATGTCAAGACGCCGGTCCTGTCAGGATGTTTGGCGCCTGTCCTTTTGTGTTTTTGTGCCTCTTCCATCCTTGTTTCTTGCGCGCCGTCCTGACATCAACTACATTCAGTAATACATTGTTATCAGCACATTGATAGTCATTATCGCGCCCAAAATCTAGATGTCTCTGGCGATATTGCCTGTGAAGAGCAAGGCAGTGCACCGCTTGTCGAACTTTCACAGTGAAAAGGACTCCCTGTGTCAAACTGAACAAGATCAAAACTAAGGAGCGAAGGTTGTCGACCAAAGTTTGGAAAGAAAAAAAGCGATTCGTTCCGATCCTTCACTGAGACCGCCCAACTCGCTACTATACATCAGGCTGTAATATTTCTCATTCAAAAACCGATGGAGGCCAAAATTGCCAGGCTAAATCGCCATATTATTACACATCATAATGGGTGACTTGGATACGAGTAGACGAACAAGTGTAGTAGATATGAAACGGACAAACGGCTATGTAATGCGCAACACAATTTATTTCGGAAGCGTGGCTTCCAATGCGACTCGTGCTGAGACCATTTGATCCAGGAAACGGTTCTCTCTAGAGGATTGCTGTAAATGACGATTCGTTGGAGCGAAACGCACTTTGTCGATTGAGGTGAATTCGCTGTTGGCGGTTGACAAAAGTGGAAGCATCATCAGCCGGTTAAATTCTCAAGGTACCACTCTGTACCATGAGTGCGCGTGTGTCTTCTAGGTCGTGAAGCTCTTTTTGAGAATTTTAAGCAATGTCGAGACACCGATTTGCCGCACCAAGACATTGTATAATAGTGCATTTTGATTTCTCGTTTTTTTTATCTACTTTTTCTTACCACATTTATCCATTCACATCGGCAGTTCTTACTTCATCTAGTACGGACATGTGAAGAATGAAAGAAAAAAAGAAGTAACAGGCGATGTTTACAACCGGCACAAGCTCCTCAGAAACTAATTTAGTTTGTGATAATGGACGACGCATTCTCATTAGTGGAAAATAAAGGAAGCCAAGAAACAGGATGAGCTAAGGCGCTGAAATTACTCGTAAGACTTGATGATGCCCGGGGCCTTTCGGTGCTTTCAGGAATGCTAAAAAGCAAAGGGATAGCAATATCAAGAACGGGCTAAAAAAGGCTTGCGTCTGTTTCGGTAGTTTCTTCAGCAACGACGCCATTCCGCTCTTGCGTGCGAAGTGGTAATGAGATTGGCTTGCATCGCAATGCAAGGAAGCCGCAGTGCCGCAGAACGTTTCCTGAATATCTTCATTTGCAGAAGCGCGGAGCACTCTATACTTGCGCCAGGAATGGGTGGAAAACTGGGGCATGGTTTCTTTGCATTTCCCTGGGCAATTTGTGGCTGAAGTTAGGGACCGAAACAGACAGACGCTGAATCCAGTCGAGAAGTGTTTAATTCATGCGCTTCTTTTAAAAGAGTACGTTGTCAGAGTCCATTCCAACTATTTATTTTATTCTCCATGCCGGTCGATTATCCAGATGAATCTACAAGATGAACTGAACCGTCTGTTCTAGATCTCATCGTCTCGATAAAGAATGCTTCACCGTCTAAGTAATTCTGCCCAAGCAGAAGCAGAACTAAACAATAAGCCTTCCCCCCGATATTGCAGCCACTGCAGATAACAAAACCTTTCACGCCGCAACAGCTAACACTGTTTATTCTGAAAGAAGTTGATCATGTGGTATATCTGTTTCCACTGTGTTATGTACATTGATTTTATGTTATTTACGCTTTGTGAATGTTGTTTGTTTTAATCTGGAGCAAATTTATTTTGTACTACCTGTTTTCACTGTATTATATTCAATGTTCTTTATCCTAATTAGCCCATTCCCCTCTGTAATGCCTTTGGCCCTGAGGGTACAATAAATAAATAAAACAAGATATCCTCGACTAATGAAGACTTCCCGCCTGCCTCAAATGAATTCTCTAGTAATTTGCAGGTGAGCACCGTAATCAGGCTTTAATTGCCAAAGTTACTGCTGTTGTTTGCTAAGGACCTTGCGCCTCTCTGCTTGTCTTCAGACTCTGTGGCTGAGGGGTTTCCAGAGTTGCTTGGCTTCCCTTTCGCTTTGTGTGGTTGTGTGTTCTCTTCATTATTCGAACTAAGTGACGGCCAGTCCGTACTTCCCTTAACCCAGTGTTTTGTAGATAATTACGAGGTAATTGGTTCCCAATTTTACTGCTGCATTGCCCAGAAGCTGTAATGGGATTGGGAGAAGGCTTCCCGGAAGCTCCTAGCGAGGCTCGCAAATATAGAAGTTAGTCTGGACTCATAGGACGCTTAATACTAAAGAAACTAGCACAACAAGAGCTGCTGGTTGTGTGGTAAAACGACAGCAAAAAAATAAACGGGAAATATAGAAGGCACAAAAAGTTGCTGTTTCTTGCCACCTAAATACCATACTAAAATAATGATTCACCACTTTCAGTATGTTCAACCTTATCGTCATTTTCACAGCACTGAATCGAGCCCTTAAAATATGTTGCCAAGTAATTAGCGAGCAACGCGATCTTTCTGAGGTAGGATTTTTAGCAAAAAAAAATTATGGCTGAGGCTTAGCTAAGGTTAAGCCTAGTCAGATGCGAAGCATATTGGTGGCTAGGCTTGGTAATACATGGCTTTCCTTGGTTGCATACTTGGTCATTTTAATACAACCACTAGAAGCCTTCGTCGTGGGGGAAGACAACGGCATGGCTACAGCGGAACGCCGACTAACCCCGAGACGCGCGTTGGGTGAGCGCCTGGATTGCCACGGAAGCCGCGTCTGCCTGCCCGGTGGAGCGAGCGTTTCACCTACACCGAGTGTGAACGCGCGTTCGAAATGCGCGGGAATGCCGCTCGAGGACATTCCGGCGTCTGTGCGATGGCATCGTCACGACGACGTCACGGTGTCACGTGGCGTGACGGCTAGGGGTCCCACGGCGACGGCGCGAGGTGGAGGCCGCCTCTCTCATCCGATGTCACGTGGTGTGACGTCACGGTATCACGTGGTGTGACGTCACAGTGTCACGTGGTGGGACGTCACGGTGTCACGTGCTGTGACGTCACGGTGTGACGTGGTGTGACGTCACGGTGTCACGTGGTGTGACGTCACAGTGTCCCGTGGTGTGACGTCAAGGTGTCACGTGGTGTGACGTCACGGTGTCACGTGGTGTGACGTCTAGGGGTCCCACGCCGACGGCGTGAGTCGTCACGCCAAGACCGAGAGCCAACATCCGGGCACTGAATTCCACTCATCCGGGCACTGAAACGAGAGCATCCGGGCACCGTAGTAGATTTAACGAGACTCTCTAAGACAGAGCGCCGCGCTTCCGCGCCGTCCCCAAGGATGGCGCTGCGGTCCCACACTCACGCATGTAAAAGACCGGGCGCTGGGCCTTCAGCTCATGAAGTTTCCCCTTTGGCATACAGATGTATACACGCTCGCGGAGCATTCGAACGCGTGGCATATACATTTCCAGGTAGCACACGGCAGCGGGCCAATATTGGAAATCCACTGGCAAAGCGTGGCCCTAACTAGGCCCAGAGTTGCCAGTGAGCATCCGATATTGGTTGTACCACTCCTTAGCACATCCAACAATGGCCCTGGTTGTCCAACGCTTTACCAGTATTGGCTGAGCCATAATTAGATCCTGGCTATCATGGGCCAGGTTAGCCAGGATTGCCCCACTGTTTGCCATTGCTGGCTGTGCCATCATCGAATCCTGGCTATCATGGGCCATGTTAGCCAGTGTTGTTCCACTCTTTGCCAGAATTGGCTATGCCATTTCCGGGAGCTGGCTATATTGGCCTAGGATTGCCACCGCTTATCCAGTGTACAAAGTATACTGGCAAACGTTGGTAAACATTGTGTCATCCATTAAAATGGGTTCAAAATTATTTTTATTGTTGAGTACCATATCGGCAGTTCATAATTTTCGAACGCGCTAAAACATGCGAGTTCAAAGATTTGGTTTTATTTATTATTATATTTTAACCGAACACTTTTGCAGTTTGTGAGCATAGCTACCCATGATTCCGTTGGAAAAGCTGCACTCTGGTTGCGCAGTGAGCAGCAATAATACGTTTAGGAGAATTGCGATCGAAGTCCTGTTGATCAGAATTAATGTTCTGATTACACCCGACACGCCTTCAACAAAAATTGTCAACAGGTGCCTTCAACAAAAATCAAATAAGTTTCATTTGATTAAATTTTTGGAATAAAAAAATCACTTTTTTTTATTCGCTCTAGGAATTCACTGCCGCAGTACGCAGCTGGTGTCTGCTTCAGGGAGATCGCGATACAAACGTAATAGATTAGCGCAAGTGCATTCGCTAAACCGAAATTGTGCTCAGTTTTGGCAACGTCCAGAAACGAAGCAGTCGCCTCGTAATTTCGAATTATGTGTTGCGCTCGTGAAATATTAGGCGGGTGCTTCATAAACGCACGCGGACACGTGCTAAGCGATTCCTACGCTTCCCTACGTCTTGCCCTGTGATCGCGCCTTTCCCGTGTTTTCTGATTTGCTATTTCCTTCCTTTTCTGCAAATCGTTGTGTTGGAAATTGTTGTTTTTGACCATTTTATTCTTCTGTTGCGTAATTTGCATTGGGGCTATATAGCTCTTGCTCACGTCTTTGCATATTTACTCGCAGGTTTTTTTTTTCTTTCGAACATCACCTTTATTGATGAAAACCATCGAAAGTAGTTGCGAACCACAATTCAACATGCCTTTGTTTGTTTTTGCCTTTTTTGCGCGAAACTTCCACCCCAACAAACAATTTGAGGATTCTTCGACGACCACTGAATAAATCGACTGCCCCTCCCCGGACGCCTGCGTGCGGACCCGGAGGGGCACGGGTCTTCTTCTGGCGGAAATAAAGTTTCTTCACTCACTCACTCACTCGACTGACAACTGGCGTTAGGCGCATGTTAACCTAGCTTGTTTGGCGCATGTACGGTACATGAAACTATGAAAGAGCGCGCATTCTGCTTGGATATTTTTTTTGCTTTATATTTTTGTTATGTGGTAACATTTTAAGCTATCTTGAACTAACAGAAGCCACATCATACGGTCCCACAAAATACGCGAGTGTCTCAAGTCGTTTTGGCGAAATGCATCTTGAAGCTCCAAGTTTTTCACTTCAAAATTTTCAGGCTTTTGCTGCAGCTTTGTAGCAATACTTTGACGCTTCCGTGTTTCCCATCCACTTCTCTCTTGTAGATATTGCTTTCTGTACTGCCTGTGGCCATGTGACTCATTCTCCAAAAATTCCAAACC
Organism: Amblyomma mixtum; assembly: GCF_055824585.1. Lineage (NCBI taxonomy): Eukaryota > Metazoa > Arthropoda > Arachnida > Ixodida > Ixodidae > Amblyomma > Amblyomma mixtum. Next base: position 91,671,169 of record NC_143020.1, read on the forward strand.
CTTTTCACGTGTTTTGGCCTCTTTCCCTCTCTCTTTCAAGTCTTCAAGTCCAATATCTCCCCACCTGTTCTCCCGGCCGTGCCCTTTTCCAGGGAGCGGGCTAACCCTCCACCCCGCGAAGCGCTATTTTTTCTTTTTGGTTGTCACTTTCTCAAACCTGTTTTCCCTCGCACGCAGCTATGCGCTTCGCTGTTCCTCCACCTCCCTGTCTCCACCTTTCAGCTCGAGGACTTTTCTCGGAACCACAAAACCTGTGTAAAGGAAAATTACTCTCTCCCCTCCAGCCAACCCCCCCCCCCCACACACACACACACACACCATCGTCTCCACTGCTCGTCTTGGAATAAGACATTCTTGACTGCACGGCGGAGCTCAACCACGTGCACAACCAACGCGAGGAAAATGCATGCACACTCGAGCTAGCACCGTTCATAGTCTGTGCACGCGAAAAGCCACACTCATATATTAGGAGAGCTCCGACGCTGTTCGTACCGCCTGCAAGATCTTTTGTAAGTACTAAAACTCTTTTACCTTGATATACGTCTGGAAGTTAAAGTGGTTTTTGTAGTAAATGTTGCTTTGACTACATGCGCCTTTATTTTTTAGGCAGGAGAAGAGAGCGAGCCAAAAAGCACGAGGACGACTTCTGTGTACCCACTCTCATTGCGAAATGGCTTGCTTGACGTCGTGCGCAGTGGAATTGTGGCCGAATGGTGAGAATTTGATTTTTCGTCTTTGGTGAGATGAACTCACTAAAGATTCACTACTTTGGCTAACAGCGGGTTTGAACTCATATGACTTGAGATAGGATGGATTCGGGAATATGTCCTTTACCGCTTATGCACGACGGAAATCAGAACCGCTTAATTAATTTTCCACTGCAGACTAGTTGGTAAGGATTTGTGTAATACTTCCGTAGTGTTTCTTTTTGCCGTCTACTCTTGCAGACTCAATAGAAAATCCGCAATTACTGGTTAAAGCTTTTGCCCAAGTTCTCTCGCAATGAAAAATGGCATTACTCTGGACTATCAGACTAGTATTTTTGTGTGGTTTGCAAGTCGCAGTTTCGAATCCAATTATAGCATGCATGCGAAGCGACTGAGGTAAAACAAAGGTGCCCTGAGTTCCTTGCGTTCAGCGTATTTCTTCAAAAATCGCAAGCCGCATTTTTAACCCCATTAAATAAAACTAATCAAAAATGTTGTTTTGACGTCCATGTGGAAGAGACGCTACAACCTGTGCATGTTTACTGGAACAAAAAATTACCTCGCAATTTAGAGATACGAGTTATATTAAAACAAAATAATACATTAATCTGTTTTCAATATCACATTAATTTGCTTATCTCGCATTGAATATATTTACTGGGAGTGCGACACGACGCATTAAACTAAATTAAACCATTTGGTATAAGGGAAGTTTAGTAAATTAAATTCCACTTTGTGCAACTAATGTGGTGCTGGTTCTTAAGAATAAATTAAAAATTATCCTGTAAAATATGTTGCTAGTGTCTTCACGATGACTGTGTTTCACAGAATTCGGTGTTATTTAATCATTTTTGTTTTTGTTCTGTGATGGCCATAATTCAACTTACCATGACATCATGCATCTCTTTGCAGGCTTGGCGCTTCGTGAGGCCATCGTGCAAGAACTGGACGAGGAATTTCTTTGAATGCAGTCCAGCAGCCCCCTTGCAAGTGGAGTGCAACGATCACTTTGGATATGACTGATCAGTTCACTGGAGGACAGCTCCGTTGAGCGCTTTATGGATGCCTTAGCCGTGCCGCAGCAGCTTGCCGAGATGCTTTGCCCAACCTGATCGGCACGCACCAAACTTGAAATTAAATTGTTTTCCCACAGCCTCTGCCACCATGCTCTTGGGCCCCCTATCTTTACTCCCCACGGTGGCTGGTGGTAGCGCAAACCATCCTGTGTGCGCTAGAAGCGTGATTCTTGTAACTCAAAGCAATAAACGGGTCTTTTTTCTGGAATTCTTTCGCAACCTCATTTATGAATATTTGCTAGGTAGAATGGTATGTATGTACATCCATCCACAGTGCCGGTCATTGGCGAGTGGGTTAATTGCATGTGCCAGCGTTAGAAAGCTGGATGCCATTATTCGAAAGCTGGAAACCATTATTCGAAAGCTGGAAACCATTATTCGAAAGCTGGATGCCAATATTCGAAAGCTAGAAACCATTATTCGAAAGCTGGCTACCAATGTTTGAAAGTTGGCTACCAATGTTTGAAAGTTGGATGCCAGTATGAGACCTTTGCTGGTCCATGCTGCAGAACGAACATCGGGACTGCGTTGGCCGCTTGATCGGCCGAGCGTTGGCCCAAAACTGGCATGAAAGTAAGGCCAATGTGTGAAGTGGTAGCGCTCGGCCCAAGTGCCAGTGTAGGACCGATGTTCGTGCCAAGTTTTGCCAACACTTGCGCGACGTTCGGCCAATGTTGTTGTGCTGCCTGGGATTGTCAAGCCTGCGTCTCGTCGTGTCCGCGTACGCTTCTGCATCGACCTGCATTTCAATGCCGCCACCGGCAAAGCTGCTTAAGCCGAGCAATGGAGCCGGATGAAAGGAGAGGTAGGAAGCGTCTTGCAGAAAGTGATCGCTTTGCGTGTGATGCGCCACAGCAGAAGACTGCTCGCCCCTGCCAACAACGCCATGATTATGCGGCAGCTCCCGAAAGCGACTATGCCGCCATGGTTCGCGGCTGCCTACCTAAGCCCGCACTATTGCAGGCGATCGCTTCGACGCAACAAGAAGAGTGTGGTGTGTTGTGTTGAACACTAGACCCATTTCAAGATTTTGACTAGTACCATCTACAACCAATATGTTTTGCCCGTAAACATTTCAAGCTTACTCCGCTCTCGGGTACGGGACAGGCAGAGATTTTTTTACTCTCTAACAGAAGTCCATGGTGCAGGTGGAAGAACGAAAAATTCAGTTCATGGTGAACTTGCGCCATGTTTTCGTTTTTCATTAAACCCTGTACGAGAAAATGATGTACCATCAGCTCCTACTGAAGCAGGAACTGAGAGGCAGAAGCGAGTAATGCGTGGATCTCTTCCTTTGAAAACTCAAGCACGAGCAATTTGCCACGCCCCTCTTTCTTCAGGACGTCGCCAGACAATATAGTGTGGACAATCATCTCTCAGCCGTTTTCGACAGGATTACTTCCCATCGGGATATATTCTTTCGCTCCAATGAAATAATTGGGTAGGCCGGACAGGGCGCAATTAATTCACTACGCTTACAGCAATCTTTTTAGCATTTCTGTGCCACTCTGGGAATTTAAGTGCTTCGTTCATTCGGCAGCAGCACAAAGGGACGTTCATGTTGAACAAAGTTCTTCCTGTTTTCACTGAGAGGAATTCTGAAGGTTTGCTGAGGATTTGCAACGGACGAAAGACTGAGAAATTTAAAACTCCCTTCTGTTTATCAGAGGCATTTTCTGCAATGTAGAAAGAAAGAGCTAAAACTTCTGCAGTGAACCAAAAAACAAACAAACATACGTTCTGTTGGTAAAGGCTGAAGCACTGAACATAAAGTGTCGATGAAACAAATAGTTAGCAATAGTCTTGTTGAGCAGTCGAATGCATATACCCGCATCTGAAAGTAATGATTTACACAACCATTGCTCTGAAGATTAGATATCTTTTATGGTTTACTGCGGCAAAAAAGTAGAAATAACTTCTACACGGCAGCTCAGTATGTTGTTTCGCCACTTAATGAGGCACTGCTCACTAAAAGAATGAGCAGTGTGATGGAGCATAAAAACGCAGGAGTTGTAAATGAAAAGTTGATTCTCGGAAAAAGGAGCTGCGATTGAGAGCGAAGTGCACATATATTGCTTGGCGATTCCTAAATTTAAATAGGATAGAGAAGAAATTCTCGACTGAAAAATTAGAGGCAGTATACCCGACCATAATACTGCTGAGTTAAAAAAAAGAAACGTAAAATGCAGAATAACATTTCTTCGCAAAACCCAAAGCTTCGAACAAGCCAGTAATAGAAAACCTACATTCAAATAAATGATAACGAAAAATTAAATTTACGTTCAGGGACTTCAGGGATATTTGATTGGAGCTAGAATACAGCCACAAGTATTAAAGAAGATAGAGGCAATATTCATAGAAATTCTAGAAAAGCGCAAATTTTCAGCAAGAAAGTAGTTATGAACGGAAAGTTTCATAGAAAGAAAGATTGCACATTAAAAATGACTATATCCGCTGATCTCTCTTCAGCAGTCTTTAACTGTTTTACTATTAGCGTTCATGCTATCGTCAAAAACGTTCCTCGTTGGTAACGGCCGTCTTAACAACTCGATACGAGCGATGGACAAACCTTAAAAAAGATTTTTGAAGGCATCGGAAGAATGGACCGTTAGCTTCAGTGTTTCATTACAGCAACTTACAATAATCATCAGTTGTCTCACAGCTAAAATTGATAACCAAGAGTCTTGTACTTGAAGTGTCTTGGTGTAGGCTTTCTGGGTTGTTAAGAGCTTATTATTAGCCAAAAGTAAACCAAGTTCCGCTATATCTTATAGTTCTTTTTACTGTGCCTCTGTTGCAGAAAGAGGATTAAAACTCGTGTTCTCATGATTACTACTTGTTAGTGGTGCCTCTAAAGGAATGCGTATGTTTGGAATCCGAGGCAGTCTTCAGTTGTTTTCTTTTTGATAGGCTTATACTACCAGTAAAGGAAGAAGAGCGCAAATAAGAAGAGAAACAACCCACGATGCGTATGTGAAATCGCTTCATTGGCAACAACAACAACAACAATACAAGTCTCGGATCTTGCGAACTTCTCTTTTCTGAGGAATTATTGATGTGCGGAGGCGAACTTGCTTTTTCTTGCCGTTAGAAACAGCTGCGGATAAACTGTTCCTGGCAATGACAGTGCGCAGGCAGGAAGCTAGTACGGAAACTAATGGCGCTGAGCATTCTTGCACGTCAGACTAACATCAGTGCAAACAAGTCTTTCATGCCTCTGAAGAGGACAGTGAGGCAAGTGAGGCCTTTTCCTCTTGCATAACGATGGAAGAATGCACTGCATTGCACAACAACTAAGCTGTGCAACAACTAATTTCCTTTATGTGTAAGTAAAATCACTTCTGTGAAGTTCCTGCGAAAAAGGAACTGACGCGCGCAAAACCCAAAATACACAAAACTGCACAGCAACTAAACGTTTTCCTAAATGAAATACTGGTCACTTGAGGAGTCAAAGTGGCGCAGGTGAGGTTACACTGTGTCCGGCAATGAGGGGTTAGCGCTGGAAGCCAGTGTAAGAAAAACACAACTCCAACTTGTCTGTCAACAAAATCCAGAAAGTAATTTGTCGCAGAAAGCGGTTAGATTACCGAAAGAACAACCTAAAAACGCAAGGACTCTTCGTCAGGAACACAACGAAGACGCAGTTTAATTACTCGCTGCTAAAATAAGCGGATTGTCGCTGTAATGTAAGTTTAATGGGAAAAAAAAACAGAAGGGGGAGGAGGATGGAGAGTCACAAAGAGAAACGCAACAGAGCTGAAAACATGTCCGCGATCAGCGTGCAACGTCATTATAGAAAGGAGGCAATCTTCGCACACGATACAAACAATTGAGGGGGACGCTTAAGCTCCGTCTCAAGGGCATGACACGATAGGTTTGATGCGTTAAAGCTCTTACATGCAGAATCGGTCATTTTATACTTAGCATTCACGAATTCCTGGGAGTACTCTGACAACTTCTGGCGCAGTGGTGCTGCGGTTATGCGACGCCCCACTGCCCTGAGACGGCAGGCGCTGCCGGCAGTGGGGCTTGTGCGACCCAGGTTGCTCGTCGCTAGCAGCCCCTCGCGACCAATGATTAAATTAACTGCAGCTGGCAATGCGCAGTTCAGCCTCAATGGCATGGGAGGTTATGATCACACCACAATGTTAAATGACCTGCCTCCTAGGTTTGTTCGCCAGGTTTTTTAGCGGATTTTTCTCTCACGGTTAACGACGTCCATAGAGTCGCAGACGACGTCGACCACAGCGACGTTGGACTTTCTGCCAGACGAGCTCTTTAACATCGCGTAAGAAAAGAAAGAAACTGGTCCTTAACTGCCTCGTCACAGCAAACAGAACAACATCCATTTCAACATGCTCGGAGCGTCTTCTTTACAATCAAAGCGACTAGGTTTATTACTATTGCGATCACATGCAGGGAAATGCAGAACAAACGGAGCCGCGACGAAGGGCACATTACTTGCCCCGTCGCTACTTCGGCAGATTGTTTGCTGCACCATTCTCAATTGAAGGCGTAAGCTCTAGGCGCAATGAACAGCCTTCGCATGTTTGTTGAATCATTCCTTGTACACAGGTGTTCGCGTGCTCTTTATTGCCACTACGTCATCACAATTTGGGATGGTAGTAATGAATCGGCATCAGTGCAGATTCTTTGCTGTGCATTTAAGGCACTAAACAGTCAATTTGTATTTAAAGGAGGATACCAGTAATAGCGTCATTGATCGTGTGTTTTTAGACCTCCATCTTTTCGACAAACTAAAATTCTGCACTATTGACAGATGTGTACAAATACCAATAAGGATCAGAAATATGTGTTGAAAACCGAAATAAAAACGACAGCCGAGCAGGCAACAACCAAGGGCGTACTACTTTCCTTCATACATCTAATTTTATGTCCAACGAAAACTATAATTGCTGTCATCTGTATGTTCTCGGTAAGAAGAGCTGCAGGGAACAACCAGGCTGAAAAACTAGTGCTTCGGTATTAGTTTAGGAAGTAAAAAGAAGCCTAACTTGTCGTTAATTTTTGTGAATCATTCGTCTCCGACTGTTACGGGGAAAACGTTTTCACTCGCTTACGTGCGCTTTAGCAACAGGCAATAATTCGATTATTCAGTCAAGTTGCGACGCGAAGGCATTGCCGATATGGTAAGGCTTCTCTTCGGCGAGTTGCTTACTGAAACCGTTGTCTTGGTGATATCAGCCGTGTCCCAAAAAACACCCCTTCCGTTTTCCTGGCATATATCCATATCATACTTTAGCGTTCATATTTTTCTTTCTTCACCCATGAGACAGCACTCGTCGAAGTGTCTCTTCCGGCGTACTTTGATTCTTTCGAAGAGTTCGGTGTGTACAAATGACCAACAATGACGGAAACAAAGAATGCACCTCCATCGCACGCACTTCGAGAGTGCGTGCCAGTAAATACTTAAACACCTATCTATTATGATAGCTGTTGTGTACCTATAAACGGGTTGGTAACCAAATAGTGTTGCGTGGGAATCGCAAAACTCATACAAATGTAGAATCCCTTCCTTCAATGCGGACAAAACCAATGTCACGCGAGAGGAATGCTAACGAGGTGTGGTCGAAATACACGCAACTCCGTCGGAACCAGTACACCGGTTTCCGGGCGCTTTCGGCTGCTCCCGAATTATTGTATTTTTATGGCTCATTTTTTCCTTTTCCTGGCTGTCTTCGTACGCCTGAAATGTCGAGGTTGCAAGGAAGAGCATGCCACGTGAATATCAGACACATCACAATCTGTCCTAACTTTGCATCTATTTTTCATTGCATCAAAATTCACTCCTTTTAAAGAACACCTTACTTCCATGTACTCTGGTGCCGGAAACCTAGCAGAGGACTCAGTAACCCACACTGCCGCAAGCTGTAAGGAACGTTACGAAAACCTTCACAGGAATAAAATGCTCGTCATTGTGGTCTGTTTCAAGGCCCGGAATTACTAACGACAATCGGAAATGGTGCAGTAAAGGAGCGCCTTGTAAAATGCACCACTGCCATACTTGTTCTCGGTCGACTACATGAGCCCACATATATTGCAGCGATAGAGGACAATGACACGAGACAAGTGATTTGGATAATGTTCTGAAATAAAGTGCTGAACTAAAATTCTTGCTACGGCTAGTTGGCACTTGCTTGAAGATGCTAAGGGAACGAAGCGACGAACGAGAACAAAAGTAGAACACAAAGGAGACGACCAACGCCACTAGGACCTGAGCACTTCGCATTCACGCTTGACATCTCCCGAATATTGCTTCAAAACGCCGAAGATAGACTGTACTTCCAATGGTACCAGTTTTCTTCTCAAGCTACACGCGGCCACGCGAGACTAGCAGGTTGAGACGACGATGAGGAAAACACACAAAATGGCGAGATCGGTGCGTAAACTTTGACGAACGAAAGGGCAAATTATAGAATAAATCTGCTCAAACAAAACTTGATTGGGCTAGTTGTTTCATGCTTGAAGGTGTAATGAAAGCGATGCGCCGAACGAGGACAAAAGTAGAACACACAGGGCAGTACCAGCGCTAATCTTGTCCTTTGCGTTTTACTTTTGACTTCGTTTCTCGCGCCGTTTTCATCATCTCTTCTGAAATAATGTTTGTCGCCTAATGGCGCCTGTATTTGCTTTATATCCAGCTAATATCATACTTATGCTGGTGGGCTTCAACATTTGAAAGTGCCTGCGAAGAAACAATTCTCTCAGTTCTGGTTGACGAAAGTACGATGCTATACATAGGAGGGCTGTGCGGCCACCGTTTAGGAAAACCGTGATCGCAGCCACCTACTTTTAAAGAAAGTTTATGTTTGGGCAGCCAGCAGGGAGCTTTTTTGATTAATGAATACATTTTTCGAACTGTTCGATAAAAGTCATATAAACGCTCTTTGAAAGGTGTCAAAAGTTATTGCAGGAGCTCGCCAACACTGTACAATATAAATGAAGGAGCAACATAAAGGCAGCTGGCACTCACAGTTGGGATCTGTGTGTTTTCTCTGCCAAGAGACTCAAATTGTGCGACTATGGGAGCATGCATAGGCAGGTAGTCATGCGAGACTCACATGCACACCGTGAATGACAGGGCCCTATCAAAAGACTGAAAAAGAATATCTGCGAGAATCTTCTTGCCAGGGAGAAAAAAATCGCTGAGTGAATTAACTTCGCTAACTGAGAAACATACGGCACTCGAATGGGTGTGCTGCTCGCTTTAAATCTCTTCCATGAGACTCGAATGCAATCCCAAAGCTCAGAGATAATTCAGCAGAAATTGTACTATAACCCACGGTGCAACATGCCAGTGACTCTTATCTTAGAATCACCTAGTGCCTGAATTAAATGCAAAAACTTTTTGCGCTGGGATGGCCTTAGGCGCCTCGACATCGTTTGCAAAGCTAGGGCTTTATGCTCGGAGCTGGACCATTTGGAGGATGCACATTGTCCCCAGACCATAGTCCTGGCACCATATACAAACTACGACTGAACGCCAGGCAACCAGGCAAGACTGCCTTGTGTCGGTGGTCCCGCATTAGGTAGGCAGCACCTGAACTGGATTATGCAAAGAAAACATGCTCATTCTCTAAAACTTACGCCGCATCAATCAATGGCGCGCAGAAAAAAAGGAAATATTTATGTGGTGCTCTTTTCTGAGAAATATTCAAAGTATCTATACAGAAGAATTTTCTCCGCATCCTAGTCGAAGCTTTATACAAGAACACTTTTTAACAGCGCACTGTTGACTTCTGGTGGTGGGTTATAATCTGCCGCTTAGTGTTTTCAATCGACAATAAGAGTGTTTTACTTTAGTAGGCTGGGGACAGGACAAAAAAGACCATTTTTACAACTCTCCTTCCTTGATACTCCTCGCCTTTATGTTTTTTGGAAAGCGAGAGATTGTCAATTTTTGGTTTTGGTTTCAAGCTATGCTGTAAAAATGACATCGTACCTGTTTTAATGATGAAAATCGGCTACATCCGGCCTATCTAACAGGATGTCATTTATGTGTGCCCCGTTCAATGGCTTCTTGGTCTCAGGCGGCATTTTATGCATTTATTTTTGCCTATATTTATGCTATGTTTAGGCTCAAATGAGTAACCTGTCACTGGTACCGTGGATATAGATTGCCCGAGAGCCTTGCAAACGACATTTGGCACATGCTTGGATGAATTGAGGCAGTTAAGGCCCTTGAACCATCATTATCTGTACTCGTTAAGCATACCCTGTCTCGAATTTGCCTTGCGTAAGTACTTCGCTGAAGATATATGGCTGATTTGACTCACTTAGTCTAGTGCTAAGCTGGCAGTTTTTACCTTGCAGTGGTTCCGCCCCATTATGCTCGGATTGGATGGGGCACCGTAAGAGCGTGAGAAGGGAAGCAGAAAATAACCTTACAGGAAAACAGAGGAGGTGGTGGCAAGGGGGCGAGATCAGTGCACAGAGCAGGAGAACTCTAATTTCGTTGGAGAGGGCAGCGTGAGTGAGAGTGGCTTCTATCGGAGACCAAAAGCGACTGGGCGCTTAGGAGAGCAATGCAGTGAAGACAACTTGCACACAGCAGGTGCTTGGAGCAATCTTATAGGAAGCACAACGACCAGCGTTTACTGCGCGGTGCGGTGTACGGCAGTTGCTGCTCACTGATGATAGGCCTCGCGGTGTACAAAACGAACGGCGTACTTCAAAAATGCGCCGACAAGAATATGTAGAAACCGGGGCGCCCGAATTGCTCAACCGTGACAGAACGCAGAGCGCTTGGATTTCTTGAGCGGCGGGGCTTTCATAGAAGACCAGCTTATGGCCCGGCTTTCCATGGATTTAGAGGGGACCGTCATTGAAGCTTCAAAAAGGATGACGGGAAAAGAGGAAGGAAAAAACGATGAAGAGCTAAAAGGAAAGGATCCTCGTCAGAGCATAAAGTTGAGCTAGATGGATTTTCATAACTACAATTTAGTACTGAAAACGCGATTTGCGGAAATGTGGTGATAAAAAGCAAAAAGCAAATGGATCCGAATAGACATATGGAGCCTTGCAAATGCTGCTTATAACTGCTGCCGAGAGTCGCAGTGGTTGAATTGTTTTTATTCAGAAACATTTAGGGCAAGTTTTAGGCAGAATGGTATAAGAAAAAGAGCTTTCAGGGGGCCACAATACTAACTAAAATTGAGCGCTAACGTTGCCATTATTGTATGTTTTACATTTGCTGAAAGCTAGAAAATAAGGAAAACACCCTACGGTTACGTATCTGAGCATAATATTATCTGAAGAGGAAAAGCCTTTGCACCGAGAAAAAGAAAGGGTAATAAGCTTGCTCGTCACTTTAAAATAGAGGTTTCCATTGTTGTGAACGTCTGTGGATCAGAGTGCACGTTATTCGCTTCTTCATGTTGAGAGAATTAGGCGTTGCTGAATTCCTGAATGCATTCTCCGGTGTTGCCAGATACAACAGGAAAATGGCGCAAAAGACGTGGACAAAAGAGACAAACACGACAGGACCAGCGCCAACTTACAACTGAATTTTATTCAGTTGTAAGTTGGCGCTGGTCCTGTCGTGTTTGTCTCTTTTGTCCACGTCTTTTGCGCCATTTTCCTGTTGAATCATGAACCAACTAGCCCAAACTAGAGTTCTTCTTGTTGCCAGATAAAAGCTCGTAAAAGAACAAAGCAGTCTTGTATCGTATTTAACGCCAATACCAAGGCAGTGAGTGCAGGTTGTTTTGTGCAAAGTTGCCTCCACAACAACTGCCACGATTCTCTTCCCCGACACTGGCGTACACACAGATCTGCCTAACTTTATTGGCACCTCAAAGACACTCATTTGCCGCGATCAGAAGCTGCCTTACGAAACCAACTGCGACGCCTGAAGGGTAATTCACAAGCTACTTCTGATTATTTACCTGACCCAGAACAAAACTTTCGAGTCTCGTCCACCTCCGGAGGTGATGAAAACCTGCTACTGTACCAGACATAAATATCGACACAACAGTACGGCATGTTTCGTTTCTGGTGGTATTGTGGCTGAACTGTGATTGAAGTTGAGGTAGTCTTTTGTACACAGTGTCCTCTTTGCTCAAAGGCAGTCTCTGGGAAGAGCATTATCCACAGTTACTGCCGGCTTTCGTTCCCCCCAAAAAAAAGCTGTTGCTTAAAAGTTTGAAATAGTTGCTTTATTAAATGCCTTGTATGGGCTTTTTGAATAACAGAGCGTAGCGCAACTTTGTAGGCAAGGAATAGAGGAAAAATGAACACCACCGCTCTTCCTTCTAGTCGCCGCAGGCTTCCGTAAAACCTGTTGCTCGCGGTTTCATCACATTTTTCAGGAACGTTACACTTCAAATACTCTGCTTCATCTTCTTTCTCTTACTAACGTGAAAAAAAGTATTAACAGTCGGTATACGATAACTGCCCGACATGAGCTCTCATAATGCTTGGACCTTCTTAAGGTTCCAGAAGTTCCTCTTCAGCAGTTTTTCGTAAAAGCTGTTCGCATTCAATAGATAGCGCATGTAGCCAGACCTCTTTATTCTTATACTACTTCCCGGGGTTACGATAACCAGGGCTAAGGTGCTAATTTAACGACTGGCGCCTAGAAATAAAGGACACTTTTGAAGGACAGTCTGCCCGTATATATAGTTCAATAACGTTTATAAAACATATAACCCATAAAGAGAGTGCATTTCATCCCCGTACCGCTGGCATGAAGGACAAAATTGCACTCGACGCCTTTCCGCTCTCTACAGCGTCCATGTACTCCCAGTGAATTAAATACGCTCCTCCCAGGAAGGAGGAAAATTAAAGGCGAACGGAAGAGACCTTGGTCAAATCACTAAAAACTTCATATGATCGGGATCGCCCTCATACCATTTACCTGCAATAAGGAAGTAATTACTCGTAACCATCAGCTGACACTGCGAGTTTGTTGTTACGTACGCTGCGCCAACAACGCATATACTGAGGAAAGCCTATTTTCAGCTGTTGTAAACAAAATATTGAATTTTTTGGTCGCAAACAGTGTGAATACCAGACGCTTGTTTTGCCGCCCACTCAAAGAGGCTCGCGAGACACGTTAACTACAGCACCGCTATTCCTGTCGTGCCTTAACCATAGCGCTGTATTGTTGTTTGTCTTTACCCGAGAAAACCGTTATTGTAAAGCTAACTAACGGTCTTCAGGTGTCAGAATTACTAGTTCTTTTGTACGTTTGAAGCTTTACACATTACTCTACTGCTATGCGGACCAAAACAGTTTATGTCCCACCTCTATTCAATGATTATGGCAAAATGGTGAACTGCGGGAGGAGGCTACAGCTTTAAAATCGCACCTGACGAAGAAAATTCCGCGTCATATGCATTTAAGTGCGGTTTAAGGCAGACGAGGGCAAAAACTTGGGAGTTGAGGATAGCAAAAGATGGAAATTCATACAAGTTTCATGAACACACAACTGGGAAGGCCTTTTCTGTTAAAGGCTTTGACAGAGAGGGAGATAGAGTGTTGCAGTGCTAGTTGTGTTGGGCCCACATGCATATAATTCTATCGGAAACACATTTATTTAATGTTGGGCCAACAAACTTACCGTACCTAGTGGCTGATATCTTGAGTGGTGTGCTGAATTCCGTTTGTCATTTCATGAATACTTCCCAATATTTGTGTTGCAATGATTGAAATGCTAACGACGAAGCTCTCACCACGACGGATTATTTCTGAATAGTGATTCATGGCTATGCGCATCTCTAGCAAATGAATGCATTCGAGTCCTGAAGTGCTTTTCGAGCACTTGTACTGTCACAGGTAGTTCTCGGACATGGTGAAAGATAAGAAATGATTCTTCGTTGAATACCAAAATAATGTACCCATAGATGGCCTGGTTAGTGTTGTCAGATGGAACAGACTCTTCAGTGTGCAATCACAGTGCCTCGTAACACAATCATCAATTACGCCCCGAACCGTGGTTGTTCAGGACAAAACAGAGAAATGCACCGCATACATTGATAAAGCACGGAAACGTCCTCACTTTAGCAAAAGTTAAAATCAAAACATTTATAATACCAAACAACAAGAATACGATGAAGAACTTGTTGAATATTGACACATGCATTCGAAGAAGAGACAGAAGTAGCGCATGCGCTAGAAGAGGAAGAAGTTAGTTGGCTCTCTCGCGCGCGCTCGAACCACTAGGGGACCGCCGCAGGTTTTTCGTCTCTGCGCGGGTGTTCTTTTTGGCGTTGCACGCTACAGTTTGGTGGAGGTGCTGGGTACAGACCAAATGGGAGCACTTTAAACTCATAGAGGCCGTCAGGCGTCACGAAAGCCGTCTTCTCCCGGTCTCTCTCGTCCACTTCGATTTGCCAGTACCCGCTTTTAAGATCCAATGACGAGAAGTATCTGGCGTTCCGCAATCGGTCGAGCGCGTCATCTATCCTGGGCAGCGGGTAAACGTCCTTTTTGGTCACGCTGTTAAGTTTCCTGTAGTCCACGCAGAAACGCAGAGTATTGTCCTTCTTTTTGACAAGAACCACAGGCGATGCCCACGGACTAGTGGACGGCTGGATGACATCGTCTGCAAGCATCTCGGCAACCTGATTCTGAATGGCTTCTCTCTCCACCGGGGAAACACGATATGGGCGCTGGCAGACGGGTCGCGTAGACTCGTCAGTGATGATACGATGCTTGGCGAGTGGAGTTCGGCCGACCTTCGAGCACGTAGCGAAACAGTCCGCAAATTCTGCCAAGAGGGCCGACAGAAGATCCCTCTGAACCGACGGCAAGGCAGGATTTATTCTGACTGACTGAAGAACGTGATGTGGGCCAGCATACTCGGGAGAGGGTCTTCCCACGGTGCACAAACCTGGAACCTCAGCAACGTCGTGGAGGAAGGCAATAGCCATGCCTTTGGCCAGGTGCTGATATTCGTTGGCAAAGTTAGTCAGGAGGACGTGGGTTCGGCCGTCACGTAGTTGGACGAGACCTCTTGCAACGGCAAGTCCCCGCTTAAGCAGCAGTGGACTATGGCTGTCCGCTAGGCCCTCGTAGTCATGAAAGAGGTCGTTCCGCACGAGCACCAGAACACTGCACCGCGGCGGCACCGTGACGTCGTTCTCGACAATGCGCAGAGCGTTGCTGCAGGGATCGCGGGAGTCAAAGCGCGCCACGGCCTGTTTGGTCGAGAACGTGACACGTGCCTCCTGAAAGTCAATCACAGCGCCGTTCGACTGCAGGAAGTCGATCCCCAGAATCAAGTCTCTGGAACACTCGGGGAGTACGACAAATTCACCAACGTACGTAAAACCACTAATCCCAACTCTAGCCGTGCACTTGCCCACAGGGGAAATTAGGTGGCCACCAGCGGTGCGAATGGGGGTCCCCGTCCACGGTGTCAGAACCTTCTTAAGTTCTCCAGCGAAGGCACGGCTCATAACAGAGTAATCAGCACCGGTATCGAGCAGCGCGGTAATGTCAGTGCCATCAATTGTCACACGCAAATCGGATGCAGCGTATCTGATACTGTCGCTGCCTCTCTCTGTCCGGGTATCGTCGGCTCGAGGGTTCCGCGATGGAGGATCTTGACACGTCCCGACGTCAGCGGCCTTGCCTCCAGAGGTCGCTGGTGTTAGTTTTCCCGACGCGGACTCGGCGAGCGACGGCCAGCAGAGCTACTCTGGCGGCCAGGGCTGGAAGAGCGATAACGGAGAGGCGAAGGGGAACGGGACTCGCGCCTTCCAGAGTAGGCAGGGTTCTGGCGTGCCCAGAGATGCTGTGCAATCTCATGCGGTCGTTCGCCGTTCTGAGGGCAGGGTGCGTCGGGATGGAAACCGCGAAGGCCCACTTGGCGGTACGGACAGGCGCGGTAGAGGTGACCAGGCTCCCCACAGTGGTAGCAGAGAGGCCTGCGGTCCGGTGTACGCCACAAATCCGACTTGCGAGGGCGTGGCCCAGCTGTAGCAGATGCGGTTGCAGAATACGTGGCGATGTTACTCACGGAGGTCGACGGGGTCACACCGTAGCCAGGCACGCTTGCGTGACATGTGCCGATGTTGCTCACGCCAGGCGTTGGGGTAATGGGACCGTAGCCTGTCGTGCGACGTACAACAGATGCGTACGTGGGTCGGTCATCGAACCGGGATGGCGCTTCGGGGACAGGAGGTGCCTGCGCAGCCTGTCGCACCTCGTCCCTGACAACTTCGGACAGCGCTGCCAGCGGCGCAGGTGCAACCTGAGGCAGATGGATCCGTTGCAGCTCCTCCCGGACAACGGAGCGAATTAGTTCACGCAAGGTGTCTGCACTGCCGCCGAGACACGACGAAAAGCCTTCGGGCACCATGCAGTTGATGTCCCGGTTGTACTGGCGGGCCCGTTGTTGCAGCGTCGTCTCCATCGTGGTCGCCTCGGTTAGAAATTCCGCCACCGTGCGGGGTGGGCTGCGCACGAGGCCCGCGAACAGCTCCTGCTTAACCCCACGCATGAGATGGCGCAGCTTCTTCTCCTCTGTCATGTTGGGGTCGGCGCGCTTGAAAAGACGGGTCATGTCTTCGGTGTACATGCGCACGCTTTCGTTCGTGCGCTGATTTCGGGAGTGCAGCGCAGCTTCGGCCTTCTCCCGGCGGTCAGCGTGCTGAGGAAGCGCGTCAACTGGCCCGCCTGCGCATCCACCGTCAACAGGAGGCTGCCGCCACTAAGTACAACTGTGGACGCCGTTTCGTCAGTTATGCTCCCGGCGATCTTGTGTGGATTTGGATACCTGTTCGTCGCCGCGGGCTCTCTGAAAAGCTGCTGCGCCGATACTTCGGCCCTTACGAAGTAGTGCGCCGTATCAGTGATGTGACTTATGCAGTAGCTCCCGCCCCGACAGCTTGTTCATCGCGCCGGTCGCACCGAACTGAAGTCGTACACGTTTTTCGCATGAAGCCTTACCACGACCGGCTACCTGACTGAACTGCGGTCCACTGCAGCTGTGTTCTACCCTTTCGCTGACTTTTCACTCCCAGCCGCATCGTGTCGATGCTGCAGAAGAGGGGGGCAGTGACACATGCATTCGAAGAAGAGACAGAAGTAGCGCATGCGCTAGAAGAGGAAGAAGTTAGTTGGCTCTCTCGCGCGCGCTCGAACCACTAGGGGACCGCCGCAGGTTTTTCGTCTCTGCGCGGGTGTTCTTTTTGGCGTTGCACGCTACAATATTGTTTGTTGCCTTTTCTCATGCACTTTTTTTTGCTTATTTAATAATTCTGCAGGCGACAATTGAAGGTCAATAATCACATCAGCTGTTTCAATGCGGGCAACAGATAGTGATGCAATAGCTCTCAAGTAGAAGCAGCTTCCACAAAAAAACCTTTCTTTTTCAAGATTGTATACACCCTTTTTACCTAAAAATTATGCGAAGTTTATGCGCTGACAGAATGCAGAGGTCTAAGGATTTTATAATTATGCAGTACAAATATTTGTGCCTACTCTTTATCTATCAAATTTAAAGCTCGAAATAAATCATAGATGTGAATGTCATGAACACTAAGAAAAGCGAACTAATGCTATCTCGGCAAGGTAAAAAAAATTCTCAACATTTTCTGTGGACTACTACAAGGATGCAGTTCAATCCAATCACTTACAGAAAGCGGAAAATAGAACAACAAAAAACAATTATAAGTGCAGGAAAAATCTTCTCATCTATTTTTGTTCATCTGTCGAGTCTGGTGAGTTCTCTTAAAGTTTATGAAAACTGAGCAATTTAGCTTATGCCAGTAATTGACTAAAAGTGACATCAACTTTAAAAGCTGTAGTTAGGTTCGATTAAGGAGAGTATAAAGACCTGCACTTAATAAAAATTGAGTAGGCGAATCGGTACGCTTGTAACGATTATAAAGAAAATGTACAGCTTTTTTTTAAATCATGTCGAGCCTGTAAATGTTCATTTTCGCTAGAGAAAACCAAACTATGGCTCCATTTTGTGAAACCTGCCGAAGAAATTTGACGTAAGCGAGGTGACGTAAGCGTAATAATGTAAAGCAACAATGGCGTAGAAGTAGAGCTACCGCCTTAAGAGCAAAAAGAATGGGATGCGAATTCCAGTGGCGCGCAAATTTCACCTGGTTTGAAGAAGAAAAACTCCGCGTTTCCATTGAATTCCCCAGAAATCTCACGAACACGTAATCCGTCGCCGCTGCATGAATCTTTCACTGGGCCCGAGGCGCCAAGTATAACGTATTTGAGTGCACTTTTCTTAATTGTAAAAGCGTTGTTTTGGGGAAAAATGACCTATTTGCTATCCCGGGATCCTAACTTATCAGTCTAGCCCGGTTTTGTAATCTCCTTAATGTCTATCATAAATGCGCTAATACCAGCCAATTAACATTTTCTTCAACTTTCTAGTTGAGATGACCACTCGTCCACGAAATAGGCGCTCGTGTTGAATTTATGCTAAGCGGTCTTCCGAAAGTTGTCCTCTGAATTAATAAAGTTCACAGCACCTACACGAGATATGCGTAGTTTACTAAGGTGTAGGTTCTGAATTTTATGCCCCGCCGCGGTGGCTCAGTGGTTGCGGCGCCAGGCTGCTGCCCCGAAAGACGCGGGTTCGATCCCGGCCGCGGCGGCTGAATTTCTTGAAGGCGAAATTCTAGAGGCCGGTGTGCTGTGCGATGTCAGTGCACGTTAAGGAACCCCAGGTGGTCGAAATTTCCGGAGCCCTACACTACGGCGTCTCTCATAGCCTCAGTCGCTTTGGGACGTTAAACCCCAATAAGCCAATAAGTCTGAATTTTAGGTCTAAGTCACTTCATTACACCGGCGAACTGTATATGTTTGTCGAAAGAACTGCGCAGAACTGAAGCAAAGATCCAAAGACATTATGGGAGAATAACAATCAAGGCCGATCTTATACAGGTCGACATTTATTCAAATAGAAGTTTAAATTTCATAAAACATGTGACAAAAAACTTAATAGGCTGAGAACAAGTTGGCGGCTTAGGGGTACCTCTGCACATGTATTGCAAAATTTTTGCTTATGTTGTATGAACATATTAATACGAGGGGGGGGGGGGGGTAGCCCAGCAGCAGAAAGGACAGGCCGCAGTAAGAACGCACACAAAACCAAATCACCCCAGCACAAACTGTCACGTCCTCGTCGTCGTCAACTGCCGCGCGTCCGAACAACGTCGTCTTCGCCTAGCAACTATGCACCGTAACACTACCACCCCCTCTCCCCCCCCTCCTCCGCCGGGAGGAAGGAAGCACAGTCCCTAGGCGTCCTAAGGTGGTGGGTTTGAATGGCAGGGCTTAAGACGGGCGACGTGCACGAGCTGTGTGGAGGGGGCCGCACGAGGAGTGAGGGGTTGTAGCGGCGTGATTTCTTAGGTTTTATGAGCATAGACCTTATGGGCATAGGACGGCGCTTACTCTGGCTGATAATGCAAATATATGACTTGAATACATTTCCGTACATTGCACCTTACGAAGAAAGAAAATTTTGGAACCACCCTTAAGTACCAATCACTGGTTGTATGCAAATTCTTATCGAAGCCGGTGGAAAGATATCAAATCCTCTTTACTAGATTTCTCAGCACGTCATTTCCACTCTCTCCCACCCGAAATTGCCTTCTCTTCAACGCACAACAGAACACAAAAAGACCGAATTAGGCTGTTTGGCTAGTGTGCCATCGTGGTATTCGATACAATCAACTTTCCTTTACGTGAAACTCTCTGACAATGTCTCTGCGTGCTTCCATAGAAATATGCCAGGCAGTGCAGTCTCGTCTTCGACGATCAGAGAAAATGTATTGTTTGCAAGTGCAGTAAGTAAAGCGGTTGTTCATCTCCCTTTCTGTGAGCAGCCGCTGGTAATGCAGGACTGGTAATGTTCTTAAAGCTCACATTAGAAATAAAATCTAAGAATTCTCTTTTTTTCCTCATTTTTAAGACACATCATTACATTTTATTTATTCATTCAGTAGTTTATACCGCAGTCCACAGATAGGCCGTTTTAAAAATTTGGCAGAAATAATTAAGAACTGGATTACACTAATGCTGCAAGGCACAACACAAAGCAACAAATATAACCTTGCATCTTTCAAAACACATACAGTGGGGTATAGATACAGTAAAGGAAGCAAATAAACATCATACTGCAACTAAAAATGAAGCCTATACTTGACATCAAATGTCATCAGGTGGTGCCAAAGAAAGAGTTTCGTTCATGACATCTGGTAACGAAAGGAATTAGGCTAAAAGCTTTACATGACCGTGAAAAAAGCGACGGCACTTGAAACAATTAGTACGAGTTAACCCCGGCATGATCAGTGAGACAGGCAGAGAAGAATGGTGTGTCTAAAAATTAACATGCAGAAAACCACAGTAATGTAGTCTCGAACACGAACAGGAGTTCGTCATTGGTAGCGAGGTCCTTGAAGTAGTAAGGGAATACGTCGACTTGGGCACGTAGTGACTGTTGCTCCGAATCATGAGAGGGAAATAACTAGAAGAATAAGAATGGGGTGGAGCGCGTATGGCAGGTTCTCTCAGATCGTGAATGGCAGTTTACCAATATACCTCAAGAGAAAAGTATACAACAGGTGTATCTTACCGGTACTTACCTAGGGGGCAGAAACGTGGTGGCTAGCGAAAATGATTGAGCATAAGTTGACAACGCAGGAGCTAGCGAAAGAAAAATGATAAGTGTAACGTTACGCGCATTACTGACATCCTAGTCGAAATCAAGAGGAAGAAGTGGGCTTTTGCAGGGCATGTAATGCGAAGGCAAGATAACCGCTGGCCCTTCAGGGTTACGGAGCAGATTCTAAGAGAAGGCAAGCGTAGCAGGGGGCGGTAGAAATATAGGCGAGTGGAAAAGATTAAGAAGTGTGCGAGGATATAGTGGCCGCAGCTGAAAAAGGACCGAGTTAATTAGAGAGACATGGGAAAGGGCTTTGCTCAGCAGTGTGGGTAGTAAGGATGATTATGGTGGTGATGAACTGTGCATATATTAAGGTTAGGATATATATGTCTCTTGGCTAATCAAGGAATATCAGAATAACAACATAACTGCATACAATATTTGTACTGCTATAAAAGGAATAGGTGATGCGGTGCGCAGAAATTTAAGTGAGTCCATCTCAGGGCGCACAGGTTACAGTTTAGGGGGGGGGGGGGGGGATGTAGCCAGGGGGTAGATTAAAAAAAAAACAGAAAATTGGCGGGGCAAGAAAAATGAAAAAAAAGACCTTCCAAACCGCTGTCAGTAGTCTTGAAATAATTAACAACACATCTCTTCACCTTGATCCATGGACGGGCGGGAGATCTGAAAAGGATATTTCATAGCCTGAGCGACTGAGCGCGGCAAGTACCAAATAAGAATTGCAGACTCAGAAGTCTGGAAAGCATTTCTTTATTTTTAAATTAAGTTGTCTTACATCAAAAAATAAGGGAAGCCCGCTCCGTAATGAGACGTGAGGACCAAAATATATGGCAGACCTCTTTAATTCCATTTTAAAACACTGTAAAAACAATTTCGTTCCTTTGTTTTTAGGAAATGCGATGAATTTACTCTAGGCGGGCTTATTCCAAACCGCTCAACGAATGAACTACTCTTGGATGAGAAATTCCGCAATAACAGTTCTTTCCTAGAAATCCAAGAAGGAATGGCTGAATGGTATGTACTGGCGGCCTTTCTTGATGATACATCAAAGCGAGCGGTGGGCATTTGTGACAGCACAGAGACAAGCTTGCTATTGAAGACTGCAAACAAGGGAACAAAGAAGTGAACGTTGCTGAC
The DNA here is from genome assembly GCF_055824585.1 of Amblyomma mixtum. Classification (NCBI taxonomy): domain Eukaryota; kingdom Metazoa; phylum Arthropoda; class Arachnida; order Ixodida; family Ixodidae; genus Amblyomma; species Amblyomma mixtum. Next base: position 91,692,717 of record NC_143020.1, read on the forward strand.
CTTTATTGTTAGGACACAGCGGTCAAAAAGGCAACTTTAAAAGACGGCACTCTCGGGTGACCTTTTCCGCTATGGTTTCCCTCAAATCGATATGGTAGTCATCTGCTTCTTCAAAAAGTGAAAGCGTGGTCTGTAAACTTTTTTTCCTTTCTGTAGTCGTTGTGTTTCTGCCGTCGCGCAAATATTTTTTCCCTATAGAGCCATGGCAACAAAGTTTCAATCTTGGCATACTTTCAATAAAGTACCATAAAGGTGCCACGCATGTCTTCTTTTATCGGTCTTAATGCACAAGCTCACCCGAAAAAATAGGAGTAGCAGGCACCAATTATACTTAATTAGAATACTTGCTCACGTATGACAAGGTGCTGAAAAATATTGTTACGGCTATAATCTTTATAGCCGGGGTGTTCTAGCTGGTTCAACAGGCCAGCGGCGAGAGGTTCGATCGGCGAGCGGGAATCAGCGTCCAGCGGGGCACAACACTCTCAACCTCTTCTTCTTTTGTTCTCCGGCCTTGCCCTTCCTGCGTTTCTCCAATCCCGTAACAATATTTTATTCGTAGCAAAAACAAGCAGTCGAACACCCGAGTGAAAAATCTTTCCTTTATGGCTTGTTCTTGCCTCAAATAGGTGACCTACCTTCTCTGTTTCTTTTCTTTGTGCAAACAAGGAAGTTACTTTTGTAGCGTCAATCAATTTGTGCCTTGTTTGAAATTTTCGTTTGGCATTGCATTTTGCTATTTTTCTCGTCATTCCTTATGTAAGGTAGCATTTGCGATGAAAGGCTGGTGCGGCTGTTCGGCAAATTGCAGCAGAAAAATGAGACTAGAACGAATGCAATGCAGAGCAAGCATTTTGAAGGCGATACTTCTTTTACCTTTAATTTTAGTTTACGCGCTTGGCTTTCGCAGGAAATCATCGTTCTCCGCACGAGATCGAAAGCTTTTAGTGGGTGTAAGCAGCTCTTTCTTTCGCAACAGGGCTGTGTAAAAAAGACCTAATAAGTTTTTTTAGCCATTTGTCCATCTGCATTACCTACTTCCTCGAGCGAAATCTCGCTTTATATTGATTTATTACCTTCTCTTCAGTAAACTTCCGTTTCGGTTCTTCAAGCTAAGTGCTATTGATGAGCTCTATATTTCGCTTTCTCCTCTAAGGTCGTTATAAGCGCCTTACTTGATCTATTTTACTTGGATTAAGCTGTGCTCGGATGAATAAACGCGCAAAAGGAGTGCTGTGAAACTTGGCGGCAGTATACAGACCAAGCTGACATGCTGTCACTGCTCAAAAGAGCTTTGAAACTATGTTTTCTAGTATTTGAAAAACAGGCTTGATTCAGAAGAAATTTATTTTTTGAACTTGTTGGAGTCCATCGGCTTTATAGGCGGTCTCTGACGGTAAAGTGGAAACTGCGCCTCTAGACGGGCTTGAGTCAAGAAAAGCTGGCTATCTAGACATGATTTAGCCTTGCGTCACGCATACATAAAATGTACTCTTGGAAGCCTTGGAGCCATTAGCTTACGAAAGAATATCACGTCAAGATTTTTTGAAGATAGCAGTGTTGTCTATTGCGAAAAAAAGCGTAGTTGAAAATATATTTCTTTTTTTAAGAAAAACACTTGTAGCAAAAATAAATATCTGTACTGGACCCTCCCTTCCTGCACGTAGTGTATCGAAAATAGCTATCTGAAGAGCCTGAACAAATTTTTGAAGCCGTTCCGGCAGCCTAATTTTGGATTTTACGCAGAATTCTTGCAGCATCAAAAGCTTCTCAACACGTGCCTGACGTGCGCATATCTGATGTAGTGCTCGAAAAAGACAGCTGCTTGGCAACAGGTAATGCTTGCGCTTTAAACCAGCTTTGTGCTCCTCTAAATGTCACTATAAGTCCTCCCGCAGTTTTTTTTTTGCCGTTCTCAATGTTTAATCCGCGTAGCATAAGCCCTGTGTGAGCTGTTGGAGCGCAAATGAGTTCGTAGCTTAGTTAGCTCAGCACAGTATCCACCTTCTTTCAGAACCAAGGGGTTAAAGCCGCGACCATATGGAAGGCCACAGATGTATAATTTCTTTCGCTAGAATGCATGATGATGTTTACGATTGCGACAGCTCTCTCTAAGCGCGTGAACGTGGGGGTTGCGTGGGGGTAACAAAAAACGACGGGCTGTTGTCCCCCCTCATAGTTTTCGCAATTCAAAGTAAAATAGTTTTCAATTATTTTATTTCGGACTCTTTTTTTTTTGTAAATACAAGGACCCTGAAAATCCCGAGCACAGGAACGGGGGAACAGGAAATGAAGCCCCTGGCTGCTTTTTGGAGCTCTACATAAGGTGCCAAATTAGGCCGGCCGCTAAGGTGCTGTATCATCCTCACATTCTTCATATTTTGTTTGCAAGTTTGCAGTATCTGTATACTTGAAATAGAAAGGCATTAATTCTACAGTCTAAATAATATTGAAATTGAGAGATCATTTCCGAGGTCTCAATTAGTTAACTTTTCAGGGAGGCCGATGCAGAGGAGCGGCTGTTCGGGATCTTCCAAATCGGTTGCTCCGCGTAAATGAGGGTTTTCCTCACGAATACTGAGTTAAAGGCAACCTTCTTGTGACGAAACTAATCTAGGTCAGATTTATACACGTATGTAGTGCAGCGCATGATATCAGGAGTATATGTGACAGGTGGTGTTTCTGTCGCTTTTTAATGCCATAGATTACCCTCATAGACCATTAAAATGTTCTTTCAATGTGTGAAGTGTTCGCTAATATACAATATTCTGGAGAAAACATAACCTTAGAAACTGTGCCTTCATTTATACTCATAAATAATTTCTTTTTTCAGCTATCAGTTACGTAAGGTATGCTGGCGGAATATCCGTCAGGAGCTGCGGACTGCTACTATCGTGAGATCAGCACTGACCACAGAGTGCAAGGTTCAAAATAAAAGCAGCAGGATTCAAAGGAGAGGGAACGTAAAATCAGTTCATATTACAACCGCTAAGAGTGAACATCCTTCTTCATAAACGGTGGTGCCATGCAGCCTTGCCAGATCCAGGTACACGTACTAATAGTAAGATGGTTAACTCGTAGAAAGCACTACAGGTGGAAAGTCGGGGAAGAGCGTTTAGCACAATTTTTCATGTTGAAAAATTGTCATGATGTAGTTAGCTCCAAAAACAAGGACCAAGGTGTGAGAAAGACACAACACGAGCGCTCGTGTTGTGTCTTCTCCCTTACTTTGGTCCTCGTTTTTGGCGCTAACTTCATCATGAATAAGATTCAACTCACCCAACTTTCCACCTTACTACTGCAAAATTGTGATCCGCGGTACCAACACCTCGCCAATAGTTCCTGACGACAGTTCCCCGTTTGCTACGACCGGAAAATCGAGCGCGAAATTTTTTGCTGCTCAGAGTATATTAACTTCGCGTGCGGAGTTTAATTCGGTGCTCATCTTGGATTGCCTAAAGGTAGGGGAGGGGGGGGGGAATGTGGAGCCTTCAGTGTGACTTATTTTACGCCATAGACTCAATGGTGTTACCTTTATCAGTAACTAGAAATTGAGGACAACTTCTGAATGGTCATCAGTCCTTGCGACACCACACTGTCAGCACAGTGTAGAAAACTGGTATTAAACGAAAGTTTTGTAAATGAAAAACAAAGCGCAGGCCCGAAATCTTTTGTTTTCTGCAGAGTATTACAATCTTCTCTCTGATCGCATGTGCAGGTATTTTTTGATGTCCAGTTGTGTTTCAACACAATGAGAACTTCCGAGCAGTACTGTTTTCAGCGAAGTTCTTTGTCTCTCATATATAATAGACTTTCTATCTTCCTTCCTGTTCCTTTTCTTCTCTTCCTGTGCACAGTGCCCGTTCTTAAGGCTCAGGAAGACAAAGGAAAGGCTTTCAAAAGCTTTTCCTCTGTTCTTTCTCCGTTCATGCATGTTCCAAAAGAAACTCCTCATTGGGGCAACTCGTGCCCACACAGAACTAAATGACTCTGCGGCAGTGTAGCAACAAGCGTACTCGGCGGTCGTCGATCAGAATGCCACAGCTCTCTAACGTGCTCAATTAAAGCTGACAACGAACTTTCAAAATACGGTGTGGGCAAAAACCATAGCAATCTGGATCAATGTAGAATCGACTCTACCTGAGTGCGACTAACAATATTTAATCTGGATGCGTCTTGCATCACGAGCAACGCAATAAAGACACGTGTCAACAGCTTTTAAGAACAACATGCTTACGTTACGAAGCTTTGCGTAAATTTGATTCAATGTAAGTGAGACAGAAAATGATTAAGCATGAAAATGAATGAAATGGAGGAAGACAAAGTCAGACAGATGTGAAGAAGGAACTAAGAATGACGCAAGATTAAAGATTTCATGAAAAACTTTGTGATCTAGTCCAATGTTTTTTTTTGTTTTCTTGGGCTTGAATGTGGAAAGATGGTTTAGAGACATCGTAGACCACGCATCAAATTCACTGTTTTTTCGCAAGGCAGTTGTATAATAACATTACTTCTCTTCATTACGTGGGTGTTTCTGAGCTGCCCGCACTGAAACTTTACCATTCTTTTCTGAATCCCATTTATTGGGTAATGTTCCCCGCGATGTGCGCGATCTGATGCAAGCAGGGACCTGTGTGCGTCATCCGTCCCTCATTGACTTGTTTTTTTGCTTGATTTCTTGGACTTCTCTCAAGAGAAGCTGGTTGCCGAAATCACTCAGACAGAGCATAGAAGAAATTGCAGTCACGTAGTCAGCTCCGTGGGCGTCCTTTCTTCTCGGTGTTGCTTCATAATTTCCGCATCTCGGGATGGCTTAATGTAGAAAGCTGGTAAAGATTGCGGTTGAGTATTACTGCATGCCGCAACGATGGGTTCCATTATCTAACATTCAACGTGGATCAATTCTTGAGATTCCCAAAAGCTTTACAGCTAACGTTGAATTTTTCATAACATCGCAGAATTTATTAGGGGAAACATATTTCTGTGGATAAAACCAGCGAACTTTCTATTCAAGTTCTTCGACGTGCTTATGAGCCCTCTTTACTGTGGACATGGTTGTTGGCCCTATTGCGATTGAAATGACTGCCCCTTTGAATGAAGAAGTTGGGGTTTCCAAACATCAATTGCTCTGAATATCGCTTAAGGATGTACATAGCAGGCTTGAAATTGTAGCTGCAGTTTCTTGACGTGGGTTTTGAGCAGGAATTAAGTATGCGTTGAGATGCTAAACAAGCTTTAATAAAATATGGTGTGTAAATTTTTTTTTTTGCAGCCAGACCCTTTTCTTGGCGCTACGGGAAGGTTTTTAAGAGCGGCTGGTTTCAACTAATATTCAAATAAAAAGGAATCAAGGAACCTGCACTCGTATATGTGGCATTCACTATAATCATTTATAAAATTGAATGGCTTTTCGTCCAATATACTGAAATACGCGTCAAATACATGGAAAGAATAAGCAAAATAAACATGCGACAGTGTGGCGACGATGTTTTTAAGCCTCTGGGAAACATTAACTCGTAGGGTGCTCTAGGTTTAAGATGCGGGCTGTTCAACATATATGAAGACATTCTGACGATTTCATGTCTATAATAAATAGGCTAACTAAGCAAGAAAATAAAAGTATACATATAAAGTAACTCACGTAGAGACTATGCGCATTGCATAGCATGTTCAAAGAATAGCTCGCGAGTGAGTGTATATTGGTCTCGCCAAATAACAAGGACGCTGTCATCAACACGGCCTATCTCACCACCAAAGGCCAGTATCTTTTTTTTTCTTTTGTCATGATATTATCCAGATTAATGCGCAATCTTTACGCCGTCAAAAAAGTAATAAACGGAGCAGGATTCAAAATAAAATATATAGGAGAGGGAAAGTAAAATCAGGCCATATTACAACCGCTAAGAGTGAGCATCCTTCTTCATAAACGATGGTTTCATGCAGTCTTGCCACATCCAGGCACAAGTACTAATAGTAAGATAGTTAACTCGTAGAAAGCACAACAGAGTCCGCATTTTGTGAGCATTCCCTAAGCTTCAAGATACAAGGCTGTGCTTGGGGCGCCGAAAGGGAGTGGTGGCGCAAGCTGCTGCTTAAAAACACTCAGGTGCGCGCCTAAGCATTCCCGAAATTGAGGGCAGCGTGGAATCTGGTTGCACTCGTTGTTGCGAAACGCGAGGGGAACTGGCACAAATGCTCATGGCGCTGACATTACTGAGCTCTGGTCGGTAAATTTCGAGCCGATGTAATCGACCCGAGGTGGATTCTTAGAATCATCGAGGCAAGAAACGGCCTGCTTCAGAGACTTGCAAAGTTGATGGCAACTCTGGGACGGAAGGTGTTTGGCTGAGCGCTTCTTTCTACCTTGAGCGATGAGTAAGCCGAGTGTCTCGTCATGCGTCTGCCTTAACACGACAGCGTTAAAGACCCGGCTCCACAAAAAAACCGCTGGCGGCTTTAGCGTTGTCGGCGTCAGCGTTACGAGGGAATAATCGCGAACATGGATCTGGCAGATGCTCCCCAGAGAGCAAACTAGGGCAGGTGGTGCACCTACATCACTTGACCTTCATTACAACCCGCCCACCGTTTATTTATTTATTTATTTATTTATTTATTTATTTATTTATTTATTTATTTATTTATTTATTTATTTATTTATTGGTTTTTGTGGGGTTTAACGTCCCAAAGCGACTAAGGCTATGAGAGACGCCGTAGTGGAGGGCTCCGGAAATTTCGACCACCTGGGGTTCTTTAACGTGCACTGACATCGCACAGTACACGGGCCTCTAGAATTTCTCCTCCAAAGAAATTCTAGCCGCCGCGGCCGGGATCGAACCCGCGTCTTTTGGGTCAGCAGCCGAGCACCATAGCCACTGAGCCACCGCGGCGGCTATTTATTTATTTATTTATTCAAGTTACTCACAGGCTCTTTTACATTGGAACATTGTGTGAGTGGGGCAGTACATAGAAGTTAGAGAACAGCGCAAAAAAAACAACGCTGTGTGTGTCTTGTCTTGTCTCCTTCTTGGTCTGTGTGTGTTTGCGCTGTTGAACCATCACTATGACAGAAAAGAAACGTTATACAATAGTTAGCAAGAGGAACTCAGTAGAATACAAATAAAGTAATAAAATACACAATAATTGCATAAGTTTCAAAATGTGGCAACATGGAAATGGACCACGATTTAACAGTGAGGCTAAAAAGTGCAGAAGTTAGTTCACACTAAGCAGCAATAAAAGAGATTTTTCGCAAAAACACAGAGAACATAGAAATAATGGGCCCACTTTGACATGTATGAGCGGGGTACGAGGGTCGCAGGGATCTATAAACGTCTAACAGAAAATGACCTTCTACATTAACTCATTACGCTAATTAACTCATTACGCTAATTAACTCTAATTAATTCTAATTAACTCATTACGCTCACGCGTCATACCCTTAAGGCGCAGATTAATTGTCCCACTTCGTTTTTTATTTTTTTTCATGGCATAGCCTTATCTTTTTAATGGCCCACTCCAGAAGAAATAAGAGGGATGAAGGAATATGGCTGGGACAGAGTGTGGTGGAAAGACAAAATATTCGGAGATTTCAGTGCTTCTCTTGCGAAGTTCCCTGATTTTTGTGCACATAAAAACAAAAACGTAATTTGCAGTTTGCAGTAAAAAGAAGTTTGCAACGCTTTGTCCCCGCACTCCCACTTTCGTCTCTTGTCTTCGTTAACAAATATAGAACTACAAAAGCTGCCTTTATTTTAATTCTCACTGCTTGATTTTCGTTTCTTGGCATCAGTGGAATGTTTGTGATTTTGTACGTAGCTTTATGCTCCAAGCAATTACAAAGGATTTATATTGTATACAAGCCAAGCTCTCCATTGACAAATCTCATACAATTTCAGCGGTGGCACCAATTATGGTAGCCATAATTTGTTGGTGCCTCATAAATGAAAAAAAAACTAATTTGGGTTGTTATTAAGAAGTTGAGAAATTTCGGCTCGCGCAGAAATTTCTTAGCCATGCCTACTACAGCAAGAGACAGCAGGAGAGAGGCGGAAGCTTATTTACAGCACCTTTTTCTGATATTCTTAACATACCGCCGTGCTTCGTTACCCTACAACGGCCAACGCGTGATGCTGGAACCATGTAGACAAGGCCCCTTTCACTGCTCAAATCAGCGATTTCTCGCTTTGAGGTCTCTGAGGTTACATGCGTACCCTTCCACCAAGCGTAATATAGCAATTACGGCACTGCGTAATTCTACAATAATATGTTGCTGCTGTATCTTTTCAGCAAGAACATTTTTATACGCAAAAAATATCTTGTTTTGCGTGAAAGTGGGTCAATTTTTCTGCGCATGAGACTTTTGCATGTTTTCTCCATTGGACATTTCTAAAAAACTGTGCTATTATGGTCGATTTCCATCTTGCTATTATGATAGAGCAATCTTTGTACGGAAAGATAATAAGTAAACTTACGTTCACAAGTTGTTTTTCAAGCAAGAAGCTTCATGCAAGATGAGGTTTTAATGCCGTAAATCCTTGTTTTTCAAGAGCTGTTCTGGGCAACTTCCGTCAGAATGGCAAAACACGGCGGCGGGCCATCACTAGCTCGCCGAAACACCCAACGCTGTGCTTCTTGGTCACTCAAACGTGGACGCTCGCTCATTAAGGAGTTACTAGCCTGTTATATACATATATTGAAATCACGAAGAAGCAATGACATTCCGCTCACAGTTGGTGGAACTGTTCCTCTGGACTCGTAGTTTACGGACAACGTTACACTTGCTGACACGAGCCAAATGCAGCACACTGGGGGCTTAGCTAGATCATAAATACTTCGCACGACACCAAAGGGCTAATTGGTTGGTTGGTTTATGGGGTTGGTTTATGGGAAAGGGCTAATTATCGACTGCCTCATGATGATTCCTTAGAAAACACAAAATTCCTTAGAAAAAAAGAATTGTGAACCGGGAACCTAGCGCATGATTTAAGGAGAGATGTGGTAGCACATTGCCCTCCAAACGCTTCTAGAAAGTGTCAGTGAGCATTCCTCATCAATCAATCTGTGTATAAGCAATTTAATAACTAAGGGAGGAAAGGTACATTATTAAAAAAGCTTTACAAGCCACTATGCGTTCGTAATGTTCAACTCTCTTAGCCTGTAAAATAACATGAGCCGAGAGCCACAATTAAGCCGTATTGATAAGTTAGCGGCAACCAATCTGCAGTTGCACTGGGGAGGCAAGTTGGGGGGGGGGGGGGGGTATCATTCTACAGAAGTCTTCCTTCGTTGCCGGTTCATAGCCCTGGTTGGCAACGGCGAACTCTTGCTCAAGACCTCCAGTGGCGCCGAAACGTGAGCGAAACAGCCATTGAGATAATAGGCTCGCTGAAACTCATCACACAGCGCTGGGCTACGACAAGTGTGTTGCAGCACGTGCGGCCGCTACTCTTCGCACGAAGTGGCCGAGGCTCAGCATTGATTTTTCCGCAGTATATGCGAGCCATAGAACGCATCAAAAGCAGAATAGGCCTAGCACTTCGAGTGAAGTGCTGGCGGTTATTGGTTCATTGACTGGATCTCAAAAGAAACGCTGCATGCTTCTGCTGGCTTAAACTGAATAAATACCTTGCAGAAGGATACCCTAATAACACCTAACCTATTTTACACAGATTGCACAAGGTATACTTGCTTTGCGACACGAGTTTGGCTATTCAGTGTCAATTTTTTTGCGGTGTCCTCACCGCTCATTAGGTTTCCTAAGGCACACATGTATACATTGTATGTTTGGCGTGTTGGTTCCTGTGCTTTTGTTCTAATGCTCCGTTGCTACACAGGACCGCAAGACAACCAACTACACAAGTCGAGGATCCCGCCTTATAGAAAGCTGTTGCACACGTTTCGCTAGCAAACCATAAGGTATCTTAGAGCATTTATTCATTGAAGCACTTTATAGAGCTTTACGCTCAGGGCTTGGGGAGTCTAGTATTACCCACTTCGGTGCTTTTGTGAGGCAGCTTTTTTAAAAAGTACGTGAAACTAGTCTGCCAACGAGAAAAGCGTTACTAATAATACGCCAGTTGTTCGTACAGAGGAGAATGGCCGTAATGAATTTCTGCAGCACTTCTTTCGGCTCTGCAGCATAAGAGAGCAGTTGTTAGTCGCATAGGTATTACCATCTAATATAGGCTGTGACTTTGGGGCTGCATCATGTGACCACTTTGAGCTTTCTGTTTCCTGGATCGCCGGAGCACGATACCACCTAAAGTATTCTTGCTGTGTACATTCCGTATATATTGAGCTACCAAGATATGTTCTTAACACCTTCATCTTCTGCGGGAAATGCAGTCGAAGCCGCATATGTCTTACTTGGAGGTGTCTGCGAAATAGTTCAATATGTCAGTGATTTTAATATAAAAGTAGCTATGTATGGGCCTACCTGTAGCCTACCTGACCCTTCCTGTAACCGCCCCACAGAGTCCCACTGCTCACTCAAAACTGCACACAGTGCACCTTTTGCACGCACTCGGCGGCGAAGTCTCCTCGCGATGACACTTACCTTCCTATGTTCTCGATTGACGGAGTTTAGCTTCTCTTCAGCAGACGCACGTCAACAATGCTAATCTATCTTATTGATCAAACTGAATTTGCAGTTTGCAATTGTACTTGATTTTACGGTCTTTTCGACTGAATTTGCAATTTTCAATTGGCATTGATTTTACGGTCTTTCCGGCTCTTTACTGTCTTTTACTGTCCTCTCGGTTCATACATAAAAATGAAACCCTTAAGTATTAAGCGCGTTCAACTTTAATATCACCGGAAGCAACACTGGCTGCTGAAGACCATAGCCACATTCACGATGCCGTTCCGCAAAGCTTTCGTTTGGTTTGGTTTATGGGGCTTAACGTCCCAAAGCGACTAAGCCAATGAGACGCCGTAGTGGAGAGCTCCGAAAATTTCGACCAACTGGGGTTCTTTAACGTGCACCGACATCGCACAATACCACGAGCCTCTATAATTTCTCCTCCAAAGAAATTCAACCGCCGCGGCCGGGATCGAAACAGCGTCTTTCGGGTCAGCAGCCGAGCACCATAACCACTGAGCCACCGCGGCGGCTGTTCCGCAAAGCGATCAAGAGTTCATGGAAGAAAGTTTCTGGTATTAATCTCCATCCATAATACATTCGACAAACAAGTAGGTTTGACGGGGTCTTATTGCACAGTGAAGAAAGACTGGCGGACATTGTTTTCTCGAATGCAATGGGAAATAAAAACCGAAGTTTAAGGGCAAGAAATATAGCAAGGCCAGCTCCGGGAAACATACGTATGTCTGGCCTGCTCCACACTGGTGAAAAGGGATGTGGGAGCGACGGAAAAAGAGGGAGCGAAATTGAATGAAATGGGAAACCAAAGGCTCAGCAGAATTAGCTGAACGCAGGGCGTTTAATGTGGGAAACAAATCTGTACACATACTTCGCACATTCCACAGTACATAAGCGCGCATCATCTGCAAATATCCATCGGGGGTGCTTATTTGATTAAAGCGCTGTGATACAGATCTCGAGCCGGAGTACAAAGGGGCCATTGTAATCGAGGCGTCCGGGTTTAGATGCACTCGAAACGGGAAAGGCGGCCTTGTGCTCCGCAATGTAATCGCATGTTTATGAACCCCGCATGATCGAAATTCATCCAGAGCTCTCTATTACGGCGTTCCTCATAGCCCGCATTCCCCTCAGATATGTAAACACCCCAGTGTGCAATTTAGAATCGACCGTTTTCAATTTTACTGCAAATGCAATAAGGAGAGAGTGGAGGAACGGTTTTCCATAGGAACAGTCCAACCACCTTGAGTGCCTTTATTCATTAAAGTCTCTCTCTCTCTTGAGTGTATGAGAGACGCACCCGATACCCGTAGAGCAATTTCAGAGAGGCTTCTTTGAAATGAAGCAGCACTCCAGCGAAAGGACAATAGCTCTTAGCGCAGTGTTCTCTTTCATGTGAGTGTGTTCTGCATAAATAGGATACTGGCAAATTGCGAGAAAATTAGGTACATGGTTGTACATTCCTAGAGGGATGTTAGTTCAATGTTTACGGCAATCCCCGAGGTGCTGTAGATTGTACTTGAACAACTGAGAGAAAATAACAGCTGCCGTAACACTCGATACAAAGAAACTTGGTTCACTCCAACACCAAGAACTTACTCTATGAACCAGTCCTTAAGTTACAACCTTCCCCTCTTGCTAAACAAACTAATCCATGACAATTTTGATATTACCAGAAATTCAAAACACAATATCCGTGACTACTGCCGAGACAATTTCAATCTGTGAAAGAAGCAGACATGATTTTTTTTTTGTCCAAAGTTTGGGACATCTATCTTGTATATTTTAGTGATGTATTACATTTGCTTTGAGTACATGTGTGTATTGCGACTTTCGTTTTGCATGTGTGTTCGCGCTTCGCGTAAATGTGGATCTGCATCGCATACCCATGACATTACTAATTGATGTAAATGATGTGACCCTCGCCTTCCTTTTGTACTGCCACTGTCTCAAGGAGTCGGGACCTTCAGTCAAGCTGTTACCACAGCTTTTAGTCCCGGCTCCTCCTTTGTAAGAAAGGAAAATAAACTTGAACTTGAACTTGATGTAATACAGTCGAAGCTGGCTAAAACCAAATGGTTTATAACAAACTATTGAATATAATGAAAAAAATAAAATTCCAATTAGAAACTCTGTCAACATGGGCTATAACGAAGCTACCGTTATGATGACATTATCGCAATGCCCTTTTAACTTTGTTAAGGGGAGGTTCAACTGTAACTGAGTAATTACTCACTAACATCCACCCAAACGCAGCCATTCTTCTGTAAAGTCCTACAAATCCGCTCCGAATAACTCATTTAGTAACCTCAAAACTACGACTTATTTGCGAAAGCTGTAAAGCTTTCTTCTCTAACCTGATGGTAGCTCTTGCATGGCTGCTAATCAGTAATAGCTCCTTAACTACAACATACTTCTTCTGTGCTCGTGAGACGCAGAAAAGCAAAGAGATTGCTTTTTGTTTTTCAAATACGAGTGAACAGTAGGGCACGGAACTTTAAGCATTTGCCTAAACATGGCTATAAATGCCTAAACGGGGGATTTTTGCACCTGCCTGCCTTTTTGTCATTTTTTAGGAAATGGTACCTACTTAACCACACTTGTTCTCTAATATTGCCTAAATAAGGCATTTCTGTCCTCGGTGCTGTTTTTCAGTTTTTAGACATCTATGTGTGGTGAAAGGCGCGTGTCTCGCCAAACGTTTTTCTCGAAGTGTAACTGGCGCACCCAAAATTGTTATATAACCACCTTGAGTTCAACCCGACACCCAAACCGGTGCCGTCCAGCCGAGGGCTGTCGCCTCAACGCGTGCAAAACTCGCACACTCGCCTTCTCACTACTCGCTCGTCGCTCGATCGACTCTCCACCGCTGTACCCCTCCCGAAAGAATATTTCTTTGCCTGCCGCTTCCAGAACTCGCGACATTGACTTGCCGGGCACAACCTTTGCTTCGTCAGCGCTCTCCATTCCATTTCGTATTCACATGCCGAAATTAAAGGCATCGAGAGGCGCTCGTTCCAGGATTTGGGTTTCGCAGTTTGGAGATGTTTTTTCAACTAATGGAACCGTGCTTTTCTGCAATGCGTGAGAAATTTCAGCATCAAGTGAAAAGCGATGCCACGTAAAGCAACACGTCGCTACCAACAAGCATATTGCAAACATGAAGCGAACGAAAGAAGGGACATCGCAGCTCTTACTGGAAGAGGGTTTAAGCCGTAGTTCGACAGAACAGGGATCGTCATTTACTAAAGATTTGTGTCAAGCATTTTTGGCGAAAGATATCCCGTTGTGGAAACTAAACAACAGTGAACTTCGGAGCTTTCTGGAAATGTACATAAGCGGCATGCTCCATCTGAATCAACGCTTCGTAAAAGATACGTGAGAGAGTGGTACGAGGATACTCACGCCAAAATCGGAGATGATAGGGGGGACAACTACATTTGAGGATCAGTCGACTAAACCACGTGTGCTAGCGGACGGTTTGTGGCCAACTTCATCGTTGTAATATTGAGCCCAGAGAAAGCCGGATGTACAATCCTGTTCAACGCTGATGTTCTTGAAAAGTGAGCCGTTCGACAAGAGCGCGTTTTTTCACCTGATCCCTGGAACTTCATTGGCCAGGAGTTATTAAGTATGAGAGGGTACATTTGTTCGTCATGGATGGTGCACCCTACAAGTGCAAGGCAGGAAAGGGACTGACGCTTTTATACAACCAGATGGTTCACCTGACGTGCGCTGTTTATGCAACGCATCGTGTCGCCGCATGTCTCCGGCTCTCTTTTCCCCAAGTGGACGCGTTAGTATCTAGCCTGCAACAGGTGTTTGTTAAATCTCCGTCAAGAATTGCTGTTTTCCACGCCACAGCACCTGACATTTCTCCGCCTCCGATGACTGTTTTGACTCGATGGGGAACATGAATAAACGCAGCCGTATATTAGGTACGGCACTCTGAAGTGGTGAAACCTGTCTTTGAGGAAATCAATGATGACGGGGCGCGTGTGATCAAACTAGGGCGATGCTCGAAGAGGCGAGTTTGGAAAAGGACCTGTCAAAATCAGTGCAAACTTCTCAACATTGACGGAAAGGATGAAAAAGTTGGAAAAGGTTGGAATAGATGAATCATTGAAGGCAGTCGAAGAAGTACAAGCAGGGCTTCAGACACTGGGAGGAAAGGGCACTACTGCTTCTACGAAGATGCAACAATTAGTAGAAAAAAGCACAGGCGCAGAAACAATTTTCCATATCAGAGACCTTCTTTACAGAGACGATACGGCCACATCACCTGAAGGCCTCAGCCCCTATATTTTAGGTTCGTGCCACTAACTTCATGTGTCGACGAAAAATTAATTTGAAAGTACGAAGCTATGCTTAGGCGAAACCGAAGAAGCTTCAAGTTCGGCACCGTACTTGGCTGCGAAACCTTTAACCAATAAATAAAGAGCATTATTCCAAGCGCCTATATTTGCTTTATAGCGCCTATTTCAATATTTTTTAGAGCCTAGATGCCTGGCTATTTCGAGGTTCTCTAGTGCCTAAATTTCCGGGCCCTAGTGAACAGAAATCGAGAAAAAAGCTAAAGTCCGAGAAATACCTGTCAGTTGAAGATGCCGGGAATATGTTGCTACGGGTTAATAGTATGCATGAAATGATATGCCCTATGTATACTCTTTGTCAAAAGTAACCAGGCTGCATGGTTTGCTTCTAGCTCGTACACTGGAGCCGTTACAGCATCTCTCAAGCTGAAATGGTCGTTAAAGGTATGAACTGGGGGTCTTCTTACCTTCCAACACTTTTTGATCTTTAGGAAAGCCACAAGGGCTCCACTATATAAGATAGAAGCAAACCATGCAGCCTGGTTACTTTTGACAAAGACTGTACGTTTTCAACTCCCTGAGCGACACGCTGCATACGAGAGACGCTGTAATAAAGGTAATCGTTTTAATCTTGACAACCATAGATTTCTTAATATGCGCTGTCATCACAATGCACACCGGTGTTTTTGCATTTCGCCTCCATCAAAATGCAGCTATCACAAACGGGAGTCGACCCAGAGGCCTTGATAAGAGCAGCTGAATAAAGCCACTCAGCCAACAACAACAATATTACAAATCATAATTTTGGGAGGAAATTTGATAATTATACCTAAATATTGCATTAGAACTAGAGTTATGAGGCACAAAGCTTGACCCCTTTCTTCTGAATATTTTTGTTTATAGCAGCTATATGTCGCACTTAAAGCAAGAAAAATATTAGTGCCACTTTCACCTTTTATTTTTGTCACAAACACTAGAAACAATGCGGGTGGAAGGCGCATTTAATTGTATTGCTTTCCGCGCACCTGCTTTAAACCATGCATTCTGCGCATCATTTGCGCAGTGGAGCTCTCATCTTCTCAGCATCTATTGTATTCACATAAGCAGGTCAGTCAGTTTGTTATCCCGTGTCCTGTTTATGCTATAGAAAAAACACTCCCACGAGTCTTGCTTCTTTCATGTTGATCCTATATTCTTCATGAATTCATGAAGAGGTTACCAAAAGCTCGCTGTTCAGTGTTTATTTATTTATTTTTTTTGGTGCAGTAGCTCTTCTGTGTTTCTGGGACATGTACAAATATTTTCCTTCTATGAAGCTGCTCGTGCAACCTTAAGCCTGCAGCATGCTATCCCCCTGTATCATTTTTTCTAAGGGTTCTGAATATTTGAGTCTCCAGGAAAACTACCACTTTTGATAATTTTCAAAAACTTTCTGCCTGCAAAGATGGCAAGAAAAGCGTATGATGATCCTCAATATCCTCTCAATCCCCAATAAACATCCAAATTTAGTTAATAATGACTTCCTTAAACTAAACCTGTATGCTGCAAGTTTTTTCAGCACGACTCATTCCAAACTACACTGCGTTAAAAAAAAAGCATGGATTGAGCTACCCATTGGTTGTGGTGCTCGAGAGACCCGAAAAGTAGACCAAGAGCCCAAATATCCCTTCACCCTTGTCGGAGAAGGTGTGCTTCAGTTGTATGCTTTTTTTCGGTTCGTAGCTAGTTTCATGGCTCCTTGTACGCTTCCAGTTAGCTAGTGATTCCTGTCCTTTTTTTCTCATCACAAAAGAATCCCGAAAAATCTAAAACAGTTCACTCAGAACCCAGTATTCGCACGCAAAAAGGTCAGCACTACACGCTGTTTCTAGCCCACGTGACGTCGTATTAGTCCTACCATTGACTCGTTCCGCTTGGCTCATACTGATTCCAACGCGCCTTGTACTTGATTATTTTGCTATTAAAAACACATTCTTTGATACGGCATGTTTCATATAAGTTGGTTGATTTTTGCCTGGAGCCAGTGCTAGCTATATATTTTATCGGTGCGCTTCTTATACATATGGTGGCACTGTTTGGCTCATTTGGAAAAAAAGGCTCTTCATTTCGCAGAAGGCAAAAAGGTTTTGGCGATAATTGATATTTGGGCAATTTCAGCATTGTATTTAAAGATTTGTCTCGGACCAAAAATGGGCCTCAAATCAGCTGAAAAGCTTAGCGCAGCCGTAATTAGAAATTTCGCGTGCGCTGCGCAAAGGTAATGTTGTGAGCTCTATGTCACTCAGTGAACAACCTCATGCATCTCACCAGTTACGCGACGTCGTTCTCAAGCCGGCAAACTTTCCTCACTACGGCTGACAGAAAAGACAGAAGCATACGAGGCATAAAGGCGGCTGCCAAGTGTGAATGTGCGTAACGTCAAGAAACATAAAAAAGCTTGAATATTGCCGCGAATTTTTGTAGCATTTGTTTGTTGTGTTTATTTGTTCATGCTTCAAGGCTGCCGGTACGCCGCTTTATCGCTTCGTTTGTGACGCAAGACGCGCCTAGATTTATCTCGATTGATGGCATCCAGGCGGAGCCGATTCTACTTTGTGCCAAAATGTTCTAGTAACTTTCCAAGCTTTATCTCGAAGGTTCGCTATCAGCTTCAAAAAGAGCACGGCCGACAGCGGCGGGGATTCTGTCCGACGACCGCCGAGCACGCTTGTTGCTACGCCGCCGCCGAGTGATTCAGTTCTTTGAGGGCGCAAGTCAGCCCAAATAAAGAGTTCCGTTTCGAAGACATGCTCGTTGTTTTCCTGTTCGCCGGACTGTAGTCACCACTACGTGACAGTATAAACTACTGGCCTTGAGTCATTCCCGTAGCTGCAACATGGATCTTCAAATACAAATAGCCCTGCCCAATGCAAAAATAACAGGGAACAAAATTGCTCGATACGAATACTGTTTCAAAGACTCACATAGCAACAAAGCACGACCTTATTCTCGGCGAATGCCAGCTCCACTGCCTATCAATCCTCATTTAGCGGCCGAAAGCCAACCTTGGTATACATGACAGTTTTGTTGCTCGCCTGGGGTCCCTGAGTTGTCGCATATTGCACTCGCCATTCAAGCAGGTCCCAAAGGAGAACAGACTCTTTGTTGTGACGTCAAGGATATTGAAGTTCGCAGAGGCCTTCCCTAATAGCGGTGCAGCCCGCCCAGTAAAGAACCATCTAGAGACGCTTCTTTTCACAACATATAACGGCTCGGGTTGGTTCGGTTGCGGTTCCAGGAAGGATGTCTTTAGAATGTCTTTGCAGTTACAGGAAATCACATCTCCCCCTTGGATTGCAGCTCTCGTCAGTGAAATGGCTTAATGTATTGCGTCTACCGGGTATCAAACATATGTGAACAGTTAGGCTACATCAAACCGTGCCTGTAAAATGATGACCGGACACTGGCAACGTTTTGTGCCGGAGCCACTAGCAGCCGCAAATATATCGCCTTTTTACGTGCATATGGCATCATTACTATATAAGAAATGATACTTAGTATATATCACAAAGAAAACGTTAATATGTTCAATACTAAATGTACTAAGCAATAAAACTGACCATCCGGAGAACTTGCATGTATAGCCTAATCTATTCGCGTCACTCTGTGCCAGCGAACACGAAGCCTCGTTTCGACCTGTTTCAGCGCTGTCATAGAAATACTAACGACAGTTCATGGTTGTAGGGAAGTAATGAAAACTGTATAGATTTGAGTCCGATGCACGGTTTTCTACTCAGCCAAGAAGAATGTAATTTTCGCTAATCCAATAGAACCTTACCATTTATTATCCGCCAGGTGTTATATCTTGTCACGCTTGATGTGTGACGTTCGCCGCAATCTTTGATAACTATTATTATCCGTACACTTGTCTAACAACCTGTTTACTACTCCTGTTATCTAGCAGGCTACAAGACATTTCATATAACGCTTAGCAAGTTAAACTCTTTCGACCTCTTATGAAGGCAACAACGCATACCAACGGACGGTAAACAAGCACTGCGCAAGGTCCGAACTCGCGCTTAAACAGCCATTGGTGACTTTGTGCATCCATGTACTGGTTCAAGCACAGAAGCATCCTGACATCTACATTTTAAATATTCTCAGATATCAGGCGTTTATGCTACAAAATTAGGAATTCGGTTAACAAATGAGAAAACGTTTTGCACTTATGTACAGTTTTAGGGATTTGATGTTTAAAATGCCCCCTTAAACACTGAAGGTGCTCTGTGTTCTTTAATAACAAAAAATAACGGTTTAAAAGGAGCTGCAGACAAGCAGAAGACAAAATGGGTAAAGATATTGTAAATCAGGAGGAACAGATTTTATTTTAGAATAAGTATGTCAGAGACAGCTTGCTTCCCTCTGACAGCAGCAAAGCACATAGTTTAACAGCTTGCCACATCTACCAAGCCCTACAAGACCTGCAGCTCGATCATCCGTTATGGCCTTTTACGTCGGCTTTTGCCGGTCCAGATCTTCTTCAATTAACCAAGAAGCCTCGGAAGTGGCGCTGTTTTTTTTTATTCAGCACGCAACCGAATACTGGCAGAAACACAATTTTTACCCTTTTTTTGCGTCCTTGTAGCGATTGTTTCCTACGTTTTTCTTTGTTTCTTTCGCAATAGATACGTTTGCGTTGGGCTTCCGAACAACAAAAGAACAAAATTCAAGCACAGCAATATGAACAGTGGCTATTACAAAAGTGTTAATGCGAAAAATCAGCGCTTTCTTATATGGCAGAAATGATGACGCTTAAAAATATGCAGCACATGCAGAGGCGTTGCACACCTGCATAGGCCGCTTTATGACGAAGACAAAAAAGAACGCTTTGCCAGGGAACCTTACTATTAAAAGTTAGCGCTGCAAAATTCATTACATAGCTTCTTACCATCAAAAATGTTTTTTTCATTTTCTTGAGCACAGATTTCCATCGTTTCTACATTTAAAAGAAAGTGCCAACTTCGCTACCTTGCACTTTCGTTTATATAATAAAGTACCAGCAAAAATTCATTTTTCATACCGTTTTTTTTTATACTGTTGAGTTCTTAACCTGGTTCCATCAAAGAGGAAGTCATAGCGCTTTTATAAAAGGGTTTATTACACAAAAGAATTTTTAACGACAGCTAACGCTTGTCTTACCTCCAACACTTGCTTCGCTTTATCCTTCGTCACATCTGCTTTACGAGGTGCACTAATGACATTGCATTGAAGAAGAAATTAAATTTTCGCTATTTCAACTTCCTTCGCGTGCTTATTTGCGCCGACCAGCCCTTTCTATGGCTCCTAATGTTGGAAAAGCGCTCTTTCTGCACTTGCTTCTTTTTGTTGTCAGCAAAAGAAGCAAATTACCGCCCACCTGTCTCACGCGTGTTTGAAGTGCTCTACCTGATTACAAATTTCTTTGTTTGCTTGAAAATGTGCCAGTTATGACTGTTCCGTTGTTTTCGCGTGCAAGCGAGAGTGAGTTGAAGATCCCCGTAGAGAGGAGCTGTTTTCTCTTCTGGTGTTGTCTTTTTTCTGTATTGTCTTTGAAATGGACAAAAATTTAGTAATATGGTATTTACTTTCAGACAATTTCATAACGACCTCTTGCTTTCGAGTTGGCCATACCTTCACTTCAAGCCCGTACTTTTGAGGAATGGGAAATTTCTCGAGCTCCCTGCGCCTTTCTGTGCTCTTCAAGCCTTGAATCGTGTAGAGCGCACTTTTCACTGGATTCCGACGCCTGCATTTAGCAGCGCTATAGAAAAGTGCAACTGCAATATGCTGCAAATGGTCTTATGCTTTAAAGGTGCCGTGAAGAAATAGCAAGTCGGCCTTCTTTATCTTGCAGAAAATGAAATGGGTCGTTCTATCCAGCGTTTCAACCATTTAATGCTGAGCATTAAGTTCTTGGGAATAAAAAGAAAAACGCAGTGGCTCTAACCAAACCACTGAATAGTGATTGCTAAAGCTTGTGGGGACGCTTTCGTCCCCTGCGTTCGCTTTCCCTCAACGCGCTAGTTCCCTGTGGTTAGCTCCTCCGCAAAGCACTCCTCTCGGTTCGGTGACTTTCTACTAACAGGGGAGGGCGCTCGCGTCGCAGCGACACCAGCGCCACGGATGGCGTTTTGCTGCGCGCTCGCGGGGAGCTACGGGGTCTCTTCTCCCTCGGCAACGGGAAGCGAACGGACGTTTCGCTCGCAGCTTCGCTCTTCGTCGACGGGCGCCTCTCGGCCGGAACTTACTCCCGCCGAGCCCGTTCCGCTCGACCTCGGAGTTTATCCCATTGCCCTACCGGGGGCGGACGTTCGCTCGTAGCCGTGCTGGTGAGTCGGACATCCTAGATTCCTCAGTGTATTTTGTTGCTAGCTGGCGTTATTGTTGCTATAGCAATAAATGCCTTGTTTGTGTCAGCCAGTGTGTCGTTCCTTTGTTCCCGCAGAGCATGGCCCGCCGTGGTCGGCGTGCGCTCAGTAGCGTACGCGACCACGGGGTGGGGTCCGCGCGGCTTTGAACTGTGTCAGCCGCGCTTAAACGGGGAATACGTGTTTATCTCCCCCATTAAACCCCACATCTGGCGCCCAACGTGGGGCCTGCTCTTGGAACATTGGACGACAGTCTGTTCGGTTCGAGGAACGCTCTTTGTCCGGACTTGACAAGTGCTAGGCCTAGAGTGAATTTTGATCGCTAGGACCTGCGGCATGCTTTCTTAAGTGCGAGGTGTATTGCGCTGCAGCATGTTTGAACTTTTCGACATGCTCAGCATGTTTTTTTTGTGAAGTTTTCTTCCTGTAGTTTCTTCAAGAACCACTTGGTCCGCATCGAGGGAGCGCGAGGCCTAGCGCCCGCGGAGTTGCCGAGCCCGAAGCGAGTGAGTACGGAAGCCGCGTGGGTGGTCCGAGTTTTCTGTATATATTTTCTCGCTGTCTCTTTTTCGACTCTGGGAGTCGCGGCTCAGGGAGCCGGGGGTGGCCTGGGGCCACGGGTGCCATTACGAGCTCGCTGGTATTGCAGCTCGGCACCGGGCGTTCCGACACCGTCCGATACGGTGGGCGCCGATCACTCAGCAGCTGCTTCGTGCAGTGAGCGGGGAGGACCACCCCACAACGCTGATGTCTCCTCACGGCTGCGCGCACGAAACCCGTTTCGGGTCTTTCTTTTGTTGGGGGTCATCGACCGCCACTATGGTAGTGAGGCCTAAGGCTATTCATAGCTGCCTGCGCCATGTCAATAGTGACACGACCACCGGACCGTGGTGTTGAGAGGGGGCGCACTTTGCTGGCCCACCCGTTTTTTTTAACCTCGCATGAACCGAGCATTCTCGTTCAACTCAAGAAAGGGCTTTGTTCACTCGAACTTTGCGTTGCGCAGCCGCCCGACACAGTTTGCTAGCGAGTTGAGCATTGAGCCACCAGGCCCTTGTGTACACCGTTTCCCCTCCCGTGACCTACGTTAAAGGCATGCGGAGTGTGTTTCGGAAATTTTACAGATCTGGAGCCACTGCGGCTTGCTGTCCTGTGCACATCGTCTCGCTGCCGCCTGCTGCGACGGAGCGGCCTGTATCCTGTTCGCCGCATCCATCCGGGGCAGCCGTGGCGAGACCAGACAGCAGCCACGTCTGGCTGCTGTTGCCCTGGCGACTACTGCGGAATCTTGGCCTGCAGTGGTCAACCGGCCCTCCTCTTCGCGGGCCTGCGGGCACTTAGCCCGCGGGCCATGCGAGTCGTCCCAGCGGAGACCTTCACGCCGCCTTCGGAATACCGCGGAAGACTGCGTGCACCCTGTCGGCGTGACCTCCGCTGCACGACCTGCCTCAAGTGCATGAAGACCAGGAGACTCCTCCATAGCATGTAACTTGCAGGCGCGTGGGTCTATTTAAGGTTGGGGGGATGTGGGGACGCTTTCGTCCCCTGCGTTCGCTTTCCCTCAACGCGCTAGTTCCCTGTGGTTAGCTCCTCCGCAAAGCACTCCTCTCGGTTCGGTGACTTTCTACTAACAGGGGAGGGCGCTCGCGTCGCAGCGACACCAGCGCCACGGATGGCGTTTTGCTGCGCGCTCGCGGGGAGCTACGGGGTCTCTTCTCCCTCGGCAACGGGAAGCGAACGGACGTTTCGCTCGCAGCTTCGCTCTTCGTCGACGGGCGCCTCTCGGCCGGAACTTACTCCCGCCGAGCCCGTTCCGCTCGACCTCGGAGTTTATCCCTTTGCCCTACCGTGGGCGGACGTTCGCTCGTAGCCGTGCTGGTGAGTCGGACATCCTAGATTCCTCAGTGTATTTTGTTGCTAGCTGGCGTTATTGTTGCTATAGCAATAAATGCCTTGTTTGTGTCAGCCAGTGTGTCGTTCCTTTGTTCCCGCAGAGCATGGCCCGCCGTGGTCGGCGTGCGCTCAGTAGCGTACGCGACCACGGGGTGGGGTCCGCGCGGCTTTGAACTGTGTCAGCCGCGCTTAAACGGGGAATACGTGTTTATCTCCCCCATTAAACCCCACAAGCTTTCAGATCACACATGGTAATTCATAAATATTGCTTAGCGCAAAGACACTGGGCGAGGAAATACAAGCACAGGCAAAAAGCGCTAACTGTAAAATGATCATTTATTCGGACCTGCACTGGTACTAATAGATGTGCATGCTCTGCCTTCGGCTTTCAAAACTCACTCAGAAACCGGTATAGCCACGTGAATTCCGCTCATAGAAAGAGAAGTGGACTTTCTAAGCGGTACATTCACGTCTGACCACGAGTTTTTAAAAGTACGCGCTGCTGCCTTTATTTTGCATAACGGCAGCTTCTGGTGAAGAAAGATTTCTCCGCTCCTAATCCTCCGTACTTGATCGTCATACTTATTAGTCTGTGCGATAAGCGTCCCACGATTAACCAACTTCTGGACATTCAGTAGTCACCCGTGCGTTTGCAAGGATTCAGAAAAAAATTAAGTTACTGGCCTCGTCTTAATGCGGGCGTTACGCACTACGCCAGAATGTGTCGCGGCTGTCAGCGTCTCAGGTTGCCATGAACAAAATAAGCTGGGTTCTTCAAACCAATAGAACCACCAGTCCAGCAGATCGGTATGAACTTGCGACCATTCCTACTTTAAAACTCGGATAATAATTTGGTCATCGTTCCTACGGAGCACCTCTCATCATACGCGGAAGCCTCCGCTCTGTGAAGTGGCACAGCCATGGACTTCGTACATCAAATTGTTCTGTGTCATGGTGTCGATGAGGGTACCGCATTCACGGCTGAGCTGGTGCAGTGGATTTTGCTTCACAGTTAGTTATAAAAACGCCCTGAAGACATCACATCGTATACAAATGAACGGCTTGTCGGAACGCTTGAGCAAAACGCTCGCTGACATGCTCTCAATAAACGGCGAGGGGGCGCATAAAACACGGCACGAAATGCTACCCCATGTCACCTTCGTTTGTAATACGGCGATACAGGAAACAACCCGCAGGTCACCGTTCCGCCTAATTCACGGCTGCAAAGTAACCACGATGCTGGACCCCACGTTCCCCCTTCTGGTGGACGACAGCCATCATGCTGACGTTGGCACCTTTCTGCACCTCGCCGAAGCTGGCCAGCGCGTGGATTCAGAATCAACAACGTCGGGATGCCCAATTTTGCAAACCCCAAAGACGCGCCGCACGGTACGCAAGTGGAGACCGTGTGTGGGTCTGGTTTCTCATTCTCCGACGAGGGCTCAGCGAGAGGTTACTGTGGCGATAATTTGGACCGTACAGAGTGATAAAGCCAGAGACCTAAGCAGCGAGGTTCTTCTGATGGTTTTCAAAGTCCCAACGATCCATGTTCCCTGAGGTGGTCCACGTAATCCGCCTCAGTCTTTGTTACGCCTTGTTAGAGTTACCCCTTGTTACGCCTTGTTAGAGTTGTTAAGCCTTGTTAGAGTTCGGCCTTTCTTTGTGCGCAGAAATACTACTCTTCGTGCTATTTTCTTTAAGCATCGTGACGACGCTTACATTACACGGAGGCCAATGACATTGTGCAATCATCGTATTCGTTCTGCGCTGTCCTCCTGCGCACGTCTCCTCGAGGCGATCTAGCTGGAGCGGAACCTGGTCTACTGACGTCAGCCATTCGCATCACCAAGCAGCCCACTGCTCTGCAGCTTGACTTCCTCTGTGGTCTTTGCCCAGAAGCATTTCTTTGCCCGCGATGATACGAAAAGAGTTAACATTAGGTGACTGCAATAAAAAACTATGACGCCTTTCAGAGGTTCAATAGGTACGTCTTGTCAACCAAAATGATTTCTTTGAAGCGGAAGCTTCAGAAAGCGCACGATTGCTCAAAGAAAGCACGGATGGCTCGATAAGAAGCGCCTACTTACTCACGAGGGGGGGGGGGGGGGGGGTTGTTGTTTATCATATCCGCCAGGATATTGCTGTTTTCCCGTGCCAGTTTTTGCAAATAATCAACTCAAATACTCAGTCATCCAGCACTCAAAGCCTCGCAATCGATCCACTCATATTATACAGTCCCAGCAATTCGTTCGTTTGCAGTTTTGCGAGGCTCTCCATGATCGCTGGAACTCATCACTTTCGTACTTGGGAAGATCGGACGTTCCTTAACGTTCAAGTGATTCAGGAAGCTGGCCATGGAAACTGAACGATACAGCAAGGAATAGAAGCAAACTCGCTGGAGTTTTAATTCTAAAAAATGGTGTAGTTATTTCGCGCCGAAACGTTAGCTATATATATCAGCAAAGAATACTGAAGCTTTAGTTTCCCGTTGAAAGCCTGCCCTAGATTGTGAAAGATAATGCAATCCTTTCGCATTTGCGCATTCATTTCGTAGCCTGGGACCGAATCTACGTCGCAACCTTCCCAATAATTAATTAAATGCACGTAAAGCTCCTGTTATGAAATACATCCCATCTCTTTCACTAGTCAGTAGCCCAAAATGTTTGGGAACACGAATATTAGCGAAAAGCGTAAGTGCTTCACCCTCTAAGGAAACTGCCACAAACAGCAGGGTGTTAATTAAAATTCCTCGCACGAGTTTCATAATGCATCCCTTAATGCCTGGATCCCGAGCACGTTGAGATTTCAATCGATTTCTTTACCTTGAAACCTTTTTTAGCCAGCTGTTGATTTTTACCAGGTTGCTGACCTTGTCTCCGTTGATTTTAGGCGCTAAAAAATTTGCCTCGCTCTTTGTTTTCATTGCTACCCCGAAGGACTCCTGTATGAGTTAGGCTATTCGGGTCGCTTGGCAACTTCTTGGAAAAGGTAAAGAAGATTGCATAAACACTCGACATAACGTTGAAGCCAGTGATAATCCCCAGGCTATTTATTCAGTGAGGAAGTCATGTTAGGCTGCTAGCAAAGACACTTACTTACCTATTATGGCCATATTTCTAGCAAAACAGCATCAGGCTATCCTTTATTCAGCAAGGAAGTCATATTAGGTGGTGAGCCGATGCACTGACTCAGCTATAATGGCAATATTTCTAGCAAAACACCATCAGCCTAATTATGACAGCAGTCGAGGTATCGCGTTGAAGAATAGCAGCTTACTACCCGCTTTCGGCTGAGAAGAATCGCAGATGTGCGTCAAAATTTGGGTTCACTGCCAATCAGTATTGATCTGAATTGCTTTTTTAGGCTGCTGTATTGTTCTCGACCTCTATAACAAACTCAAAACAATCTGAAAATATTAGCTCTTTCGGAACAGTGCTTTCAATTAACAGCTTTAACACACAGTAACCAAGTATGTATATGAGAGTTGACTACAAGCGTAAAAGGCGGCATGTAAATAGTTATATATTCAAAGATCAGTGACACTAATAACTAAAAACACGAAAGAGAGACTGCCGGGTCCTATTATTAGTACTGGATACTTATTTGTCTCTTTGACGCCTCTGTTCTTCTATTATTCACCAAGCTTTTAGACGAGATGGAGAGTGCAAAATGTGAAACTCTGGATTTTTCTTGGGCGCAATAATGATCGGGACGGTGTATGGTGCATTGGGATGGTAGTGCTGCATAAGCCTGAAGAATGCACCGCTACAGGTACCAGCGTACTTTTGAGCTGGGGTGCCACCTGGGCGTAGTTATCTGAGTACGTTAGTTCTTGTTACAACAGATTTCAGGAATGGGCAGTCCTCAAAGAGCATTTAAAGCGCTATTTATTCCGTTAATTTGGTTGTTGACTTGTTCCTGTCTGATGACTGAATGAAAACGTGCACCACATTTGCGAGAGGCACTCAACCATCGAAAGAATTTTGCGTGCCTTTCCTGGCTACGTATTAGTATTTTTGCTGCTTGTCAGACAGCAAGATGAGCGTGCAACTTTACTTTAGGCTGTTGCACAGTTAGCGGCATACAAAATGTAGGACTTAATGTCCGAAAGCGACACATGCGCTTTGAGGGAAGCCACAGTGGAGGCCTCTTGGTCAATTGTGGTAGCTCGAGGTTCCAAACATTGCACTTAAATCGCACAGCACAAGGAGAGTTTTCCATTTTGCCTCCACAGAAATGTGGCCAAAGCGGCAGGTATTCGTGCTGAATGTGCTCACCCGATCGTCACACTGACTTAGTAGACGCAGCTGGTACGTTAACCAGAACTGTGCATTACCTGTTGATAGTGGATGGTCCTTCGCTGCTGTAAAATGTCGACACAACTACACTTTTTCTTCCTGATTTCCGAAACGTGAATAAGGAATAAATGAGTTCGGCACTCTTATCCCCAAATGTAGAGCTTAAAGCCAAAATCATCTGCAAGAAGTGCCCCACACTGCGACTTGTTCAGCAGGCAAGACTTCCCCTCGAACGATCTTCGACCAGCGTAATTAGGAATAGAGCTCTTCCACCCTCCGAGGAGCAACATCACCGGAACAATTCTCCCTCTTTGAATTAACCCAGTCACGTAGGAAAACTCCCCTTACATGCTGCATGGAGGCCAAGAGTACATCGAAGCGCCTTTTTCGACAAGCAAGACTAGCACTCAAACGGGCATCGACCAGCACAATTAGGAAGAGAGCTTTGCTAGGCGCCTAGCAACGGCGGCAGCGCAGCAATTCTCCCTCTGCGTATCAATGCACCCACTCGAGAAAACTCCGGGCGGATAGTGGATGCAGGCGACCTCTGCCAGTTTCTTGTTTTCATGCTTGCAAATGCTGCCTCGTGGGCATTATCGACCCTTTGAAATGGTAATGCACTCTTCTCTTTCGCTTGGCGTCATTAAAGGATCGGGTTGGCTCTACCCGACCGAACCTCTACCCGAAAGTCACTTGTGTAACATTGTCCCTGAAAGCGTTCTCGGCGCTCGTCACTCACGCAAGCACAGCTGCTCAGAGCTAGCTTTACAACAACAATTCAAGCTATTCTTACGTACATCTAGACTGTCGTTGGCTTCACTGAGAATGTTGTTGGCGACACTGCCCTACATCTAGGGAATGGGTCATAGTTTTCGGGCCTAAAATCGTGCGCGAACTAGGGAAAAAACGCAGGAAATTTCGTTTACGAAAACACGTTGCGGAGCTAGTTGGTGATAGGTTATTAGTGCGAAGGCGCAACCTCACGAGGAAGAACTGGATCACCCGTTTGTGTGTCCTTTGTGTGACCTTGGGCAAATAATGAATAAATAAATGTTGACCCGACTGGAATTCGAACCTGCGGCAGTGCGCTTTCCACTGCACGAGAGCACTAGGTTATCGACGCAGCCGATCAGGCCTATTGGTTTCTGAAAAAAGATAGCGCAACACAAAAACAGTCATGAGAAAGAAAGACAGGACAACGCGC
The DNA here is from genome assembly GCF_055824585.1 of Amblyomma mixtum. NCBI lineage: Eukaryota > Metazoa > Arthropoda > Arachnida > Ixodida > Ixodidae > Amblyomma > Amblyomma mixtum. Next base: position 91,721,408 of record NC_143020.1, read on the forward strand.
TACTGAAAGGAAGGACGACGCACTACTGACGACCCTTGTCAGTAGCGCGCCGTCCTGTCTTTCTTTCTCGTGATCGTTTTTGTGTTGCGCTATCTTTTTTCAGAAACTATGCACCAACTCGCCCAGCAACAAGTTTTACTTGAGGCCTCTTGGTAAACGACGACAGCACTCGCGGTTTGCATGCACATCGTCTTCTTCTTCAACTAATACTAGTATGGAACTAAAATTCCTGCTTTGAGCTATGTGGTGGTAGTGATATAGAGATTTGTTCTGCATGCGTTGCCTGGGACAGGGTTAGGGCAGAAACATGGCACTAGAGCAATTAGCGTTGGCGTTGACAACGTTGGTGCAAAACCGCGGCACTGAAGCATAGACCATCGGCGCACAACTTTGTAAGTTGGCATTGACACTTTAAATGTTGAAGACGCCCATATCTGGCTTTCTGGGTCAGTGTACATCTCAGTCGGGCTTTCAGGTGCATGGCGATGGTGTACAGCTGCAGAAAACTGTGCTTTCGCACATTTCGTACTTAGCAATGCTAAACCGCCATCTATTATTTGGTTTTCTCGAAATGTCGGTCCGGTCTAGTTCTTTCTGTGTGGTCACCATATAATCCAGAGCTGTATTCTTTTTCAGGAAAAACGCAAGAGGAAATCAGGGCGCTACATGCAGGATAGACATCATCACGACATCGGACAAAAATTTCTTTTTCCGCTGTCTGCCAAAGCTTTGGCGACATGTCTCATGCAGGATACATCGAAAAACCAACAATGGCGCTATACTGTGCTATATAAATTTGATTTCTTCAGGCATATTTTCACATTAAAATAATAGTACGCGATAAAATTTGCACAATTATTAGGTGCTCGGTCCAGGTTTCTCGAGAGAGCGGGCGCACACCTTTGCAGAGCTCACGCAAATGCCCCGCTTGGACCGTCGGACTTACCCTCCTCCACACCCCTCCCTTACCCATTCCCAACAGATCCTCTGGAGACGCCTCCAGACCCGCTCTCTATCTCATCCCCTCAGCTGCTATCTCTCTACTGTGGCACCTCCCCTGCATGCACCCTGTGCGGCGACCCTCACGCCACACTCTCCCACATCCTTTTCGGCTGCCCTGCTGATCCTCCCCCGCAGGGACAGCCCGCGTTATCAAGTTGGGAGGACTGGGAGGTCGTGCTCTCGTCTCCGGACCCGCCATCGCAGCTTGCTGCGGTGCTTCGGGGTGCCGACGTCATGGACAAACACCGCATGAACGTTACGACGTAGAGTGGGACCGTGCGGTGGTCCAGGGACCCAAGGGGGGTCTAAACACACTTGCCATGATAAAGTTTTTCTCTCTCTCTCTCTCTCGCCCGTGAAGTTGAGGAAGAAGATTAGCACTAGTATTTTTCATTTCTCACTAGCCGGTCAATATGAAATTGCTCGCGTTTATTGTGTCGCAGTTGAAACTGCCACTGATGCGGCAATTTAAATTCACTCTCTTTCTTGAATCTTTACAAGAAGACAAGTGATTTCTATAGCTTACACAGCCTTCTCGTCTATTCGCATTGCTTTTCGTTGTCAACGACACCACGTTTGAGCCTCTTTTCTGCTGGACAAGCTGGCACGAAAGACCAATGATCATTTTTGGGACTTCCTTGAATCAAGTGCACCCGTTCCGAAAAATCATAGTAAGAGCCTGTAACAAGTATATTCGTTGCATTCTAACATCACTTCTCACGCGTCAGCAGTTCGGTCTCTGTACCAGGCGATAACACATGGATTAGCTTTACTAGAGATTCAAGCGCGTTCCTCTTCTCATATGGTGATTCGTTAATGTCTGCAAACCACGAGAAGTCATGTGCATGCATATGTATAATTATTTATCTACGTTTTCCTTCAGCCGCATCGCTGGTTTTCTATATGGTTTGTTGTTGCCGGAATATCCGCATCACTTCCTGGCAGCTTTTCTTTCGCGCTAGCTCTAATCGAAGTTCCCCCAATTCGATGCTGTGCAGGAGCGAGCCCATAGCGTTTGGGACCATCTGAGGCCCGTGCCTCTTGTTAACATCGTCGTCATCAGGAGAGGCTCAATGTCGAAAGAATACAGCTCTAAACACCTGATTGTCCCCTCGTTAATGCAACCTGCAGCTATTAAATGGTCAGGAATCCTGCGCAAATGCGCAATGACAACCTCCACAGTTATGGTAAAGCCACTAGCGGATTCGTGAAGCATAAGTGAGGTTGCAGGACGACTAGGTAAGCAGCCGAGGTGGAGTGGCGTGCTTTGAACGGTTAACATCTGCGGGAGGGCAGTGCCAATGGTTCTCGGTGCGTCGAACACGAAGAGTCCTATAGGGAGGCTGCCGCAAACACGCTGCGCGACACGATGCTCAAGTTCGCGGCGAAGGAACTCTCACTAAAGCACGCGTTGGAACCCAGCCAAAGCAGTAATGTAATTGCCCCACGATCATGTCTGCTAAGGCATACAAAGCAAATGCAACCTTTGCATAGGCAAAGGGTAGATAAACTCGCTCAGCTAGATCGCAATACGACGAGAGTATTCTCGTTTTCATTCAATATGCAGAATTGTTGCAAACACTGCTTTTTGCCTTACTATTGGTCGCGCGCTCCTTCAAAGTAACTGATTATATACTCTAGCACGCAACGAGTGTCGTCAGTTTTCGTGTCAATTGCCACCGCAACAGATCAACGCTAAAAACTTCAGCATGGTGAGACAGAAAAGTATGAATACAAAATACTGCGTCAGGAATCGCATTCGTCACAAGACGATTGGTCGCTCACGCGCTCATTGCTGACTGGCTGCAGATGAAATAACGTAAGTGAAATCAGCCTAGCATCTTTCAGTGATGCTCAGTAACCAAATGGGCTCAGGACTGCGTAGTTTCGGATCTCTTGAGCGTGTATGCAGAGTTAGGCATGTTGTTAGCTCCAGGAGCGCTTTCGCATCCTCGGGGAAATTGGACGAGCATCCTAGATGCCTTTCGGCACATGAAAGGAAGAACTCTCCAGACTAGCGAGATCTCGTTCTGAGATCCTGCAAATAGCATCAGAGATCTCTGAATTTTTTGTCCCGCAGTCTAGGTAATGAACACTTTGGGGCAGAATGGCATCCTACCTGCGGCGACAAAAATTAGTTTTTTGAGTAGATTCTATTGCATAAGGCTAATGGTGTCCCTTCCAAAAGCGTTATGCAAATTTGTTAGGGAATGGGAAAAAAACATGCATCCCTATTCAAGGACCTAACAGCTGCGTTTTGACGCCCGCACATGTAGAGCCTCAACAAATTATTTTCAAGATCACTTAAAATAGAATTTACACAATTAGCAAATTACAAATTACACAAGTTACACAATTAGCAACAAATTAGCACAATGAAAAAAACGCGCACTTGCATGGTCAAACCATGAAGTAATCGTTTGCCTGGAGACAGCATATTGACCCTCAAGCAGATTTTACCGGTTTTTAAAGTTTTCCATGGCCACTAGATACCACTATAGGGATGCAATGTGCCGCCACCGATCATCATCATACATGTTCTGGCAATGTTTGTACGTTTTATCTTGGGTTGCTTACAGCGTGTACCAGGATGAACGAATCACTGCTTTGTGCGCTGCCATGTCTCGTATCTGGTTTTGTGCGCGGAATATTTGTTTCCCTTTTAATAATTATTTAAAATCCCTCCTCCAATGTAATGATCCGTTTAGCGACTGTGGATATGTTTTCAGATTAAAAATAAAAGCACAGGGTGGATTTCATCGAAATCGTACACTACTGATAAGAGAACGGTGTTAAGGGGCAAGGATTGCTCGCGGGAAAGGATAGAATGAGACCGGACGAATGTGTTATCAGCTGGCTGTGGACAGTTTGTTTGAGTTTGACGTGTGCATAATTCACGCAGAAAGCACAACAATGTCGACGAGTCTGTAAGACGGACACAAGGAGAGCATTCTAAATATATTACGATAACTCACATTTCAATGTAAAAAGGCATGGGTCGGTATGATATGGGTCGGTATGGTACGGTATGGTATCATATTGTCTTACATATGGGGTTTAACATCCCAAACTAGCATATGGGTTATGAGAGGTGTCGTAGTGTGGAGAGCTACGGATTGACTTCTTCTATCTTGGGTTGTCCGAAATGCAACTGACCTTGCAGAGCACGGATACCTTATTTCATTTCACTTCCATCAAAAGGCGGCCGCCGACGTCGGGTTCCAAACTTTCACCTTGGGTGCAGCAGCTTAGCATATTTGTCACGAAGCCATCGCGGCGGGTTATATGAAAGATGCTGAAGAATAAGGTTTTATTGCCGAATGAGTTACTACTCCTGTGTCTCCTTTCTCCTTTCTTTACACGTTTTGGCGTCTCGCAAAATTAGAGAAAAACAAGGACTTATCACAGCGAGAGCTTTACCTCTTAGGGTTCATGAGGCGCCTCCTGAGACAAACTACCTAGAAGGGGCTGAAGCCTGTCCGACGAAGCTGAAAGCTGGTATACCATCACCGTGAGGAGCAACGGCGCCACAGGTGACCACAGCTTCGAACCTGGAGTGACCTCACACCAGTTGTGGCGTAAATGATGGCGCGGAGCGGGTGCGTGCGCATAGCTGTTTTCGTTGACTTTTAGTCTGGATGAGTCGCAACAGCACCTCAGGAGCAGGAGGAGTATATATACACCATTTAGTTGAACTAACCAAGGCTCTAGTCAAGCTAAACCAAAGCTCTCGCTGGAATTTTTCTATGCGTTAATTTCCATGCACTGTATTCCCTCTTCATCCATTCAATAAGGACACGTAATGCCAAATATCAAATTTCACTTCGCTTATCATTGCAGTCCACGCCAATTAAGTTGAGCCTATACGAGCACCCGTACTGTCACTTGCAATGCCTATTCTCTAACTGGCACCTTTTGCTATATACCCGATGTCTACATTCCATGAGGTGACAATCCGTTGCGAGCAAGTTCCGTTATTATTGTTTAGCGGGGATGAGACGTACAAGAACCGCATATGACATTTCTGAAAGCATGAAGGATATTCTGTATACAACGTACCATATCAGGAAAATGTTCAGAAAAATAAAATTTCACTACACTACTAACTGTACTGCACGCCAAATATGGGGATCCTGCGAGATATCCTGCTTTCTACACTTGCAACCCGAATCTAAAAGTGGCGTGTGTTGAAATATTAGCGAGCTCAACATCCTAGTTAGTGATCATTGTAGTTGCGCTGAAGCAGCGCAGTAAGTTGCAGGTAATTGGCTGCTCACTCAAGAAATTAGTAGCCTGCTCATTTCACACGCTTTTTTGGGCAACTGAGCACTTATCACTGCGCGCAGGGGAGGAAGTCCTGAGCCTGTGAGCGCAGCAATGCCCCCAATTCTGCATAAAAATAGAGAACATCCATTAAAAATACTATAGATGCACCCTTCTATTCACAAATGCACAGGAACCCTATTGTTACGTGATTACGACTACACTGTTAGTACTGCATTGTAAAAGTGCTTGTAAAATTCAATTGTAAAGCGCATTATTCAGGCTATCTAAATGTTCGCGTTCCTACACATTTAGTTGATCGCTCGGATCACAGTAAGCTCTAAAACTGTTCATCCTAATTTTCTAACAGTAATAAACTGGTGCAATATGTGCCTAGTGCTACATCATTCCTGTCAGTGGTCTGAACTCACTGATTGCCGGTATAGAACAAACTTTAGGTCTTGGGCTTGTAAAAGGAGGCTTTTTAAAGCGTTTGTGACCTTTTTACGTATGCATACAAAATATCGATCGCGTTCTTGGTTACAAGCACACGCTATAAACGCCTAATGTGCGAATGGTAGAGGTGCCTCTGTCGAATGAATTTTTGTTTCGGGAACGTTTATAAACGGCGGAACATCATTCCTTCAGTAGCCAACCCAGTGTAGCCTGTAAGCAGGCGTACGTGTGGCCTATTTTATGTATTCCCCGCGGTTTCCTTCAACATGAGGTCTTAATTAATGGTATATTCACGGTAAGCTTACATAAAGAAGTTCTATTCCTTCGATCCCCTAATCCATCGCAGCAATGCTGTGGGCGTGGAACATACCATTTGTGTAGCGACAGACTTTTTATCTCCGAAGTAAATACGGCATGGAGAGCTGCGCGAGGCTCTGCAGTCTCGTCAGATTTCTCCTGTTATGTACCCTTCTGTATTGCCCTTTACGCCCAGCAAAGATTATAAGGGATTATAAAGAAGGCGCTTGTTACGAGCTGTTCATTGATTGCGCCTGTTACGAGGTGGAAGCATACGCAAATTATCTCCAGTCCCCGCATGTTAGTTAATCGGGAGTTTTCCTCCAATTTGCGCCGGTTCAAAGCAACTTGCTTGTCGCCTCTGCAAAAGCACTGTCGATTTCTGCGCTCAATTCTGCTTGTTTTTTTAATATTTACGTAACTCCTTTTCTGGCGCTGAAGCGCTATTGCTAAATATACTTTGATGCATACGCAACACTTAGGTACGCGCGACATTTGAATCATTTTGTGACGAAACACGCCGGCGCGTATAGCGGGTGTGCCCTTTTCAAGCACCTCGTAAAACAAGCAAGTTACAACTTGAGCCCTTTCTAGGCGAAGGTCTTTCGTCTTTAAAATTATCCATCTATGTCATCTGAGCCGGGGCTTAATGACGTTGGCCCGCACGCTTTTTATATTGAACTATGAACAAAGGTGCTTTCAAATAGTGTATTCATGCTCCACTTCGCAACGTTCCTTCAAGCGGAGCCTTGCGAAAGAACTTTGCTCACGCGCAAAAATAACAATTTTACCTCAAGTTAAAGCAGAGTAGAAAGCAAGCAGAATGCACAGTATTACCAGTGCTCGCGGACACCAGAAGGCCGGTCAGCAATCTGGTTAACTAATTTCTGGTAACTAAGTTTTTAACTATGCCAGATAGGCAATTGGTTGCCATTAGAGATGTGTGACTGGTCGTTAGTAATAGCTGCATCAGTTTTTAGAATTTCGAAAACGCGATTACCCTCAGCACTGTGGCTGGACAACATTTGGTTGTATCGTGCGAAAACACTTGCCCTTTTGAAAGAATGCAGGCAAAACACCCCTCCAGGGCAAGTAACTAGTCAAAAAAGCCAGCCCAATTTTGTCGAGCCACAGCACCAAAGCGTGCTTGCATTTTAGAATTCTAAAAAATGATGCGGCTATTACTACTGGCTACAAATCTCTCATTGCAACTAGGCATCTTACTGTGCAACTTAAGAAGTTAATTACATGGAATTAGTCAACCAGCTTACTAATTAAGACGATTCACCGGTTTTCTGGCGTCCGCCGACACTGGTAATACCACGCTGCAAGAAGGGTATGTTTATCACAAAAAGCTTATTTTTTTAAATTTTAGAGTGTTCGCTGAAACATCCGGTATATCAGTTTTTCCACTTGAAATCTGTTGCAGTTTGCTCAAACTTCCACTGTCAAGTTTGATAGATGTTCTATTGCGGAACAGAAAGCGATTGCAAAATATTGTGGAAAAGAGCTAAAGTTGTGTAGAAAATGATTAGCTCTGCACCGCTTTTCAATCTGCAATCCTACTGCCCTGAAGGAAAGTTCCTGATAACCTGTAGGAGCTAATTGGTGAATAAGAATAAATACTACTTTTAATGGTTTTGTAGATTTAAAACTCGCTTCATAGGGCTTCAATATTGCAGTGCTTTTCCCTGTGCCTATAAAAAGATCAATGAAATGGCCTGGGAAGATAACACAGACGGATATCGCTATCCATGCTTCCGTAGTGTTTCATCCTCTGAATTTTAAATCCAGAATGGTCTTGGTCTGGAATATTACTTCGAATGTGTATAATCTCCTTGCTGGTAAAATATAGTGTATTAAGAATCCACTCCATTCCCTTCCTGCCTTCTAGCCATTGGATAAATTGAAAAAGTGCTCTCCTTTCGTGCTTCATCAACGCTGAAGATTATAAATAGAGGACACATCGAACACTTTATCGAAAGACGAAAAGCGGAAAAAAAAATAGAATAACATCTAAATTTAACTGTTATCTTACCCGGGCCGAAGTTTTTAAGGCACAGCTAACATACCTTAATAAAAGCCTATTTCTTACCTAACTTGCGCGACAACCGACTTCCGTCCTTCTCTCAGGATTTAAAGGTGAAATTGAACAATTAGTTGCCAAACGTTGGCGTAATAAGAAAGGACAAATTCGTGTCTGATATTTCCATGCCCACTGCTTCAGAAAGGCCACAACTTAAACTTTTGTTCGCGTGGACTACCAGCGAATTTCTATAGTTAAGGGGGAATAAAACCAACGCATCCCTGTCTGCAAAATGCTTTTTCTTTGAGGTGAACATTTTTGGTATTGAGGCAAATTGCGCGCTTTGCCGAGAAAGCACTTTGTTGTGAAGTGTTCTTTCTTGCGTCTTCTCTTCTCCATGAAAAGTTGCGATTAACGCAGCTGATTAACCAAACGAGCTTTGCGCTTTTTTAAATATAAAACTGGGTGTTTTGCAGTTTTCTTTCCTCATCCTTACGCACTTTTGGTGGTATAGGTGGTCGAACAAAGGGTTATCTATTAGTCATTTTTAGCGTTACAACAGTACGAAACATGGAAATCTTCCATGCCACCGTTATTACCGATATTGCAGTGAGACGGGGCGTTCAATGCCACGTTTTTGCTCTTCTCGAAAGTCCTGTATGTGCTATTCCTAGCTATGCTCAATTCCCTCGCCAGCGGGCTACAGGTCTTGCGCGATATTTAGGGCGCTTTGAGTTATAGTATACGCAACCGACCTGCCTTTCCTGTAGCGAGTAAAGAGCAAAGAAATAGATAATACTGCTGGATTGCATCTCTAGCGTAGCCTGATTTACAATCACAGCTCAGTTCTTCGAGGCCTCCCTCTTCTCATAAAGTCTCGGAGACAGCGACCAACATGAAAACACAGATACCTGCTATCCTTAGACTTCGTAGCTGTAAGGTTATTGGTCGTATTCGTTGGGTTAGCTCCAAGCAAAAATAGGCGCCACATATAGCCATAAGATGAGTAATTGGAATTTGATCCTGCAAGCAGAATACGCGTGCCTCTTCGCCTTCTTTTTTTTTTGCCTTGTTTCGAAGATACCTCTTTTTTTCGTTTTAATAACAAAACGGGTCGAGATTTACGTGCGCCATTAAGGAACAACTTTTACTTTGGGAGCTCTGTTTAAACATTGCTGACTTTTCTGCTCACATAGCAGTGCGCTGGTGTTCGCATCTTTTCATTTATTTATTTCTTTATTTTTACACATTTCTTGAATTGCTTCGTTTTCTTTAGCTTTAATATTAACGCTAGCATCCATTCAATTTGAAAGCAGCCTATTTTTTATTGAACAAAGAAAAGGGGTACCAGTGCAAACACAAAGACGCGTACACACGGCAGAAATTTTACACAAGGTAGACGCTGGACTTTCAACTGTGCTTTATTGGAATATACATATCCGAACCAAACATCCCACGGAGGCTCATATTCAACTCCACCTATGACACGAGAATTGATGCTTTGATTATTTATTTTATTTATGCTCTACTTAGGCACATTCTTTTTACTGAAACACAAGGACGGATCGTCACACAACTTTCTTTCTGATAGGCAATGTGGAAAGCTTTTAAGATTTAACGTTTATATTTTTCCTTCCCCTCCCCAAAATCGGGAAACCATCTTGAGAAGCGCACAGTTTTTATGCAATTCTTGCTGCCTGAGGCCACCAGCTGCCAAATGCCTTTTCGGGTCTCTGCCTAAGGATGTGGCGTCCTTCAGAGCGCTTATTAACAACCTACATGTCTGACCTATATACATTTGTCCACAGGACAACAAAACGCGGTAAAAAACACCAGTCTTGCGCTCCACGAACACTATCACGTGTTTGATTTACATGCGCCTTTCTTCTTCCCTCGTTTCCACTTCTTGTTCAAAGGCTACTAACTTCATAAGGCTCGGAAAACACCTTGTGGACTTTGAGCCACCTTCTTCTATTGTTGGATACTGCATGCAATCATGGCATTACTTCAAAAGTTGTCATTCGGTCTGACGCCAGCGCTTCTGGCCTGTAACACCCTACATTTACGCTGCCCGGCTTAAGAAAGAACCATGATGGCTGAAAAAGTAAAACCCATAGCGAGCAACCTCTCGACCCACTGTATCAGGCTACACGCCATGCCGTGACAGCAGCTCTCATGCTCTGCCTCTAGAAGGCATCCTAACGCAAAGCCCTTCTTGACCACCTTAGTTTTATTTGATTGATTTGGAATCAGTGCTTTCTTTGTCCGACGGGAAAACATCCAGCGTACATGGTCCTTGCCGCGGGAGGTTAGTTGTTAGATGAGGTACCTATCAGCTTTACCATTTGGCAGTTCATCGGTGAAACTGACACCGAGAAAGAAGGCCGTAAAAACAGGTAACATTTCCCTTTTCTGCACCATCTGTGGTGTCCCCCGCTGAAAGCCTAAAAAAGAAAAAAAAAATGATTAGCTTATCTAAGCGAATGGACCCCATGATCGCTGTACAAAAATGTGCAAATGTGGGAGTCAAATTTTTCCATTACACTACAGCTGAGAAATTAGGAGACCCGTAATCTACTACACCAGGAGTGGTATAAGGACTGGTTACCAGGGATATATATGCGTCCATGAACGCTGTAGCCCGTCTGGCGCAAAAGGACGCGTCCTCACCTAAGCGGAACTTGGAAGATGGGAGATGTGGCTTCAACACCAATTCAGCTGTTAAATGTGTGCTGCATCAAGAAACCGGTTGTCCTTCCGTGAGTGCGACATCAGCTCCTTTGCATGAATGCGGATAAAACTTTCTACAAACCCTATGAAGTGTGAGTGCCTACACATATACCAGACACGCTGCTCAGCTAATGACCGCGCAAAGCAGCATGCGATATGATAAATAGAAGATACGGTGCCAACTTGCCCGCTCACTGCATTGCATTAAAGGTTACAAGAAACGACGTGAGACTATCAAAGCTCTAGGCAGAAGCAGGATCAGAGCAGCATGTGAGCTTTTGGAGGAGTGCCACATGATAAGAGCGAAAGGTATTTGCGTCAGTGAAATGCAGGAGTCTCTGTATAATGGAAAGGAAAAATTTCTGAGCCATTTTCCACGTTGCGCGCGCACTGTTGACTGGATATCGCTCTTTTCGGCGTGTTTTTTATCACGGCCTGTATAAGTTTTTACTCGAGGGGGATAAAATAAGCTGAACGTATGCGCTCGTCCAGTAAACTTTCTCTTTTGAGTGTTTTATTGTTAATAGATGCTATTAACCAACTCGCCAGCAAAGAAGCACTAGTAAGCGTCATAACAGGCTTAACCTAATGATAAGGAGAAATGACCGTACACATAAGAGGACAAGTAAGATTATGTGCACGAGCAGGTAAAACAAATTCTGAGAGAAGGTACAACAGAAAACATTTTCTGGTAGTGGGCCTGGCGAGATTATCGCGGATTCCACAGAAAAATATGACTGGTTCAGGATGGAGGGAAAGAAAATTTAGATGTTGAGCACATTTTTTAAGCAGCTATGAAAGGAATGCAAACACAAATTTTGCTGTGAAAAATAAATTGCAAGAAAACTATATTTTCCAGTCCCGTGTCCAGACCTGGGGATCCAGATTTAGATAATTGATCCTTATTGAGTCTAGATCGTCTACAAGCCTCCAAGAGGGACCGCACCCAAGTCTATACTCCCATCACCACAGAACTTTTGCCGGAGTCCAGCTGGCTATTCATAGTGACTTCAGTTTTCTGCTACTCTCTTTTCTCTTTCATTTTTTTATCCCCTCGCCCCATCCCCCCGTGTATGGGAACAAACCGATTATTCTTCCGGTTAAACTTCTTCTTCTTCTCCACAGTAAACTCTCTGCCTTGCCTCTTCTTCCTCCTCCTCCTCCTCCGACCCATTCACACAGAGAGCTTTAACTCTCGTACGAAAAGTTTTGCCTCACCTGGCCTAACCAACGAGGGTTTTAAAATCTTCCTTCACCCTTTACCTGGGAGTGCTTCAGTGCCTACTACAATGTACTCGAGGCAAGGCGAAAACCCATTTCCGGTTTTCAGAATTCGCGCAGTACATTAACAGTCAATATAGCTGAGGGGAACCGCTTCAGTTATGGGCTAAATTCGCATTATCGATCTCTCGTACAGGCGTAAGGGCTCTGGCTTGGGAGCTAGGCTGGATGCAGATGTACTCACCGAGATTGCTGGCGCTTACACGGTGTTCAACCCTCGCCTTTAGAATAGTTTCTGCGCGTACTGCTATCCGCGCAAGCTTCAACCAGTCCGGTGGTCCGCCCCGCGGTCAGCCCAAGGCAACCTTCCCAAAACCCGTCCTTGGTTTCGCAGGCGCAAGCCACCGCGAGGCAAGAGGCTCTACGGAACCGCCAAGCTATGCTCAGCGCCAGGGTGACTAGGCCATCGCACCAAGATAGAGATCATAGGCATTGATATATTATAGGCTTTCAAGTTTCTGCACTTCCCGACGTTTAGATTCATACGAAACTGCGCATAGACCATTTTCAGACCTGCGACCGCATGTGGCAAAAAGTTTCGGGAACGCTAATTGCTCTGAAAGTTGCACAAGCGCGTACTGAAAACACTGAATATTTGTATAAAACAGAAGGTGGACACCGGCATAACTAGCTACACCTCTCGCATTGGTACCGGCTGCAGAAGGGCTGCCGAAACCCCCTGACCGCCTTCAGGGGGTATTTGGAAAGAGCTAGAATGTGGTAGTCGGTTTCCCTTCCCCACCCCGAGTGATATGTGCTTTACAGTATCCAAGCCACTAAAGACGAGGTCATAAGGAATTTGTTAACGGATTGAATGGAATCCGCATAGTTGGCGAAATTTGTTGGTGTAATTTCATTCGAATGGTCTTTAATTTTTATTTCGATCATCCTGTTCGAAACTGTTCCCGTGAGGTTTGCCCCTAATTTCCTGCACCACTCTCATCAAGTGTAATCACCACGCCTTGTTAATTTGTATGCACGTATCGATCGTTTTGAAATTTTAGCTTCCACGTTAAATATAACGCCGCTTTGGTTACTTCCTAGTTAGGTCAATCTAGCCTTCTTGATGAACGCGCGGAATGACTGATTGAATATGAGCTAATTTCCCACAGGAAAATGAAAGAATAATACAAATTTATTGAAGAGAGAAATAAAAGTACTGTAAGGGTATTTGAGTTCGAAGTTTATGCAGAAATGTTTAACATTAGGAGTGCATTTTTTTATCTGCACTCCAGCCCGAGTACCAAAACGGCGTAGTGTAGCCTGAATTTGAGTGACTTTTCACACTCGTGACAAGCAGATTCTAAAGCTAGAAAATCTTTTAATACATCATCAAACTTTCATTTTATCGCATAATAAAGTATCTTACTTCTTATTGATTGTCGTCTCTATACCATAACTGCGACCTAATTCTCATTTTCTGCAAACTAGCCTTAACAGCTACCTTGCTTGTCTTGCTTATGAAATAGATGGCATAATACCCTAAGCATAATTTGCACTACATCATTTAAAATTCTCGAGCCGTAATACTGAGAGGAAGTTAGAGACATGTAAAGGAGTTGCAGTGAATATTTCCTATGTCCAGCAAAACAAAAAAAAAAACTGAAGTATGGGCTCGTACATCTAATGTCGAATCGTGCCACAGGGCCTAGCCTGCAATATTCTCAGAATGAACAAAAGTCTGCCGGCCACAAAACGAGGTGAAACGCTGGTGTCACGAGGATATTGCAGAAAGAAACCTTGTAAACGGTTTGTAAACGGTAAACGACAACATTAATGATTCTTATCCAACTAGAGTAGAGGGGGTATAAGAAACGTGTAACTATTCAACTTTACTTTTGAGTAGTCGTAAACTTCTCACCCTGTAGTTTTGTGAAGAACTGACAGTTACAATAGCGTCATTTCCTTCTTTGAAAATGTTAGGTATATAAAATGCAATGCAGATATGTCACAATGATGCTTTGTTTCCATCTGACAAGCTGCTGACAGGTCAGCTTGACATGACCTTTTGACCCAAACAGCGCTTGTTAGCCGCAAATATTTAAAAAGAAAAAAGTCGGAGAGGTTTCTACTTGTACTTCCGCAGTTGTGCTTTGAATGCTGTACAATACAAGGACATCCATGCTATACTGTGAGAACACTGACCACGAACGAACAAACGCCAGAACTCTGCCTGCCTATGCAAACTTGCAACCGGCCCAGCTTTCTTTGTTGCACACTGCGCAGCACAGTTTTGTTCACGGCTCTCAACTGGGGTATCTGTTGCTTCAGCCAGCGTCTTCGCTTCGGCAGACACGGTTGTTGCGCCGCGCGTCTCTTCTTTCACTCTTTCCTCTTATTTTTCAACTCTCCTCTATCTGCACGTGGCAGCGGTGGTGGCTCGGCTGAAGCCAGTCGGCAGGCCTGTGCACTTTCCTCTTCATCCTTCTCTCAGTCGCAACAACGACAACAACACACTCTCAACTGTAATCACAAGTATTCAGGCTTCCGCGCCTCTTTTTTTTTTTTTGTCAGACCCAGGCAGCGCACTCTCCTTACTCTGCGATCACTCTGCCTTAGGTATGCTGCAGGTGATAGTTCGCTCCATTTCTCAACTCTGTCTCTCCCTTGGGTTATATTCGGGTGAAAAATAAAACATATGCAGAGATGCGAAAGCATCTTTGAGTGAATCTGCACGCAGTTTCACATTACTTCTTTGGACGTGGCTTCTTTTCCAGGAAAGGTAGAGATAGGATGAAATGGATACGCCGTTAGAGCAACATTACCCTGCGACTGTCTGACGCCAACGCCAAAATCTGAGACGGCAACCTTTGAACGGCCGTCATACGCTAGAGTTCGTATGCAGCTTTCCGTATGGAAATCCTAACAAATGCCCGTTCCATATGAAGTGCTTCCCGGAAAACCGATATCGTCGAAAACCAGCTTTCTAGCGTTTCCATGGGGCCGAGCGAATGCATATTCCTGTCTCTGACACTCGAATGGGGTCCGATTATTAATGGTCTTGCATCGATGGCCAGACTAAAGGTCCGTCTATCTTTAGACCAAATAAACGAAAAACTAAGGAGACATCTTTGTCCTTGTGGTAGTTTTTTATGACCCGGATGGGAATTTTCATAACACAAATCAATATTCATGATCTCTTGGCTAAAAACGATAATTTAAAAAAAATATTCTGCGAGTCAGGTGAGTGTTGTTGACAGCTGATTGAAGTATCGGTATCTGCTTTCCTTCTACGTACTTTCTTAATAAGTTCAGATTGATTGATTACATTTTTCAATACGGTTTCAAATGCTCAGGTTTGAACTGGAAAGTTGTGCAGCGCCAAGAGCATGATCCCACCCAGGAGCTTAGGACGAGGTAGCCTGAGCGCAGCCTTCTTGTTCGACAGGAATGAAAGTCCGCTAAATTTTAAAATAAGACCCGACATCAGGATCTGTGCGCCCAATTGCGCGGCGATTTCAGCGCTGTCAACTCCGGCTTTCTATAATTCTGCCAGGTTCCCGCCTATAACGATGGCCATGGCAGAGCTTCGCGTAGCTCCTGGTTTCCAGTTAAACGCCAGCAGCTTCCGAGGGGGCGCTTTTCCTCCATTACAACCGAAAGAGGAGCAATTTGCTGGCGCAGTAAAAGACAATGAAACTAAGTAGAAACTGCACCTTGAACAAGACAAAATAAAGCAGTTTGGGTGGATACAGACCAGGCCTTCATTAGAGTGCGAGACGGGCATGAACGCTAATGATCAGGATCGACCTCCGAAAGCGCGTAATCTTCAGTGTCGTCCCTTAGGTCCAGAATCGATCGGTGTTAGCAAACACCCGTTCTTGCGCCCTGAACTCGGGGTGGAGGCTGATACATTCTACACCTATTCTTTCCGTAGACCTGTTCGTTAGTTCTTCCGGGCATTCTGCGGTCTTGCTTATCGATCCAACGTATGCTCTTTCCGTTGTCGTGCTCGTTAGATGTTCCTTCCGGGTGTCCTGCTGTCTCATCATCAGCAGGAGAGCCGATCTATAGTGGAAGGGTTTGGCCTTTCCTTGATATTGCCTCTCTGCTGTCGCCACCGGCGCACCTTCCACTGTGAGACACTTGCGCAACGCGGGAAACCAATGAATAACCTGAATCAATAGCGAATGAAAATGAGGAGCCTCGGCAACTCAGGGAGCGGTGAATGGAGAAGACCCTTTGCATCCCGATTTTTTTTATTAGAGAGCACAAAAAGTTGTGGTGGTTTTTTCCGGTTAAGAAGCTGTTAAAAAACGTACAAAAAATTTAAGAAGACAGCAAGTACAATGGTTTTTAGGGGAGAACCACGTCCAGTATGCTGGACATTGAGATTTATTTGTTGCACTAGGAGTAGGACATTTTTGATCTGCACTTGAAGGATGGTCGCTAATTTCTTTCCTGTGAAGCACACACTCTGGCTGGATTTTTTCCGCTTTGTCGCCTGAGTACCAATTGACCTCAAAGTCAGACTTGTCTCCAAAAAAAAGTTCATGAATTTGCGTATTAGTGACCGTATTTTCTGCTAATAAGACAACCAAATGGCGCTCAAAATCATGCTAATTGCACTGCTAGTCAACTTCAGGGTGTTTCTACAACGACATTTGGAGCTGTGTAATTTTGGCGCCAAAAATTATGGAAACTCAAACCTAACTCGCCTGCAAAGGGATTTGAACAATATTCACCAAGAATGCTGGTCATACTGGTCATAAAAAACATCATTATCGCATTGCGAAAAAACTACTCATAACTAGGGCAAACTTTTAACCACATTCTTTCAAATGGAGGTTAATTAACTCGCACGAATTTTTTTATTTGAATTGCATGAAGAGAAAACTCTCAAGGAAATTATTTACTTGAGCACGTCGCGTGCAGTGGCCTGCTCGTGAATTGCGCAATTACTCTGTGCTGTCCTCCTAACAAGATGCGGCCGGAAGAGGAAATATCATTACCAAAATATTCCTCGTCTCTTCCGGAAGCCGTAGAAATAGTTTCGGTCTTAATGTAGGCTTTGCATGCTTTTTTTCAGCGCTTTTTTCTTATGTCCAGTGTACTGGTCACTGGGTCGGAAAGAGATGTGGAACTAACGGGAATTAGGGCTAGTTGGATTGAACTATACATAATAGCGCTTAACAACGAAAACTAGGGAGAAGAGGAACGGAAAGCGCCTGTCTTGTCCTCTTCTCCCTTGTCTTCTTTGTTTAGCGCTATGTGGTATAGTTGAAACATAAAAGTTATCGCCAGAATTACCTCCGGCGGAATCGTCCTTCTTTGACTGGCTGCTGCGTCTTCATTCAGCGTTGGTTTGCGAGTTCCTGTGTGCGACTGGTAGGGGAAGAATGGATTACAGCTGCGATGTAAGATGCTCTAATTGTAGCTCGAAGGGGTTTCAGTTCTTTTAACTCCCTAAAGAGAAGAAAAGAATGCTCATTTGTATTCGTAGAATTGGACTCAACAAGTGGACTTCGACTTACCGCCCCGAACTGTGTGACGTACGAACAACTGCTTTTGTTTATGGGGTCGTTGCTGCATATAAGCAAATATACTCCCATGCCGATCTTGAATTTTTTACTTGCTACTGTCAGTGCGCTCCTGTACTGAAATTGCATTACCCCAGCTGACGTTGCAGTGGTGTTCATGCTGGCTCCCTACATTCACTAAAGAATATGATCCTGTAGGCCTCTAAATATCCAACAAAACATTGTGGATAACTTTTGTGAATGTGGTGTGTGGCATCATATATGGCTAGGTATCATAGCCAAGGTAACAATGTGCGCTAATCGATTAGCAAGATATCAAAGGAAGACAGTATTGCGCACTTCCACAAAACTGATAAACAAAAATTGATCACTAGAGGTTAAATTCCTTGTACGCCGCTATTCTGTTTTTGTGTGTATTCAGAACATTTTTCATTTCAGTATTTGGCTCAGTAATTTCATGACAAAAATTTGATTAGGCTGTAGGATTAAAATTGTTTTCTTATAGTTTTGGATTTTATCCTCCTGGGACTCCTGGTTCGTAATTAACATCTTAGTGCTTGCTACGGGTTCGAGTAGGTTTTTCTGAGTGTCTTGAAGTTTCAATTTTTTTTTTCTTGAAAGAAGAGGGCTTATATGCCACAATATTTGAGATACAAGCGTAGTAAGCTTACTAAAGCTCAGATAAAAATGTCAGTAACTGTTCTCATCATTTGTTTAGCAAGCATACATGGGGATCAAACAATAATTCATAACGGGAGTGTAACACACAGTCCCCGAGCCTATACACAGATGTGTTTGAAACAATGATCGTGCCAGTCTGGCATGGGCAAGCTATCCATGAATGAAGAAACAGCCGCAACGGATATCAGAACACCGTGAAGGTGTACTGTACTGAAAGGGAAAAACAAAGCAACCCGAAGCTGGTCTCTATCGTAAGGCTACCACCTTTAGAGCGTGAGCTCTACTACGCGAGGCACAACTTTCGATTTAGCGTAGGTTCGTCGCTTTTACCTTCAAAGCCCGGTAAAGTAAAACTATGACTTTGTCTGTCATAACCATGATATACAAAGTATGGCGTGGGTGGTGTATCTAATGACCAACTAGCATGACCATTGGCCAGCGGTGACGTGACCTTTGGCCTCTGCCTTTGACCTTAGCCTTTGATCTTTGACCTTGACCTTTAGACCTCAGATTAGCATCGCCTGATATGACGTCATGATATGACGTAGCAATGACGTCACACCATTATTCGCTATAAATAGCGCCGGATTTTGTTTCGGTCGTCTACTAGGTTCAGCCAGGTTGAACCTCAGCCAACTTTTTTGCTTCTTCGACGTCGAGGTGAACGCGTTCCCGAGACATTAGGGAAAGCAAGTACGAATGCACAGTGTGCGGACTCGAAAATGCTTGTTTCATTATAAACCGATCCACGTAAAGGCGCAATGAATAGACATTGCTTCTTGAGACAACAAAATGAATGAAATTAAAAATAATGGAACAGAAAGAAAAGACAGGAGCGAAGAGGCAAACAATAGTTCATCGGGGCAAAATAGAATAAGTGTGCCTTCGCGGTTTGGACATGTTGCATTCTTTCCAAACAAAAGGAGCCACAAGAGCAGGTTTCCAACCACAGCCGCTGCTATGGGCTGCCAAGTGGCAGTCTACTGTGCCAAAGGCAATGCCAGTCCCTTGATGTCTATGATCCGATGAATGAACAGTTTGCCTCAGATGTGCTCCTTTCGCGTCGATGTAATTTTGTACACGTTCGCGACCTTCCTTTATGAACAGAGGGAAATATTTCTGTTCCTGAAGTCACTGGGTTGCCAGGATTAGGTAGATATTCTTGCAAGGCGTCACGTATGCATTCGTAGTGTGACTGAAAATGTTGGCGCATGTACCATACTTTGAAATCCCTTTTCACAGTTTGCAATCCTAGCAGCGCATTTAGCCGTAATATTTTTCCCTGTTTTATAGTTTCCAAAGCGGCTAAAGCAGAATTCAGAGAAGGATTTTTTGGCTTTGGTAGAACATCGTTTAAAGACTTCTCTAACATTGAAATTCGCCGCAATGCAAACAAAAAGGTACTTTTGCTGTTTATGATATGTTAAAGAAATTTAATTCCTAATACTGCTTCACGCTCTTTCTCTGCGCTGCTTCTTTTCTGTTCTTTTCTTTCGCGTTCTGCTGCTGTCTCTCCTTTTCCCTTTCAAGCCCATGTGAACGCATTGTTAGAACAGGGGATAGATGGTTTTTCATCTTGGTTATAGCGCGCAACTAGAGCGCTTCGCGCTTCGTTCACTGCGTGTGTTTCTTCGTCTGTCTTTTGTGTTGTGTTGTAGCGTGCTATAACCAATACCCACGGAAAAGGTCGTTTTTTAAAGGGTAACTGATGACAACTGCATAAAGTTTTGTTGCTTTCCAGAAATCGGCTCCACGACTCATTCTTTCCGATGATGACGGTTTTCTGGCAGCAAGTGATATATTTATTGGTGGACACGCTACGTTTCAAACTTGTATTTTTTTTTATTATTCAGCCCACCAAATGATACTTCTCTCATAAAAAACTAAAGGAACTCCGCGATTAGGTTTTGGAACTTAACGGTGTTTTAGGCTAGCCTCTGGAATCCACGCATAACATTTCTCTGGAAACCACTGCTATTCTCATCATTAAGCCGGTAGTTGGTGGGGCTATCAGTAGTTTAGTATTTTTTCCTGCTTCAAGCTCCTAAAAGCTCTGTTTTTGTAAAACTAGCCTTTCTGTCATTTGGACGTGGTAGTCCATTCGCCCAGTTCGAACGCAGTCAGCAAAATTGCTATGTGTATTCAGCGTTTCAAGAGAAAAAATAAAGCCAGGTGGGAATTGCCATCACAAGAAAGCGCTCTTATCATGCAGCCAAAAAACCAAAATAAGAAAAGAAGGTACTCGCACTGATTATCTGAGCGAGCTCTTCGAGCACTGCTTTTCGGGAGGTGGTGTACCCTAAGCGCAGTCTTTGTCAAACAATACTGACTTCAAACCAGTGCCTTATCTCAACTATTGTGCCACATGCTTTTTCTACATGTGCAGAAAAGGCCATTATCAGCGCCGCCGTACAAAGACGGGTGCTTGACACATAGTTAAACTTCCGTTAGTTTCTGGCGAACTACAATCGCTCTTTTGGACACACCAACGAATAGACTTTTAATGGGTATCCACTTTCATTAAACTTATCGCTTTTAGTTTCACACCCACGAACTATATTTTTAGGTGGAGCTCATTTTCAATTCAACGTGGTACCGAGGCTACACATGCGCTAAGAGGGACGCCCTAGAGGAGGTATTTGAATTGAATGCGACCACTTGGGATTCTATACCATGCGCTGGTATCGCACACCACACGGGCAACTTTGCATTTCGCCTGCATCGAAGGGCGGCCTCCGCGGGCGGCGCGTAGACGGTAAGTAAAATACAGGCTAAAAGAGGTCAACATAGTAAAATTTACTCACTCGTTGTTAGTCAATGCTTTGCGTTTGCTTCCCTGTTGATGTGGCTCTCTATTCAACAGATTATTTTCCTAGTAAACGAACACAAACTCACACAGTTGCCAAAATTTTTATTGTTCTAGTGCACTAATGGCGCAGAGTGAAAGTGTTGACTAATGAGGAACGCTGAACTTATTTCGATTCCTTGCGACATGGCTGAGTACTTGGTGCTATACCATGCGGAAGTGCACTACCCGAAATAATTCTGAATGTTGATGTCCTTGCTTGGAAAAAACATTTTCTGTGTACTTTCCGTCGCCTTGCCAAGCGATGCCTTGCTTGTCAAGGGATGCCTTAAATGTATTTGTAGATTTTTATGCCCATTTATGTATCTTCTTAGTGGTAAGTCGTTCACGTTTACATTAAGTGATGAATCTACGAATTATTGCATGCATTTTCCTTACGTTGGCCTTTTGCATCTGTTTCTCTTTTGATTCGTCATAGGTGCTTCCGTTTTGCCTGACATTTTAATGAAGTTTTCAAAGTCTCAGGACACAAAGTTTACGATAATATACCGCAAATTTGAAAGAGGGGCCAGTAGTATTCCTCGTGTCAAATGTTCATGTAACGCGTACTGGGGCCGGTGTGGATGGTGGTAAACAATAGCCTTCACTGAGAAACTCTTAATCAGAAAAGCGCGTTCACCATACAATCTACTGCACGCTCCTTCGTTGACGGAAAAGCTCTGTCTCTTCCAGAAAGAGCAGTTTGATGTCTTCGCCTTTAAAACAGAATAAAACAAGGAACAGAGTCCAACCGCCACGGGCGGACTGGGGTTATAGCAGTAGGAAATGTACAGAGTCTGTTTGAATGATTCGCCTGTACTTTCACCATTATTTTCACGAAGTCATGCTCGGAGAAAAGATGACCTCTTTCTCTGGTCAAGAGCTCACTCGTCAGAAAAGTGCTTCACCGGGCGCGTTTCTGTTATTTCGGGAAGTCTTGGTTCGTATTGTGTCTCGTGTTACGCCACTCCTATTAACAACAAAACACGGGTGGTGGGGCTTCTGCAGAAAGCCCTCACGTGTATACCATTCAGGAAGACTAAAAAATAAAAACGAACAAAGGAAAAAGCGCAGTGCTCGCAAGTGCTTACTATGTGGCAAAGCCAATCAAGTGGAGAGTGCTTTTCAGTACTTCACAACTTTCAAGAAGATCTCGTTTGCCGCCTTAAGCTTTCAAAATTGGCTTTCTGCCCACACACGGGCACACCTCTTTTACGCTGATATTTTCACGCATCGTTGACGGTCCTCGAGTAAACACGCTCGTGGGGGTCTGGAACTTGAGCTATTACTAGGGCGAAAGTGTGATGTCGAAAGAGAGAAAATGGGTAGGAGAAATTGTGGGGCTGGTGATGCCGCCGGCGACGACACCGGATGTTCGGCGAACGGGAGCCCGGACACCATCACGTTAGAATTATTTCTCTTCCTGAGATTTAAAGACTTCACGCTGGTCCGTTAACACACGTGACATTCTTGCCGCAAACCCCGAGTTGATATAGGTATGAATTGAACAGCGCTTAAGCGGGGCCTGTGGCATGCACGCAAAAAAAAAAAAAACAACGTTCTTGTGCCCATTTTTTGCGTCCAAAACCGTGTGGAGATAGTTCTACCTGCATTTTTTTGGCGTTTCCTAGCTCGCAAAATCTTTGTTCCAGGTGAGAGTAATCTGTTTGCGATTAGGACGCAATACTTCGTCACTATAAGCCAACTTCTAATTTTCGCCAATGCGTCGACACAAAGAAAGGATTAAATCAGTAACCAATGCTTTGTTCTTACCGCACTAAGCCTTCGTGAAACACTATTGCTTTTAAGCGCTAGGGTCTATAACAACGAAAGGAGCCTCTGAAAAAAAAAAGACTTGTGCTAGCCTTGAGTAGTGCTGTCCCTGAAGACGACGCTGCAACCTCGCAAAGCTAGGAAAACATGGGCAGGCTTGGAAAAGTATGTTGACTTGTAAATTAATTGAATGAGTGTTTCAGAGTACGCTATACTCCTTCTACCTATCACACTGCGAATGAGTGTTTGGCATCTGGAACCTCAGAGATCCACAACATGAAGACGCTATAAGGTTGTGGCTGGATGCGACCATATCCGCATGAGCTTCTTGAGATGAAGTTAGATTCCAAGTTTTATTGCTCGTCCAACACATTAATCCATTCCACTCCTCAGCTAATAAGCATATTTTGAGGCGCTTTTCAGCCGCAATATCATTTTTAAACACGTCAGTTCGACAGCTGTACAAAATACGTGCCCTTTTCATTTCTCGTTATGAAGACGTAAATTGGGAGCGAAGTGGTGTTAATACGTACAAATTTTTATTTCTTTGCAAACAAGCCGCTGACTTGAAGATTCAACAATCAGTTGCCAGACTAGTTCGGAGTACAATTTTATTATTTGTATGGGTGCGAAACTTCACAAAATTTCTTTCCTCATAAAGAGTTATTGTCAATCATAAATACGCGTACACTTGATTGACAGCTGCATGTTTTGTTTGTCCATTCTTTCGATGTGCGGACCTTGAAGGAAAGGAGCAATTTTTAGTTGGATTTGCAGTTTCGCCAGAAACGGCTTTCTTGCATCATTCAGTATGGATTTATACCGGGTGCCTTGATTTGTTTGGAGTTGCTTTTAATATTTTTCATTGCTAGCTCTCCCGGTTCGGAACCGACTCCTTCCCACTCTTGTAAAAGAAGTGATGTGCGGTTACACCTAACTCATTCTACATTCAAGCAACTTTGAAATTCTTAGCAGCAATATGGCGGGGGTACCGCAAGCCCCTGACTGAGAGTCCACGAGCAAAGGCACGGATGCGATTCTCTTTTTAGCTGTCCTGCTAGTATCATTTCATGGTCAACTGCAGCCATTCACTCTGAGTACGGCCATCTGAATTCTGCAAAATGCTAGACGTTGTAACATGCAAGATGATTATGTTGACAGCGACAGGCAGCTGTCGTCACTTGACAGCTCCCTGGGTATCGTGCCGCAAAAGGAAGGACTATGCCGAGGGAAATAAAGGCGAACAATGCGGCGCCTACGCACTACGCTGTTCGAATTTATTTTGATCGCGGGTTCACCCGCGTGCTAAAAAAAGGACATTATAGTCGTCCTATAATGCATAACAGATGATTCTGGCGACTTTTTCCTGCCACTGAGTGAAAAGCGTCATGAAAAGAAATGCGAACCGCGGAGCGCCTAGGCTCCGCTCTGTTCGCGTTTCTTTCCACCGCCCTTTTACATTCATTTGGGAAATGTAGTTGCGCTGTCTGGATTTTTATTTTTCCGAAAAGAACTGCTTTCTCTTTGAGCGGGAGCGGGTTGTACATGAGCGTCGCCGTTATTCGAGTGTGTACAGCATTATCAAGTCGTATTTGTACAAACAGCTCTTTTTCCACTAAACTTGAAAAAAAAAAAAGCGAAGTTCTTTTCTGTTTTTATAATCAGTTAGAGTTTGTGTTTGAGAAGATATTAATATTCCTGGTTGAAATGTACGGTTCCTGACTGTAATGCCACCAGATCATTGCGTTTGTCATCTATTTTGTAAAAGGAAAGGAAATAAGGACAGGATATATGCTCTGATATATGTGCATTCTGATGTGTATATCTGCACTCTCCTGCATACATGCAATGTTGGGCATATATGCGCACTTCTGTATACGCATCGACATTGCTTTCAGATTTCCATTGCTTACGTAAATGTCAATGCAGACGATTTTTCTTATGATCCTCCTTCATGACACGTTTACACACAAGAGAAGAAAAATCTCCGATACCTAATAATTTTTTCAACAGCGCATGCTACACAAGGACACAAGACGAGGAAACACACACACCGATACCTGAGCAGAAATGTCGAAACACCTCATTCAAGTTCACAAAAGCCATTTGATTCTTCAACCAAATTGTGTGATTCGTGAACTCTAGTCACGGTCTCTTGTAATAAAACCGGTGCTCAGAGGTTCACATTCGAGCAGGCAGCTTTTCGCTGCGTGACCACGTGCGCATATTGTTGGGTTAGGAATCCCGCGTCCAGCGGTTTTCTGGTGGAGGCTTATTCAACTTTCGAGCTGTGGGCGCTTCGAGGCTACGTAAGACATGTGAAGTGTGTTTTGTAATGTGGGATTTAATACCATCGCGTGCCCTTCCAGAGAAAAGGGCGATGTAGAGCTAAAACTCACTGGGAGCAGAATTACTGATCGTTGGTTTAAAAGGAGCAACTTCGTTAATTGTTGATTTAAGAAGAACAACATTGCAAAACGGTTTGCAAAACGAATTATTTCTCTCAGCGAGAAAAACGAGGGGCACAGAAACAAAAAATGAAAGGACATGGTAAAGCCCCGAAAATTCGAGGCATCGAAGGTTTATTACTACTGATATTTGTTGTCTTGCATCTGCTCCAGCACTTTTCTTTCCGAAGGACGGAGCTGGAAACTCTACTTATAGTTGCCTTTTTTGCCTATGAACACATCCTATTAGAGCATTGTAAGTTATTAGCAGTTTCTGAACTCTGAACCGCAATTTAAAGGTGGAGTTTACAGACAACTTCCTGCAGATTAAGCAGTTTGTGCGCTGTTTTTTCTCTTACGTAAAAAGTGGCTTAAGAAATCTGGGTAAGAAACGAGACTAAACAAGGCGGCCATAAGAAGTGGGCATCCACGAAGGTAAGACAATGTTAACTTACATCAACTTGCTAATGCTCCATTTCTGGGAAACTTAAAAGGGTTACTGTGAGAATTGGACTCGTACACCGAGCTCATATCCACGATCAGTACCATGTTCATAAATTTACGCAAGACTTAAGCAGAGTGCTACCAAGCTCTCAGAATTCATTCAAAATGCTTTACATACTCAGTGATGTGATTGCTTTGGTTGAACAACTGAACCTATATATATATATATATATATATATATATATATATATATATATATATATATATATATATATATATATATATATATATATATATATATATATATATATAAGTTCGACAGTCAATAAACCGAGAAACTGAGAGTTGTAGGTTGCACATCATGCAAAAAAAGCCGATGTCAAGTCTGCAAACACATGGAAACCACGGCACTGGCTAAAAGCACCCATTCAAATTTCAAGCATTCTATCCGGGAAGACCTGAATTGCGATTCCAGCAACGTGGTTTACATGCTCGAGTGTGGCGACTGTCGAATGCAATACATAGGCCAAACAGACAATTCCTTCCGTTTCAGATTTAATAACCACCACTCACATACCCAATCCTTCCCCAACCTCCCTCTTTCGAAACACTTCCGCGCGAAAAGTCACGAGTTTGACAAACTTAAAGTAACAATACTACAGAGTGGCTTCAAAACCACTCGTGAGCGCGAGCAACGAGAATCATATTTCATTTTTAAATTTAACACAGTGCAAAATGGCATTAATGAAACTTACGGCACCCTCACCTCTCTTCCGAGGTCAGGGGCCTACGAAATTAAACAAAGCACCAGTGACTAAGTCGTCTGAGGTCATACCCCTTTCTGCATGCCACACCTGTGCCACACCTGTGCTGTTTCCCCCCCCGGGTGTGCTCACCTTGTGGTCACGCGAATGCCACACAATTTCTGTTTTTATTTTTTTTCCTTTTTAATCTTACTATGTAAGCTCACATTTTTTTATATATATTTTTTTTACATTCCTTCCAATACTTCCCCTCAACCAGGCGTGGGTGCACTATTGCTGGGTGCGAAGAAAAAGCACTACTTTAAAGGTTTTCTTTTCCCTATTTCACTTTTTTTTCGAGGTTTCTTCCTAGCTCTTTTCATTTCCTCTTTTTTTTTCTTTTTTTTCTCTTTTTCTGTTGTCTGCTCTCTCTGTTGGAGGGTCATATTTTATATTTTTTTTGCTCTCGCGGCCAGGAGAAGGAACAAGTTTTCGCATTTTTCTACGAAAGTTGTTGCACGGCCACGCACCTGTCGAGCACCTCCCAGCTGGACACGACTGTCAATAAGCAAGCCTGTGGTGCTTAACAAAGCAGAGGCCGCATCTGGACGTTGTATTTTCTGACTGAGTACCTGTTCCTCGCACTCTTTTTTTTTTGGTGTGTGTGGGTCGCACTGCCTCTAATAATTTTTATGCGTATTTTTCTGCTATGTGCTTTGTGTTTCCCACTTACCTGTTCTGTGCCCGCCCCTATAAAAGGGGATGCATTAACAATGTAAAATCACTCCTGAAGAAGATCGGTGTTCCGATCGAAACGTCGAGTTGAATAAATATGTTTCCTTTAACGAAGCGTATACTTCGCTATATATTCTTATAAGCAGTCTAGTACTTCACGCTTTCGCAATCTATATATATATATATATATATATATATATATATATATATATATATATATATATATATATATATATATATTGTATTAACTGCAGATCTTTTATGCACCTCTCATGAAAATCGCTTTCATGTTAGGGGCTTCCAAAGATATGAGCTGGCCTATCATTTTATTAATGATACAGCATTAGAGTTCTCATGGAGCCAAAATGCATCAATGCTCATTGATGATTCGCCCATTGGCTGCAGGGAACTTCCGTTTCTATTTGCGGCAGAGAAGTTACCTACCCGGATGGAAGCATTCCCATTGGCTATTGGGAAGTGACGCGGCCCAACCGGAAGTGACGTCAGTTCAAGTAAAGGCAACAAGATCTGCTAATGCCACCGCACTGGAAACACATAATTGCATTTCGTGTCAGTGTAAATTTTTTCGTGTTTCTTGAACGGGTTCCGCAAAGACTGGTATTTTTTTAATTAGAAGTGTGCCTTCGTGTTTCCTTATTTTCTCTGAAAGTGAACATTGCAATTATTTACCCCTTCCAGCACGTAATTCATTGAAACATTGGAATACTAGAACTTCAGTCATTTAAGGAAACGCTCTGCTAATTACGCTGCTCAAATTAGAGATGTTATAAAGATTTTTTCTTAAAGTAATTTGAAGTCATATTAACCTGGTGTCCATAACTGCAAGAAGAGTTTCACATAAAGCTTTCCACAACACTTAAGGTTACGATTTTGGGGTTAGGAGGGAGTTTTTAAGCAAAGCATTGTCAGTGTCGTAGTACATCAGAATGAAGCTAAGACGTGCTTTCCAGCCGGCTGGTTAACTTTTACTGAATAGTTAACTTTTTAAGTATTGCTTTTAGCCTCGTTAATTATTGAGAGGGGTGAAACCCATGGTAGGTAATACCGATATTATTTTCTAGAATTTCAGAAACGCGGTTTGCTTGGTGCTGTGGCCCAACATATACTCGCTATGTCGCACCGAAATACATGCTCTTTGCAGGAGCTTGCACTGCAAACAACATCTCCAGTGCACGTAACTCGTCGGAACAGCCAGAACCGAATGGGCCATAGCGCCGACGGTAACCTCATTTTTGAATTTCTAAAACATAAGCGCGTATCATTGTAAACGCATATGACACGCGCACAAATTGCGCAAGTACCAAATATTCACGGCGCAAATAAAATTAGTGCGCCCTTTACTGGCTTGAACTAATATAGAAACATGATTATATATTTATTACTCGTTGCATGACCTCACGAGCTCAGCGCCACACGGGCGGAGAGCTGCGGTTCAGTTTCAACCAGGTGATATTCTAAAACATACAACCGAATCTCGGTTGCCAGGCTTACCGCATGCATTGGTAAGTTACAAAATAAACGTATCGCCATATCTTCTGTTATGGACGCAAAACTTCAAAACACCACTCCATCACGATAAACAACCTGGAGGAGTTGTTTGGGTTAGTCCCATGCAGTATGTTATTTCGTGAGAGATATTAAATTATGAGCAGCTTATCAATGCTTGAAAGTGATGTTGCGAAAGGAACTAAATCAACCACAGTAAATTAAAGGAAATCTTCCTGCGTCGGAAACATCATTCACACATGGATCCAGGTCGGAATGAAAAAAAAATCAAATTCCTCACACCGCAGCACGCAGTCCGGGATTAAAAGCACTGGGAAAGTTTGACGGAAACTGTTCATTTATGAACAGAGTGTGGCAGCCAAGAAAATAGTAACACCAAGTGAAGGACACAGGGCATAAGGCTGACTAACAGCTGATCTTTATTTGAGTCTGCAAGAAAGTACATATGCAAAAAGAAGAAAGGATGGGGACCACGGGAAATACTGCACAGTCACAGGAATAGGGACGCAGTCAAGTGAAAAAGAAAAGGGCAAAAGCACCCAAAATCTAAGATGTGTAGGGAGGAACCGGGAGAGAAAAATTAAGCCCGTATGAAACTGAAACGTAATTATGTAGAAGAAAAGTCGTTAGCAAAATGGAGAAGACGAAAACAGGAAAAGGACGCAAAATCTTGAAGTAAGAAATCAATTATACAATACAGGCATTACTGAGAACACAGATGCGCTCAGTTTTTCATGAGATAAAAGCACGGAAGGTTATTTTTGCTTATTCAATGTAGTGCATGCGGCGCCGGAGGGTAGATGTAGCGCTACAAGTAGTGCATGACGTTGCTAGGTGGATGATATAAATATATGTCATAACTGCTCAGCAGCAGCGGTGTTGCGCGGCAGCACTCAGGTTTTTAAATTAAGAGCACCATCCTAAACGTCTCGACGACCATACTTAAAAAGGGAGGAAGGTACAACCTAGGGGTCGGGCTAAAATATATGAACAACCCCAACCGAAGATCTAGTCTTCAGACAGATTGGCTAGCTAATCTTGTAGTGCATCCTATACACTACTTACTTGAAGGCAATTTATTATTACTTTTGCGTAGTTTTCTTGTGTCCTCTATCTTGCTTTTCGGCAGTGATCTTTGTCGTTGCACCTCTGGGGTAGTGTGTATACGTGAACTAAATTTAGAAAGCATTCTTTTTTTTCTTTCAGCCCGGTAATAGTAACATGTTTATTCATTCGTTCTTTCGTTCATTGGTTCGTTCGTGCGTTCGCTTCATTCATTCATTCATTCATTCATTCATTCATTCATTCATTCATTCATTCATTCATTCATTCATTCATTCGCAGCCTGACGAGGATGCGTTACACGAAAGAACCTAAATTGGGCACAACAAGCTAGAAAGAAAGCATCAACACAATAGTTGCATGAACAAAAGTAAGTGCACTTTTTGAGCACTCATAAAGAATAGCTTGAAAAGAATCAGTTTACCCATAAAAATAGAGACAATTTAACCACGGTTTGACATTTCTAAATATTAAACAAGATATACGAGCAAGAGAGAGAGATAAGTTGCATCTTAAATCTTAGTTTTTAGAATTCATGAAAGGGTCGTTTTATATTTATATGTAGAATAAAGGCTACGTGCAGTGTTGATAATAATAGATACTGAGCGATGAATGGAGGAATTTACCATTCCTACTTCTCAAAACCATAAGTTTTCCATGGACACGGTGCTTCCAGAATTTTTTTCGAAGTTCCTATGAGCTGGTCTTTTTATATGTTGTTCGTAAAATTTTATTTCTTTATAAGACAATTGAATGGAAGTTGACTCATCAGTGGCTCAATAGGCAGGATTTGCAAAAAGTTCCAAATTCACTCACACATAATGCAGTGCTAGGAAGAATATAGCAGCCATCTCAATTTAGCAGATGAGAACGTTTAAATCTAATTGTACGTAAACTCCAAAAAATAATAGACTCTGGAAGGAGTTTGGAAAGAAGTAAAGACAGGAAGTAAATTTGGAAAAATATTTGCACACCACAGTGAGGAATTGAAATGGTCGACTTTGCATGTCTGTCATTGGAAAGAATGGGCAAGTGCCTGATTTATTAGACCTAATAAAGGCAGTCCTATAATATTTAAAGCTGATACCAGCTAGTGGTAATTAGCCCACTTTAGAGACTCTGCTCTACCTCCTAATTTCGAAAAATAGCTCACTCTGAACGTCCCAATACACACTCGCCACGAAGTCTATGCATCTGGCGAAGACAGATTAAACTTACCCACGGAAACTTCTTGCAACCTCAAACAGTCAGCGACAGCGAGCTCGCTGCGTTCAACAAAAATGCCTGTCGGCCTATTTTCGTCGAATCGTGGACGGGTGAATTTAAACGACAGAATAACCATACAGCTGACCCTACGAAATGACATGAAAGCAATGTCAGGCATATCGGACTTCCGCAGACTTCCACTCAGCAGGAATGTTTTTTGCACCACTCCAAATACTAAAAGGCACTTCCCTCCAAAACTGCTTCTCCGTAAACTTGTCACTTCGCCACGAACCGCCGAAACTTCGGGAGCCTAAAGGGAGATTTCTATTTTGAAGTGAACGGATGTTTTTCCTCTTCCCCGCGTTCCTAGCATCAAAAACTTCGAAAAACCTACCGTGAATTGAAATTGATTCCAGCGAGACTTCGCTGTCAACCACAAATGCCGTTTTATTTTTTTATTCAGGGCGGGCTGGCGGTTTCTAGCACTCCAGAGAGTGTGTGCTATCTCTGTCCTATTGCTCAAAAAGAAAGTTTTTATTCGAATCTGCGTTTTGAATTATTGATTAGATCGCAAAGCAAGCGAACCTGGCACTAACGCGCAACTTTCTGTTTTTCGAAGGCATACCCCCGGTCATTACCTTGGAAGCTTCTCGAAATAAAGGCACTAGTTTTTCTGCGCAGTTATTTATTTATATTACTCTTTCAATTCTTTTGGTGACCCAGACAGAAACTCCGAGTAGAAACAGGAAAGAAAAATAACAAAAAAAATCCCACAAAACATGCTAAAGTGCACTGGTGCCATTATTTGAAAAATTCAGCAGAAATTGTCATCTTTAGTAGTTAACGCAATGAAAAACCGTGCCAGCGATATCTATTATTGTCGAAATAACTTATCACTAAGGTATACGTAGACAAAAATATCATATAATCATAAGGTGTTTCGAATGGGGTAGCCTAAGCAGTATCTTGTAGAGATCTAAAGCCATCACTGTTTCAAAAATGTCATTGTTGATGTTTTAGATTTCGTACACTGCTCGATTATAAATTTTATTAGGCACGTCAATAACTTGGGATGTTATGATACTACTGGCAAAATGAATAAACCTCTAACGAGTAAATGCTGCGGGATCGCATTATATGCATAAAAAGCTTGCCAAATACTCACAAACACCAATTATGCTTCACCGAGTTCTGTTAACCTTACTAAGCCCACCTGCCACAATCCCAATTGGGATTAGCAGTATTTGTAAATAGATAAATAAATAAATAAATATACAGTTATCTCAGGTCACAACGTTGGCTAACTGGTTATTGTGGCCGGCTGCTGACCCGAAAGAGGCGGGTTCGATCCCTGCCGCAGTGGTCTAGTTTAGATGAAGGCGAAATTCTAGAGGGCCAAGTACTGTGCGATGTCAGTGCACGTCGACATTTCGTCGACATGTCAACATTTCCAGCAGCCCTCCCCTACGGCGTCTCTCATAGCCTGAGTCGCTTTAGAACGTTAAAAACCATCAATCAGCCAATATTTGTCTGCCATTCGTGGCTAGCCTTCTAATCGAACGCATTCAAATGCAGGGACTCCAAACACTGTTTTTCGAAGAGGGCAAAAACTGCCTAAGGGCTTTACATTATGCTTGCCGGATTCGATGCTTCCGTTTTCTTCGTTTGATATTCTTGCGATAAAGTACATTGCGCATGGTAAGCATAAGGGTTTTCGTATGTACAAACCCAGAAACAAATTTCTTTTAAGCAAAAAAGCACATGCATCAAACTTTTTCCGGTAGCCTCCTTCTACAAAATATTTTGAAATTTTAACGAACAGACCGAGCGCAGCGCCAAACTCGCATTCCTTATGTAGTATCTGAATAATATTCTCATTGATAAGCTGGAGTGTTGGAGAATGTGCATTATATCTATGTAACAAAGAATTACATTAGGTCAAGCAAAACCGTTTCTACATCTATCGCAACAAGATCAAAGAATTGGGCAAAAACAGACAAACGTACAGCTGATTCCACTGTGATGATATACAGATATAACCGAAGTGTTTACTAGGTTTGAAAGGGTGTTCGGAGAAATGTGCGGTGTAAATAAACGTCTGAACTGCAGACCGTGCATTTTATGGTTAAAGCGAGAAAAATTCTTTACCACCAAGGAGCCATTTATGTTGAGTATGAACTTTTATTAAAGAAATCCCCAAAGTTTTGCATTTCAATCTCGCTTCCACAACGCTTTTAAAACTCAATTTCATTTAGGGCATTAGCAATCAGCAAAGCATCATCAGTTTTTAAGTCAAGTTTAGCACGAAAAGGAAAAGTTAGGAGTACTGTTGAGTGTTAAACTACTTGAAAGCACGCCTTAAAGCTGCGCGATATGACAACCATTTCTGAAAAGGAAGTTTGTCAATTAGGCCGATAGCGAGGAAATTCATTTGCCTAAATACATCAAAGGAAAGCATTCCACGCAGAGGTAAGATAAATTGGTCTCTTTTTCAAGTGTAGCTAGCGTTCTTTCGCTAAGGCTCAGATCCGAAATTCGTTGTTAATGATCTCCTTTTGTCGCGTTTAGCATTCAATTTTAAATAGCGTACGGATACCTGAACTTCAACCAACATCAGCTGTTCGCTTCTTACTTGTGCGCTCAGTTTGTTCTCAGTTTGGGACGGAGTAGGCATTAACCCAACTAAAGAATCCTGGACGCAGAGAAGGAATTGTGCTCAATGCACGTATTGACAGCGAATTCATGAGATATACGAGTATGTCAATAGTTTGCACACAAAAAACTTTTCTCCTCGGTTCCCCGGGATTGCTCTCTTCGTCCCCAAGCGGTACAAATATTTCGAAGATAATAAAGACTCTCCCCCTACCCTCACTGAAGGGTGGGAGACAAACGGATGTTAAAAAAGCCGCACCACATGGCTTACAAACCAACCCCCCTGAGCTATAAACCACACACAAAGGCTTGTTTATTTGTTTATTTGATACGTCAAATGCCCCTGAGACGGGGCATTACATGAGGGATGGGCATGAAAGTTAAACACCAATGCTGTTGATGGCGTTCTTAAAATGGATGGCGTTGATGTGATGCACGGCGTCCTGTGGTAGATCAATCCAGTCCAGGGATGACGTGATGAAAAAAGATCGAGAATGAGCGGTAGTTCTGCGGTGGCGGCGTAGACGGCCTTATGGTGAATAATACGGCTTGGCAGGCGATAAGCAGGTGACATGACCGATTCTCCTGAATATGAGTGATGAAACATATGAAAGAGGCACAATCGAGAAATTTTTCGTCTCGTTTCAAGGCTGGGTAAGTTGGCCCTAGACACACTAGTGTAGTATGAATAATTAGAATAAATGAAACTGATAGCACGATTTTGCATTTTTTCTAAGGTTAAAGAGAGGTTAGACTGGTGAGGATCTCATGTTGCTGGAGCGTATTCTAGTTTAGAACGGGCGAAAGTTATGTATGCTAATGATTTGATGGATGGCAAATCGTAGATTGCACCATATGAAACCAAGGGTACGATTCGCCTCGTTATCGACGTTCATGATTTAAGACGACCACAGAAGGCTGTACACAAAATGTTCCTGTTTATGTGTACTTTCTTCGAAAGCATATCATTGTTTTTTCGACAGGAAGCATTCTAGCAAAACAGTGAAGACAAGCTGAATAACACTTGCTGCGTGACCTCTGTTTCCCGCAATCGTGCTATCCTTACCAGATGCCACGCTCCCCTATCGTCGCTCCTCCCTCTAGTGAAGTATCGATATTTCGTTCCTCCTGCCCCTGGACTCAAATAGCGGAGGCAATAATTAGTTTGTGATTTTTTTTCAAAGGCACGCGTCCACTTTGGGGGAAACAATAGCCGACGAGACTTTCACAAAAGACCCCGAAAAGAAGGATGGGAGCCGGTACAGATTCAGCTCTCATCGTGTGCCAGAATGCTGTCTTTATTGTGAATTTTAATGCAGCTTTTACTGTGAGAAAAATATTTTATCGAATCATCAGACTGCTATCCCAAGCAGTTTTTCTGCACATGGCCAGGATTCTGGTTCATGCGCCCTTAGTTCACAAATCTGCCACCACGCGCCGCATGAAGTTGAGCTCCTCCTTCTCCTCTTACATTCCTCCTTCCTAGGTTGGGGGAGAGATGCCTTCACCTTCCCCATTCTCCACTTTGTGTGCGCTCCCCTCACGTGAACCCAGCTTGTCGGGGCCCAGGCAGAGATTCTCTTTATTCTTTTGTCAGCCAGCGTATTCAAGGTGCGCTGATTGTGTCGCTGCCCTACTCGCTCCCTTCTTTGCTGGGGTGAAAGAAAAGAAGCCGGACCGTGGCTAGTGCGGTGTACGCATGCCAACTTCGTCAAAAAATTTGGGGGCGGTTTCGAAAGCAAGTTTTTTATGTGGTCCCGACGCGCTCGCTCGTGAGCGAGCGCGTCGAGACCGGCCGTGCTATGCTTTGGTTGTTTGCTTTGAGAGATTGAGTCCTGCCACATGAAGGCGTACTTTAATCAAAAGTGCTCCTATCGGAGTGAGGCTATACCATGGGCTGCTGCATAAAGTGCCACAAGAAAGCGCGCCCGGGGTGGATAGAGGAGATTACAAGGACCCTTTTGCGTGATAGGTACATTTTTTATTAAGCGCGTACAGTGACCACATATGCATAATGACACTGATATTGCGTACGCATTAACAATACAAAAACAATGAAACTTCCAGGGACACTCGTTCAAGCAGTGAAATGCGTAATTCCCGACGCTCATACTTAGAGCTCACTCACGAATACTAGTATGTGGCTCTTACTCTGTGCATTAAACATATTAAAATCGTGTATTAATCACTGCATTTCAACACTCATGTTATTGGCCTCGATAGCAGTCAGCTCTTCGAAACTTCTGTCGATGTGGTGAAAATGCAGTACGAATGCGTTGAGTGAGTAAGTGCTGCAGTATAATAAGCGGCAACACCTGATGCTGCGCTTCATGCTTGTTTCACTGACTCATTGT
The DNA here is from genome assembly GCF_055824585.1 of Amblyomma mixtum. Classification (NCBI taxonomy): domain Eukaryota; kingdom Metazoa; phylum Arthropoda; class Arachnida; order Ixodida; family Ixodidae; genus Amblyomma; species Amblyomma mixtum. Next base: position 91,757,412 of record NC_143020.1, read on the forward strand.
GCGCGGTACGTGATTTATCCAATGTAACAATTAGTAGTGTGGTAGTTCACATTTTTATGCGAAGCATATTACAATAGGTAACCCAAGCCTTTCGTGATGGTTACACGCCGTGCACACCACGTGACACAATGACGTCACGACAGATGAGAGACGGGGCTCCAACTCGTGCCGTCGCTGCGGTTGCACGCCGTGCAGACCACGTGGTATGGTGACGTCACACCACGTGACGCAATGACGTCACGACAGATGAGAGACGGGGCTCCAACTTGTGCCGTCGCTGCGGTTGCACGCCGTGCAGACCACGTGGTATGGTGACGTCACACCACGTGACACAATGACGTCACGACACATGACAGACGGGGCTCCAACTTGTGCCGTCGCTGCGGTTGCACGCCGTGTGAAGCACGTGGTATGGTGACGTCACACTCCCGCGCATTTCGAACGCGCGTTCACACCCGGTGTAGGTGAAACGCTCGCTCCACCGGGCAGGCGGACGCGGCTTCCATGGCAATCCGGGCGCTCACCCAACGCGCGTCTCGGGGTTAGTCCGCGTTCCGCTGTAGCCATGCCGTTGTCTTCCCCCACGACGAAGGCTTCTAGTGGTTGTATTGAAATGACCAAGTATTCAACCAAGGAAAGCCATGTATTACCAAGCCTAGCCATCAATATGCTTCGCATCTGACTAGGCTTAACCTTAGCTAAGCCTCAGCCATTTTTTCTAGGTTGGTAAAGTGCCTCCGATGATTATTCGTTCACCGTCGATAAGGGCTTTACCACTGCTGCAAGCGATGCTAGTTTTGGAAAATATTCCAGTGGTGTATGCAAACTATGAAGAGCTAAAGAAGACTTCACGAACGGCATGCTGGGAACTATTCCGAAGCGTTTCCCGTCTGTTCGGCAAGAAACTACGCCTTTACCCAGAGCAGCACTCAAGAGTCAAACCTTAGTTAAATGTTGTTGATTATGATTTAAATTTCTTGAGAAATGAAGAGAAGTTATTTTTAGATAACACGACGTTTAAAAGCTGACTGGGTTTCTCAAGCGCGGCGGCTTGGCGCTCCACCCCGCCCGCTTGCGCAGTGGGCCGCTCGCGCGATTCATTAGCGAGAGGACGCTACGTGCGCAGCTCCAATGTTTGAGGTCATCATCATCATCAGCCTGACTACACCCACTGCAGGGCAAAGGTATTAGCAATCACCGCAGCCGGCAACATTTTTAATTTCGTTATTGTATTTTTGTCAGCTGTTGTTGCCTCTGGCAAACCACTACTACTAATACTACTACTTCTTCAAGGAGGGACTGCAGGGGAGTTGCAGGTTCTTTTTAAGCCCACAAACGCGGGTTAAGAAGAGGGAGCCATTTCCAGGGAACGATTAACATTCCCCCGCGACTTTTAAATCAGCCAGGGCAGCAGGTTGGGCATGTTGGTTACTCATTTGCATTTGTGATGGAACAGCGCAAAAACCGGTGTCCCGGTGTTTTACTCTGTTCCATCACACACACACACAAAAAGTTAACTGTGCCATGACTTAGGGCCGTTTCACATGCATGCGATTCTCGCCTGCGACGCTGCGACTGGGGAGGGCCGTCGGTCTAGCCGCAGACGGCCTGCGACCAAGTTCCGTCCGGTTGGAATTCAGTCGCAGCGTCCGTGTGCTCGCTCTGCGACTGACCAATGGGCAGCGCCGAGACGGCGCGTGTCACGTGGGAGCTGTTGCCGCGGCCACGGCCGGTCTCGAGGCACGCGTGTCGAGATCGCCGCGGCAACAGCTCCCACGTGACATCACGTCGCGCGCCGTCTCGGCATGGGGTCACGTGGGAGCTGTTCCCGCGGCGTAATGAAAACTGTTTATTCTAATCACAACATACGAAATATTGCCTTGCATCTAAAAACACGCTGGCCATAACATCGTCAACACATTCCGTGCAGCCTTTCTGTCGCGTTTAATCGTGGGTTGCCTATGCAAACATCGACCAACCTTGCGTGTTCCTCCGACCGAAGTCGCTGGGTACGCGTTGCATGTGAAAGCACTGTGCGAAAATCGCACTGCGGCGTCACCGACTAGGCCGACTATTTTCGTTCTGCGCAAATCTGGCTCGGACTCGAGCACAATGGTTCTGTTGAAGTCAGTCCTGTTGACAGACGCCTCGAAGGGCTAGGCCACCGCGCTTCGCTCTACGTTCATTTGTTTGACGTAAGCATTGTGCTGCTCCACCTTACCCCCATATTTCACAGCCTACGACACCAAGCACTTGAAGCAAGGTATTACATACCACGCCTTAGGCCTTTTCTTTAGGATGACTGTCTTTGGGACGGTGGAGGAGGCGTCCGATAATGGTGGCCGGCTTGTGTGTAGTTTACATCCCTTCCTTTTTGAGAATACTGGCCAAGGTTTCGCTGACTTCGTCTTAATCAAAACTTGCTTGCATTTCACTGTACCCTTCGGACATGACTTTTTGGCAGTGTTCTTCCCACAAAGGCTACAAGAACAAGACGCACTGTTCGCAACATCAAACCCTACTGAAAAAAAGGTCTATGATGCAATAACCTCATAGAGGCTTCATCATAGATTATCGTGCAATTTTTATGATATATCATACAATTTGTATGATATTCTGTGACATCTCTATGATGACTGTGTGATTTTACAGAAATGTATGACATTTCTATGATAATTTTTTATGATTTGTATGATAAGTATATAATATGTGTATGACAAACTGTATGAGTTTATTGCATCATACAACTTTTTCCAGCAGGGAACTGATGAAGAAGGGGGAGGTGTAGTATCATGAAGGGCGAAGGATGATGTGACTGATGTGAGCTGTTGCATAGGTAGGGAGAAATTGGTGTTATTTTTTAAGAGCGGTTATTTTGCAACGGGGGATCGGTCGTGGGTGGTAAGGGGGCGGGAGAGAGAATGACAGTAGGGGGGTCTCCTGTTGTGCCTTTGCCTGCCTTTCTTTTTTTCCCCTTTTACTTTTCCTCGAGTAGTAGAGCGCAGACCGTGGTTGCTTCTGGAGTGCGCTGTTTTTCTGCTCCCTACAGTGAAGCAGGACGGAGTCAGCGCCTCTGCGAAAACGGCCCGGAAAGGTCTCATACATGAACGCACTCTTGTCTCTAGGCTGTCATAAAAAAAAAAATACTTACAACCCGTAATGTGTCAGTCCTGGGGAAGGGTCACTCCATGCGCGAAAGAAATCTCCCAAAAATGACATCAGAGCTTTTGCAGAGGATCAGTTACATTCTTTAATGTCTTCCACCAGCTTAAGGACTTCCACCAGCTTTGTTAAAAGCAGAGCGCGTGGTCTTGGCGTGGTACGAAGAGTTGCACAAAAACAAATTTCAGACGATTTAGCGCGGTTACTCCACATGCGCAGGTGCGCCCGCACTCCGGTTTTCACTGCGGTTGCAGTGTTCGGATCCATTGCGCACGGGTGCTGTTGAAGAAATGATATCCAAAACACAGCGCAAAAGACTGGTAGTTTAGGATGCGGGATGCTCGGTTGCGGCGATGTAGTTGTCTAAAATTGATCTGTTCGCGCTGGCCCGGGTTCGAAACCTACTCGCGGCCGTAAAACATTTTCGATTATTTTATTTCAGGTGAAGCAGGCTTCAGACATACAGACCGACCACGTCGAAATCGAGAATTCAAGCCTTAGTGCCACACCAAAAAATGCGACCCCGTCAGCTGGCTGTTGTTTTACCAGTTTGTGGAGGTGGCGGTTGATAAAAAAAACGGCCGCTCGATGGAACCGCATCACCGAGTGGCCGTGGTTCTCGTCTGCTCACTTACTGAAAAATACGGCTTGCTGAAAGGTTTTTCCTAGAGCCTTTACTTCGTTCCTTCTCATTAAACGTGCGTGCACTGTGCTATTATGGCTTGTGGGCAATATCAAATAAAACAAACCATTGTGAACAGACGAGACCTTTCAGCGGCCACGTAATTGGTGAAAACTTCAAAAACCGCGTGTTCTCGCCTTCTGTGGCTAGAAACCAGTCGAATGTAGCAAACTTTCCGTTTCTCCAGAGATCATCTGGCGACGACAAAGTGTCGAGGCTCCAATGTCACTATATCAAAAACAAAAAGAAAACGCTCAGAGTAGAACACAAAAATCACAGGACGTGATTACCACTGTAGAACGCGAGATTTCAGGTGATGAAATTCGTATTTCTTATTGCCATTTATTTTCATATTGATTTCAATACGCATGGCCTCACTATTCTTTCACTCGTGATGTAACTGTGCTCGTACCTCTCAGACGTCAACGCCAACACCGACGATGCACAACCAAGAAACATGCCCTCAACCGCTGTCGATGTTAATACGTCGCAGAGCGTGCACTGAGAATGCAGACAACGAAGGAAGCTCCGTGGAAGATACCCGCTTTCGCTGTGGGTCGCTTGGCGGCCTTGATGTCCGCTGACGCACCCTAGCATACTCTCGACGTGCCGGCATTCATTGTGTCTGAAGTAAATGGACAATTTGCAGAATTGCAGGAAAGCTTATTTACATGAAGGTCTCTTCAAACCAAGAACCCTCGTTCACAGACCGCGTTTCCACTTCCTGCTCGGCTGGCTCAAGGGGTTAGCGCGAAGGGGGATGAGTCAGTAGTCCTCCATTGTGTCGTTCTTGGAAGAAGGTGAGGGGGGCTGCTCCCTAATATGCCAGAACCTGAAGCCTCGACGCACGCCTCCAGCCATCGAGATAGTGTAAAAAGAAGTTGCCGAAAGGTTACCATGATGAGTTCTCTTGACAAGTACTTGTCCCGACCCGCTCCTCACATCCTATCCACAACTTCGGTCTTATATTGACAAAGGGACATCTCCCCCCTCATTTTTCGAACGAGAATGTTCGGTTGAAAAATTGTTGAGGGCACTCGATATGCTGAATGTGTGCTCCAAGGGCCCTTCTTTGGCGTACTACAAGTTGATAAATCTAATTTGAATTTTTGACCGCTCCGCCTTGTCTGCTTGCCACTGCTTCTAGATTTTGCGCGTAAATGCGCCGTAAAATTGCGTCACACAATGTTTGAGCGAAAACTGCGTGTACAAACAACGTGCAAGTGCTTCAGGGGCCATACTTGCCGTTTGCGCTATCAACAAGGTCAACTGACATGGGCCACGGTGGCGAGGTTCGAATAAATGAAGCAATGACTCCAATATTATTTAGCAGAAAAAACTTGCTGGTCACTTTGAGCTAAAAGCTGTGCGCACAGCTTCCGGGTTTCAACCAAGTAGCAGCGACGTCAATTAGCGGCACTTAAAATGAAGCGCCAAAATGAGACGCGTGGCCAAACGGTATGTTGAAAATATCATTTAGACACAGCTATTTAATTCACATATTAAAAACAATGCTAATTACTTTTAATTAAGATCCTTTCAGGTACGTACACTTTCTATCTAATGGCAGCGCTTTTCTTATCATAATGTTTGTTCTGCTTGATTTTGCGCCTTCTCATTGAAGTCATAGTTACGCCACAAGCTGCAGGCACTGGCCGGCTTGTGGGGTATCAAATTTATCAGTACGTTGAATGCGGTTCCTCTTGTTTTGTCGGCGTCGATTTCAAGTGTTTGGTTATTACTTGTCCTCGTGCTAAATTACTGCCAAATTTCCATGTTACTGCTAAACTACTGCTAAATTCCATGTCTTAAGCCGCAAGTGCCACGCGTTCGAGGGTCGGGTAAAAATATTAAAAATAGAGGGGACTGCACCGCCCTTGCAAATATAACCAAGTAACGGTGTTTAATTCTCGGCAGTAAAGTGGAGCCCATACCACACTCTTAATTCCAAAAGCTGACGACAGGTGTTTACCGTTTCTTACCGATATTGATTGATTGATTCAATTTTTATTTCTCAACATTCATACAAGGCATGCTTGTTAAAACATCTGGATCCCTAGCTGGAAGCTAGTTGGGATCCATGCAATTCAGTTTCAAAGAAAATTGCAGGCATAACAAAAATTAATTACATTCATATAAAAGGTCATGAAATTAGAAAGACATAAATGGGTACATAAAGCAACAATATTCAGAGCACCAAGCCTCTTTTACAAACAGATACAAACACACAAAAATACATGAAAAGAAGAAAAAAAAAAGCGGTGGCTTCACTCATTGTTTATACTATTTCTTCAGTGACACAGGAAAAGTTTTACAATGTTTGAGTTCACTTGGAAGCTTGTTCCACAGCTTAATACCAACATGGGCCATCCTTCTTTCTCCATAGACATTTTTTGTTTTCGGAAAAAGGAAATTTCTATGAGTGGCGTTGCGAGTGCATAGTGGTGGGATACAGAATAGCGATGAGTGTAACGGGTAATTGTCTGTAAGGCATGTGTGTATTGTCAAGACAGTCCTGTATTCAAGTAATGATTGTAGTGGCAGTATATCCATCTGTTTAAAAAGAGGAGCAGTGTGGGCGTTGTATCCTGAATGTGAAATGAATCGAATTGCCCTTTTTTGCAAGACCCTAAGTGGTTCCAAATAAGATTGGTAGGTGTGGCCCCATGATTCAATGCAATATGATAACTGGCTTTGAAAAATTGAGGAATAAATAGTTCTGAGTATGTCATTACCAAAATAATCTCGGCATTTGTAGAGTGCAAAGCATGCTGCAGCTAACTTTTTACAAAGCGCCTGAATGTATGGCTTCCAGTGCAGGTTCTCATCTAGAATTATTCAAAGATAAGTGATGTTATTGACAAGTGCAATAGGTGTTCCCAGCCATTGCACGGAAGGCAGGTTTTCATGTATTGTTTTTCTGGAGCCCCTAAATATTATGCATTTTGTCTTATTAACATTTACAACAAGTTTATTTGAAATAAACCAGCTACACAAAGTTTCCAATTCTCTGTTTGCGGTGCTAATAAGATCCGTTGTAGATTCATGAGCACATAGAAGAGCAGTGTCGTCAGCATACATAAAAACAAAGAAGTGTTGTGTGAAATGCGACAGGTCATTAATATACAAGGTAAAAAAAATCGGACCAAGGACTGAACCCTGAGGCACACCAACCGTAACTGTTTCAAAGTCAGATTTTACACCACTAAGTTGGATCATTTGCCGCCGATTATTGAGAGCTTAAGGGTTGCTTTAAGAGATCAGCTGCACTCATGACAAACAAACCCTGCGGGTTAAGAAGCTTCCGAAATGCGGTACATATATATGCTTTACATATCTCTAAATGTTGGGGAATGATTTGGACAAACCTATGGTCTTATCTCGCGCCAACGTGAACAGAACGCTGTCTTGAACTTGTACGCTACATAAAAATTACCGGAGACTGAAAGCTGCCATTGAAAAGTTTTTTACAGTGAGGCCTGCAAACATTGAAGGGCCGCCGCGGTGGCTGAGCAGTTATGGCGTTTGGCTGCTGGCCCGAAAGACTCGGGTTCGATCCCGGCCGCGGCAGTCGAATTTCGATAAAAGCGAAATTACAGAGGCCCGTGTATTGTGCGATGTCAGTGCACGTTGAAGAAACCCCAGGTGGTCAAAATTTCCAGAGCCTTCATTACGGCGTCCCTCGTAGCATGAGTTGCTTTGGGACGTTAAACCCCATTAAACCAACGAATAAACATTCGAAGGCAATTACACGCCGCCCTTTTGTATAGCCTTGTAATTGTAGATGAGCGTAGAGAGTGTTCTATGTCGCGTGTCATGGTGTGCTTCTTTTCCTCTTGTATTCTCTGTATGAGCTCATGGGTAGATGTTTAATTCTGGTCTCTGCAGCTTATAATTGTTTATATTAGAATGTCTCTGCTCGGCGTGTTTTAAAATGCAGGCCCATTTTCACTGCGGACTTAGAATGCTACTAAAGCCTTTTTTATGGCGCTTATTCATAGCTGGCAACTAGCTTATTGTACAATACATCAGTAGGTTGTAAAACCCTTTTCATGTGCTTAGTCAGCAACCTCTTGCTGAGTCACTAGTATGAGAGATATCATTCGAATTATATGTTCTTCAAAAACCAGCATTGTTCGAAAATTGAAGACGCAGTCGACAGCTACCATCCTGGCTGAGCATATATGGGTCGACATACCCAACAACTCTGGACGAAAGAATTTTTGAACGGGAAAGAGTTTATGAGAGCAATTTGTGCATATATTGTAAGATTTCGCTATACCAGGTCGGCAGATACGGCAGATCGGTGGTTACAATACACCCACCGATCTGCCGTCGGCAGGCTTGAACTTTGTTGCTATTAACGTTTTTTCTATCCTCAAATGCGCTCCCCGTTCCTTTTTAATGGTTATCTTAACTGCTCGATGAGAACGATGGAAACGTTATAACAGGAAGATTTTCTACACATCGCAAGAATGGACACCTTCGATACCGCTATACCAGTACCGTGCAATTTTGTATACTAAAAAATGTTTGTCCAAGATTGTTGGACATGGCTACGGCTTAATTCCTGTTGACTTCTGTGTGATTTTTTGTGTGCCAGCTGACTTAGCCATAAGCCTTGGCAGAAATACTCTGTTTTTATCGTAGACCGTATTTCCGCAACCTACACTACCATCAGCTACGAAAATTTTAATATACCTTTTCAAATCTGCTGTGACAGTGATTACCGCAGAATTATATATACGAACACTTCTCCACAGGCTAGTCCGATTCTTAGCTATAAATTCCAGCAACAAGAAAACATTGTCCCGAAAGAGCAGCCACAGAGTAATGCAACTTTGTTTGCATCAGCAAGAGACAAATGTTCTAATACATTGCAGCCGGCTTAGGAAAACTTTCTGGTAGCTGAAGATAATCCGGTTAGCGCAGTCGTTATGCTCTGGACAGCAGAAGGAAAGAAATCTTAATCCTTTGTCTACATCTTCTTGCAGCATAACAAATGCCGGTCTTTCTATGTGGAGGCCGGTAATCTTCATAGTAGCGCACTGGAGCTCCTGTATAGCAAGTTGCACCAGGCGATAATTCTATTTGCGCTTGGTTGTGACGCAAGAAGGGATTGGAAGTTTGACCAAGGATTTACGTTGCACTTCACAGTAATATACTTACGGAGTCCATGACGATAAACTCCCAAATCCTTTCCTTTGGCCTTCAAGCCCCCCCCCCCCCCCCCCCCCGCCCCTAATTTGCGTTCTAATCCCAAGAAACAAATTGAAGGTTCCCTACACTACCCCCTGCTTTCCTCATCTGGCGAGCGTCACAAAACCATTAAATCCAAGGTACAAAACGCTGTCAGCTGCACTGAACGTGAGATTTAGTTAAGCACGTCGACTACCTTATGACAAAAAAATTTAACAACCTCAAAAGCAAGAACTCGATGCCGCTTTTCCTGAGAATGCAAAAGTGCGGTATTTGTATAGAGTGGAGGAATGAACTATTTTGTAAAAATTACAACGTTATTAGTGGTCTCCATTGCATTTCCCAAACTCAGCATTGTCTCTATCACGTAGAAGGGTGATTATCGCTTACTTTTTAAAACAAAGGTATGGTGTGGCACTCCTTGTAGAAATTTTGCAGGTGAAGTTCAGTTTTCAAGCAAATTCTGCTCAAAATTTCATTTTCTTCCGAAGATGCTTCACTTGGAGGGTTTTCGTAAAAAGAGCGAACCTCGTCTATAATTGTTCCCCTGGTAGATGTTTGTTCATGTTGTAGCATTCCTTTCTATTACTCGTCTCCTTATCATCTTCGTGCGGTCGTTGCTTTCCTTGATAATGCTTGCCTTCGTTCACCGGTTATTAATGTTTGTCCTCTCCTGAAGTCGCCAAAATTTAGTACTTTTTCTTTAAAATTCACAGGCTTACAAAGTGATGTGCTATGAGTATATCGAGTTGAAATTTGAAATGATATATTTTATGGCATTGATGTGTAGATCGGTTTTGAAATTTTCTGTAATTAACCCACAAACGTATATTATCCCTTTAACATCATATACGTTTTTGTGGCGGGAGCCGGGTATGAGAGCTTCTATAAACAGCTTGTAAATAACCCATGCCTATCTAAACAGTCTACGTGAAAACACGAATGCTTTGTGGTGTAATGAGTCAACCTCCCTCATTTCACTGTGCGGTCTTGGTTAGTATCCCGCATCCTATTCCTCGCTTTTCTAACTTTCATAAATGAATTTTTACTGAAACACTACAACACAGCTCCGAACAAACTGTCCTGAAGAGGGAACTGCTCCCAGCCCCTCAGTTACTAAAAGAAGTGATGAAGCCGACCCCCTTTTCCTACAGGAGTCGCTCATCAATCAGAGCTACTAGAAAAACAAAAACATCCACACCCCTAGAAATGAGTGCAATTCTGAACACTGAATTTTCAATCGAAGTCAGTTCTATTTCGCGACAAGAAAAATGCTGGAGCAAAGGGTTTTGAGTAAACAATAAAGCGAACGAAATTGCAAGACGCCGGGAGTTAGCCTTGGTTAATAAATAATGTGAAACACAAAATTGAACGCAAATAGACCAATAGTTACCAAGCAATGCAGCTTGTGTCAGCGCAGCATGCAAGGAAGTTATTTATAATGCGCCCAGAAACGCAAAAGCGTGCTGAAAACCGCATGAATTTTCTGTACAGCCATGTCGCAAGACCGCCTTCGCAAAACTAGCCTAATGACGTAATTCATCATGTTGAGTGTGGGTTGCAAACTTCCTTTGTCCAATGCAGTCGAGGAAGTGCCCTTCAGAGTCCTACATTTTGTTGAGGGTCACGAGCATGGAATTACTATGCTAGACACAAGAAGTCTGGAGGAAAGGAACCAAAACAATTCAAAATATTCTAAACAAAGGAATAGAATCAGGGTCAGCCAGAAATTGCTACAAGAAAGGCGCTGTCACAAGCATTCGCAATTTCATGATTCGCAGCTTGGTCGTTAGGGTAGGGTGTGTGGTGGGCTTTGTGTGGATAATGGGGCGTTCTGTAAACAGCTGCAGAATTTATTGTCCCATTACAGGGGCCTAAGGAAGTTGGGCCGTTAAGCTTACTTTCTTAAAAGCAACGCGAACAAAACAGGACGTTTTACACAGCGGGAGCGCTGAAAACAAATATTCTTAACGACTCGGCACATGATGCCGCGGTCGAAATGTTTACTTTACAACAGCCTCGGACCATTAATTCCAAAGTATCTTTGCTTACAAGAACGTAAGTTTTTTAAGATAACTACTCGGTTAATGGTTTTGCCGCAGAAAAAAATAAAAAAATATCTCCAATACAATTTCATAATACACAGGCAGCACAAAAGTGAGAGGGCATTGAGAGAATAAAGGGAACTATAATGCTTTTTTGCAAAGTGACTGTTTTTCATAATGCACTGGAAGTCTCAGAAACTCGCACCATTTAGTTTTTGTTTTGCACTGGCATTGTGAATTATGGAAAAAGTTTAGGCGGAGTTTAAGCATTGCTTGAACCTAATTAAATGAGCTAAAGTTCTGTTTTGCTTGGTTTTGCTTGGTTTTACTTCCTTTAGTTTGCTTGGTGTTACAGGTGACAACTGTGACGTCAGAAATACACCTGACTGCTGACGTCAACTAAACACGTCATGAAACAAAAGATAAAAGTCCATGGTCAAAGTACGGGGTAAAATGCCAAGATAAAAGGTCACATCACTGCTGGCCAGTGGTTATGCTAGTTGGTCATTAGATATACCCCCGTGGCATAATTTATATATCACAGCAATGGCATGAATAGCAAGTCCTGATCTGACCTTGCTTGGTTTTGAAGGTGACAACGACAAACCGAAGCTAAAACAGATGCGCTACCTCAGTAGCAGAGCTTTCTCTCCGAAAAATGAGCTAGATGGTAATTTAGGAGAGATAAAAAACAGCGCAACTTTCAGACAAGTTCAAAGAAAAGACAAACAACACAGCACCGTGGTGTCCGCCTTTTCTCTGTGCCTGACTAAATGTTTCACTGTTTTTTAGCTTTTTTTTGTTCAGAACAGTTCCCTTGATGCGTCGGCTCATTGCAACTGTTTTCTTATCGGTAAAGACACAAAAAAGCGTTAGGGTGTGACGGCAGTAAAATTTACGAAGAAGTCAGTAACTTACGCGGGTTTTTAGGTGTGCATAAGGCTACATGGCCCAAACCTAAAAGAATATTAACAGAAGACAATTTGTTAATTCTACATTTATTAATTGCCACTAGTGCGACCAGCATATGTTCCAACTCACGAGCTCACATAACCACCCAAAGGTATTTTATATAGTGCTATTCCTGCCGATTCGCTGTAAGATTGGGTGGGCTGAGAGGCAAAATTTGTTTGCGCTGCCGTTTTTAGGCTTCGAAGAAAAAAAAAAACGAAAACCTGCTAAGACGTCTTTTCTCTAAATAAATCAAGCACAATGTCGAGGCAAAGAAGTTTACACAATTAAGTATCTCAATTTTAGGCGCACTACCACTCGTTAAGAGCGCAGCTCTTCAGCGCCCATTTGCCGATACCAAGTGGTCATCGGCGTCTGCGTAGTCGGCGTAACACATCACCTGAAAGGTACCGTGTCGTAGCGAAACGCCGCCTACAACGGCGAGAATGGTGGAATAGACAACGGGGAAGCGGCTTCCAAAGGAAGATCCCGGAGGGCGGCTTGTAGCGTAACACGCCACGTGCCAGCGGTGGGAGGTTCCGTGCGATGAGGTGCGCTCAGATTTTGCATTACCGACTATCGTAATCTTTATGCTAGTTTTGCAGTGTACGACCACCATGAGTTTCTTGTCGTTTACCTCGTTTTGTGTAGTTTATGACAGCTGGCAGAGGCTTTTAAGGCGAAAGCCTTTAATGGCTCACACTGTCGTCCGTTAGGAAAGCGTGTCGCACGCGTTTAACTCTGGAACTAAAAGAGATAGAAGAAATATAATGGCTGCTTCAAATAGAAGACGAAAAAATGAATCTAGAAGCCATGTACGTTAATTAGTGAATCAACTATAGCAAAAATGTCGAAATTGCGTCGAAATAGCGCGGACGTCGATATAGCCACGGGAACAGTGGACGTCACATTCACCGGAAGTCGTCACGGCATAGTGAAAATTGTCACAGAATGGTCGGAAGAATGTCGGTTTTCTGTCAAACTAAATGAAGAAATGTCTAATTAAGCGCAATTAACACTTAAGATCCCCGAAAGATATGCAATTTCGGGTATCGATATAGCCACGGGACCGGTGTGACGTCACATCCATCGGAAGCTGTCACGCCATAGTGTCCTCGGCTTCCGCCTCTCAACGCTTTAGTTGCCAAAGTGTCCACGCAATTTTTTTTAATCTCAGAGTACATTGTAAAGGCACCAAGGTTTTATAGCTCTGCAAACTCGCGAAAGAAGCGCACCGTGTGAGAAAATAAGTATGTAAAACCTGATGTACCGTCTTAAGTGGAGGTGCACCACAGGAAGAACACCCTGACAAGCAGAGAAGATTTTCGGGACTGCCGTGAGAGCAAGAAGTGAAGGAAGATGAAATATTGTGCCATAAGCATCTTCATTTGGCTCTTCACCAAGAGGACGCTTAAGACTATGCGCCACTGCAGTTTGCAGTTGTCATCAACGCAAATATTGAAAGAAAAAATATTTTTTGCTTTTAAGGAAAGCTTTTTGGGAAATCAAGAGAACTTAGGCTTACTTTATCGCATTTTACTACTTGCGTGATGCGGGTACTTTAGCAAAATAAGATTACTTAGTTGGAAATTTTATATATGTAAGAATTTATTGGTAGGTAGTGCGGAAATTTAATTTCCGGCATTCTAAACCTTTAATTCAAAGTTTATGAAAGCTGTTGATATAATTTTAGATCGCAAGAACGCTCCCATATTGGGAGCGTTCCCATAAATAAATTATTTGCCATCAGCAAAATAAGATGTTCCGGAATTTTTTTTGTATTCGCGTCAGAATTCTCAAAATTTTAATTCAAACTTTGTATCTATCAAGCGCAAATAAGATTTTGAGTGTTGTGCGTAATTTTAATTTGTTCCCTCTATCGGAATGTAATGGTAAAACAAATTTAGACGTATGTTTGCCTACCAATGTCCTCAAATTCAACCTGCATTCTCTGCTTTTGCAATGAAGCATGTCTGCACAAAGCCTCATTCTGCCGTTGAATTTTGCGCTAAAAATTCGCTGCGAAGTGAGCAGGATTGCTGCTTTATGCGCTGTCTCGCAACTTCTTCGCACTGGAAAGAAATCAATAAGAGCGGGGCATTGAGATCCAGAAGTGGGTTATTTTTGCGCTGTCGCGGAAAACAAGACCTGTCTGAGAACCGTCGCATCCCGCTCTTGCCTTTCAATCGCCCGTAAACATATTTCACTCCGGAGTTTTTCTTTAGCGATTGCTTCTGTGAACTAGAATTTTGATTTTCGCCAGTGTAAGACAGTAAATTATGCAAGATCAGACCCTGCGCAATACCCAAATTACTGTCCTTGGCGCGGAGCAAGCCCCACACTCTGCCATAAATCTTGGGAATGCTGACACAAACCGGAAAAATTCAGGGGGGCACTTTGTTGACCTAAAGTGCGGTGAGGCGAAAGCCTTTGGCTCGGTGTTGCTGCTTGTGTCACTGATGTGTGGTTAAGATGTTAATCAAGGACACAATTGTTTGTGAATCTTAAATGCTGGAGATACTGGAGGGCGTTTGGGAGGCATCCATCTGATTCGACGCCTTTCTGAAAACAATCTCCAGCGTCCTATGGAAAAGGGGAACCACATATGCGTTGGCAGGAAGTAGCGTAGCCTATCAGCATTATTAAGTCAAACGGTACCCCATCCTCATTTTCTACAGATAATTACCGGATGCCATCCGGATCTAGTGGAATGGCGCTCCAGAATTGCAGGCTACCATTGTGACGAAAACGCGCGAACTGCCCAAACATACTTTCAGGAAAGCATGGACTCGTTTCTGGCCATCCAGAAAGCCGCTGCGGAGCCTTCCTATTGGATTTCAAGACTAGAGCCGCTGTGCAATTTGCGTGAATTTTAATCTGACGAAGCCAGATTCATGCTGGCTGACTACGACTGTGTCGTGTGTATGTACACAGCATTTAGTGTGCTTTGTTATTGTTTGGTTTGTTGTATGTTAGTTGTCAAAGCCAGGCAATAAAGAAAAAAAGCAGGAAGTAGCGTAGCCACTAGCCCGCTCGGCTGCGGAACGGAAGGATGGTGGTTCGAATCGCATCGTGCTCAAAGGTTTTTTTTGTGGTCTGACTAGAAAAGCGTGATACTTCTGCTGGCAGCCTTCTGTCGACAGTAATCTGGCATTAAAGGCTTTCTCCTTAAAAGTTAACTGTGGCATACCCGATACACGAGCAGTGGAAGGAGGCCCTGACCAGCGACAACCTTAACCAGCAAGCCTGGATCATCCAGCTTGTCCGCAAGTCAGCAGCCGCCAGCGGAGCCCTGGCCTAGTGGTGGTGGAAAACGTTTATTTGCTCTATTTTACAATATTTTTTTGCAGCTTCAGATGAACTCTTCCATCTTATCATCAGGGTCTGTTCTCCTAGTCCAGGGCTCCGCTGAGGGTAGCTGCCCTGCGTGCACGCCTTACGAGTCCTTGTTGGACTTTCAGGATGTCGCTGGATAGCATCCTCTCCCACTGTTTCGCACTCGGGTTTTCAATGATGGACAGCTTGTCTATTTCCTGGTATGCCCATGTGGTATGGTATAATGTTGGTTTGTCTCCACACCACGGGCACTCGCTCTTGTACTGTGTGGGGTAGATTTTACTTAGGATGTTAAGGCACGGGAATGTTCCCGTTTCTAACTGTCGCCATGCTACGGCGTCTTCTCTATTGAGTTGTTTGTGTGGGGGCGGGTATTTTCGTCTAATCCCTCTGTAGTAGTTAAGAATGTCTGTATAGCTTTGTTCTACCGGCTCGGGTTCCTCAGCGGGGTCGGGAATGTTGGATGCTCGGTTTGTTGCGTACCCTCGAGCTATCCTATCCGCCTAGGGGGCCCCACCTACCGGCTCCTGAGAACTAATCTATTCTAATAAAAAGTTCTTCCTCTTTCCACCTCCTCGTTTATCTCTGGGATATCACCTCCGAAATAACCTCAACCAAAAGTTGAAAAATGGGCGCGTCAGAACTATTGAAGAGGGATGTGCATTTTACTTTCTCAAGGTGAGGAACTCCGAGTATATGAAAGAGGACACTCGTGAAACTTCTTGTCTGAGATTTGACGTCAAGAATGGTTGAGTCTGGCTTCAACCAAGGCAGTTTTTGTGAAGAAAAAATACACCGGGACGTTTATCGCACAGACATTTAAGACACGACAATGACAAAAATGTTTCCATTTCGTGAAAACTGCCACCATGAGCCGGCATAATTTTCAACTTTTATACTCCTGGGATGACCGAGAAACTAATTTATGAAGGACGGATATATTTTCGCATTCAGCATGTCCCCTACTCCCGTGGAAAATACCGAATTCATTTCCCGGACTGATGTTCTTTCTCTCTCTCTATGCAGTTACTAGTTGACAACGAAGTGATTATTGGAGCTCTTGAAGATGACGCCACAAAAAATGGGTTTGTATGAGTGTTTTTAAAGCCTAAGGTCATTGAGTTCTTTGCAGCAAAGGACAGTTCATTCTCGAGACACATATAGAACAGCACGCCAGTCTGACATACACAATTATTACAGACCCCCAGGCTGTGTGCCGGGATTTCGCGAAGAACAGTTTATCTTCAGAGGCTGTACGCGGATTCTCACTAATAAATTCCGATATATTCCCCACCGTACGCATCGTTTGGATCCCTCATCACGCCTCTCTACCCGGCACCGAGAGCATGCACGCGCTGACCCAAACAGCAACCTTCTGGGCGCTCCCGACGGAAGCGGAGGAGGAAGCAGAGGCAAAGAACACCTGCGCAGCTCTCCACACTCACATCCATATCACAGATTATTACCGTACACAAACAAGACCAATGCCACCACCGCCTCCAACACTGACCAAGACCAAAGCTGTGGCGCGGCGTCGACTTCAGACTCACACGTCTCCTAAGCTATCTCACACACACTTATTCTTTCCTGCCCTCTGCCGAGAAAAATGCCCGAGCTGCCAACAACATCGACCAACGCTGTACCACTCCGTTCGGTCCTGCACAACATCATCCGGTGGCATCCTACCAGTAAACCTCCCCACCCCTTCCTCATGGGAAGACGCCCTGTCAAGCACGGAGCCGATCGATCGAGCAGCGCCGGCTCATAAAGCGTGCCGAGAACAGAGCGGTGCCCAACGCGGCTATGGACTGAGATCCTTGAGACTCCTCTGACCAGCGAAAATCCGTGAGACGAGCAACAGCTGCTCTAGTTGGCCTGCAGGAGCCCTCAGTCCTGGACTGAGGGCTCCACTCAGGAAGACAAGTGTATTATATTTTATTAAGGTTTTCCTCCTCTAACTGTGACATCTCGAACAAAACTAAGGAAAGCCGCTAAATAAACACACCATCAAAGAAGTGTCGAAGGATGGGAGTTGCGGTATCTCCGCTACTAAACGTCGATACCAGTGTTTGCTGTTCATCGACGACACCCACGCCGTTTCCGTCAGTACCTCTTAACGCCAAGTCGACGTCTCCGCAAAATATAAAATGAAAACTGTGAACATATCTTCTTTCTCTTTCTGTTTTTTTTAGCCAACATTGAAGTTTTGTTTTTGTTGTGCATTTGTTATATTTTTCCCTAATGGCTGTTTATGATGACATTGATAGTAACCGTACTGAACTTAGAGGCAGAATTAACTTAGAGGTCCACAGCGTTGGATCAGTGGTTATGGTGCTCGACTTCTGACCCGAAAGACGCGGGTTCGATCTCGGCCGCGGCTGTCGAATTTCTCTGCAGGCGAAATTCTAGAGGCCCGTGTACTGTGCGATGTCAGTGCACGTTAAAGAACCCCAGGTGGTCGAAATTTCCGGAGCCCTTCAGTACGGTGTCTCTCATAGCCTGAGTTGCTTTGGGACGTTGAACTCCATAAACCCAACCAAACCACTTCAGCAAGGAGTGGCCTAGGTAAATATGGGCCGTACTATTTAACAGCGGTTGGTCGCGTTCGCCTATACCGCGGAAACATAAGCCGAGACCATGGGGCCTACAACGCCTATATGCTGAACGCGTGGCTTTCAGAAAAAGACCGCAGGTGTAACATGCTCAAGCTCAACGACATCTCATTCTTTCCCGCATAGGTGGAGCCAGTCGAATACCTAATGGGGTTTGAAAATGCAGAAACAAAAAGTTACTTGTGCCAGTGGTCACATCGCATAAGCACGAAAATAAAACGCGCAGTGTGCCAAGAACAGCCTTCAAAAAGCTTTTCATAGGAAAAGGGTTCATATTTTTATCCATGTATGTAGTTAATAGCATCTCAAGTGCATGTTTCTGTTCCATGAATGAAAACACATAAACAGGTTCATAACAGGTTCATAGAAAAGTTATATTTGTCACGTACTCAGAGCCACTGCACCGACTAAAGCCGTCTAGTGGACTACCAAAGCGGGGGTAGTCCACGAAACTGAAGTTTCTTGCACAAGAATTTCAGAATCCCAGTGCACAAATTTAGTCCTGAAGTGGCGTCGTGGAAAACTGCTGCTTACATGAGCATGCGTACCAAAGGACTTCCTTTAAGTTCCGAATAACTTCGGGATGATTAGTTGCGCAGAAAATGCAGTTGGATTGGAAAATACTTCGAAGCGCATCAGCTTAGGTCGGATGAATTCACTACGTGCTGTGCAGACAAGAGACGTCAATGTACGGCTTGCGCAAGCTTGTATTCCGTGTACCATTTTCTCGCGGCGCGGCTCTAACGAACGATAAAAGCCATCCAGATAATTACGCAAAGAACGGCGGTTTCATAAGACACAGTTCCTAAGGTCAGTGTTGATGCCAATCCGCGTGAGCTTACAGGCCGCATGCTACCCGCTGAGCATTGTGCGCTTGGTGTCGCACCGTTTCTGGAAAGTCAACAAATGCTCAGGTAGTTTTTAAGGGTAGGCTTCTTCTCGCAAGAAAAGGGGCGGTAGCTGCTTCTTTTTTCGTCGCTTTCAGCGCGTTCGAGTTTCCTACAAAAAAATCGTTACCATGACGTGTGAAACTATGTGCCCTTATGCAAAAGGCTGGTATCTCTCTGACTCTCGCGCACTGAAGCCTAAAAGGCAATTAAAAAAGGATGATGGTTAAGGCTAGTGGGAAATTCACAAGAGGTTCCACACTTTCGAATGAGCGCTTGTGTCTTGTTCCTTCGTTCTGCGCTTTGCAACCTCGAATGACCGTTAAATAATTTTAGCCTTTTATGCCAATTATAATGTGATTGTATGTTTTGTATACACGCTGGGGGATTATGACGACAATAAAAGAAAAAAGTGGTGGTGGTCAATAGGAACGCGTCTAAAGCTTCCAATCGTCCAGAGTGGGGTTTGGCTTCCAACGCTGCCATAAAATTTTTTCTTCCTTATTACTCTCTTTAGATGAACTACTTCACCCCAGCGATTGCATGTTCATTTCGTTTGAAGTATGACTAATGATTCGGGCTATATAGTTGGTCCCCGACAGAACCTACTTTTTATGGTTTGTGGAGATGAACGACTGTACACCAACGATTGCAGTCTTCATTTAGTCTGAAGTATGACTAATGGTTGAGGCTAGGCAGCTGGTTCCCGAGAGGCCTTACTTTCTATAGTTTATGGGGGCTTAACACACCAAAGCGACTCGGTCTATGGTCTGGGGTTCTTTAACGTGCACTGACATGGCACAGCACAAGGGCCTCTAGCATTTCGCCGCCATCGAAACTGGTCCGGGGAGGTTAGAAATCGGAAAACGAGTAGAGTGTTTGCAGATGCCAGAGCCGGTGACGATGCTCAGTCCGCGCTATCGAGGAGACTGTGAAGCTCAGGTTGGCCCATTTCAAGTGTCAAGGAGCGTGAATCGGAGCTGTGTCAGCATGGGAGCTACTTTTTGTATAAATGGTCCAGAAATCGCTTAGAGTGTAGGTTTTTTGTAAAAAGCAAACAAAATGAAGAACTCGAGCTAGCACTCTTTTTACGCTGAAAAACGAGCAAGAGTGACGACAAAGCAGATGTCTGCAGCTCTGCTAAGCTCTGGAGCATCGCTTAAGCACGGGAAATTCCTGCTTCAGCCCCAGAAATAAAGGCGGTACACACATACACACACATGAAAGCGAAGTGACGGCACCGCCTCAGGAAACTTAGCACAATGTTGAGTTGGGCTAGTAGGTAAAGGTTCATACTGAATAACCCGCCATACTGGCTCAGTGGTTATGGCACTCGGCTACCGACAAGAAAGACGCGGGTTTGATCCCCGGCCGTGGCGGTAGAATTTCTATAGAAGCGAAATTCTAAAAGCTCGTGTACTGTGCGATGTCATGGCATGTTAAAGAAACCAGGTGGTCGAAATTTCCGGAGCCCTTCACTACGGCTTCCCTCACAGCCTGGGTAGCTTCGGGACTTTTAACACCTATAAACCTTCAAACTGAAAAAAGACCGCAAAAACAGCGTACAAAAAAAGGCGGCACAGCATGATCGCAGACTGTGAACTAAGGCTTTGATTGCAAGCCCAGTTTATTTATAGAATGATGATTAGAAGAACTCCTCTTCATTGCGCTGGTTGAAACGAAGAAACATAAAAACCACACACGGACGCACGCGAAGCTCAAAAGTTGTTAACAAACTAGATCTCCTTATCTCAGAGCTAGATTGGCTGTTTACTAACGAAGTTTGGCGGCTTCTTCGCAGGTTGACAAGCTTTAATCGCTTCCAGTGTGGATTGGTTCTTGCGTGTGTACAGTGTCTGCATGTGACGAAACAAAGCAGTGATCATTTTTTATTTTCATCTTTACTTCACACCTTTCACAATGAGTACACCAGATAAGACAGCCAGTTACCGTTGTATAAATAGTTTCCATGCTCTTGCAAATGCTTGTTCATTCTTTTCCCGGTGTGAAATATGTACTGGGCTTCACAGCAGGGTGGGAATGCTGTACGCAACTCCTGCGCTGCCTTTCGCTGTAGCACAGGAGTTGTGTACAAGAATTCCGTCTCCTGCGGAGCCCGACAGATCAGGCAGACTGAGCAAAGCCAGAACAAGTGGTTGTACGACCGCAGAAATAATTCAGCGATTGCAGCGTACGTAGGACTTTGTCTGCACTCGAGACGAGAACTAAACCCGGGCAACCAGCTTCTCTGCATCTGTCTGCCTGAGCTAAGAGAAATTGTCTGCAAACACCTCAGGGCTGGAAAGGGGTTCGGAAGGAGGAAGAAGAAAGGTAGTGGTTAGGCCGTACGTTCACACGCTGTCGCCCCGGATAAAAAGGGTTGGGAGCAACATGGAATAAAAGTTCTGTTTTCTGCTCCTAACAAACTGGAAAGAGTTGGAGCCGCGGTTCAAAGAAGGCATGCGGGGGGGGGGGGGGGGGGGGGGGGGGGCAGAAGAAATTCTTGCAATGTAAATCATGAAAATGGATATGTTCCCTGTAAGACTGGCTTAGTATATCAAATCCCTGTGTCTTGTGGCCTTACCTACATAGGCCAGACTGGCCGCTGCATTAACGTGCGGCTAACGGAGCATGTTAACTATTTAAAGAAGAAACTAACCTAGCGCAGCATTGCTCCACATGCAAATGCACGCCGTTTTTTAGTGACACTGATGTGTTGTTCGTTCATTCGGACCAGCTCACAACAGAAGCAGCTGAAGCCTTTCGTATTACAAGAAAAGATAAAATGTGCATGAATACGTCTTCTGTCACATTATCCCTTCGAGAAAGGAATATACTACATAGTGGGCAGCGGTTCTGCGGAGGCACACGCGCTTTTAAAGCGGTTTTTCCTTTTACCGGCACTAGGAGTTTGTTGAAATTGCGGTTGTGCGCTGTTTTTTTTCTCATGTGTGTATATTATGACGTGAATCTTTCTATTAAAAAATCAGTTGTAAGTTTAGCGCTGATTCGTGTGTCTTGTCTCTTTCTTGTTCTGTGTGTGTTGCGCTGTTGGACCACCAATATGAATCCACACAAACTAGCCCACACTGTAGTTCTACAGATTACAGTCATGTGATCACGTGGTCATACTACCATAGCTTGGTCCATTCCACCAAGCAGTTAAGTTCGGTTTGACCCTGTGAGGCAGTAGTGGTCATTGTCTCATCCACGTCGAAATCAGAAGCTTCACCCCGAGGAGTAGAGCTCTAGCTTTAAATTGAATGTTTAATACTTTGTTGAGGGTCAGCGTTCGTTCTGTGTCCGTCTTTCTTCTTGGCGGTCCTTTTTTGAGCTTTTTATTCAGTATAAACAGAACAGAACCCCTGCATCTGGCCACGGCTTAACGCTTCGTGTTTGCTGGACGTGTTTAGCACGAAGCGTCATTACTGAGATGTATCAGTTTGTTTAGGCTTAGTCGATGCCTTCCAGCTTGCGCTAATGGGGAGTTGGTGCTACTGCAGTCTGCCCACAAAATCGGCTTTTTATCTGGGTGCTCTTGTCAGCCGCGATCCTAGCTGGGGCCTCATTTTTTACCTGTTTCTTTTCTATAATTTTTCGCAACAGCAATGGCGGTTTCGCACTTTATTTTTTCTCGACGCTATCTGCGCTTCGTTAGAAATTTTGTTTACTAAGAATACGCGACGCATATGTGTGAGTGATGCAAGAAACGCCTGCAGGAATATTACATTGCTTCTTTTCGCAAAGTGACCCTTCAAGTAAAATACAGGAATTCTGGCTCTCGTGCTGAGATCGTGAGCAGCTCGCCTTAGGGCACTTAACCTGAAATCTCATTTTGAGAAATGGCCGCCGCGGTGGCTCAGTGGTTATGGTGCTCGGCTGCTGACCCGAAACACGCGGGCTCGATCCCGGCTGCGGCGGTTGAATTTCTTTGGAGGAGAAATTCTAGAGGCCCGTGTACTGTGCGATGTCAGTGCACGTTAAAGAACCCCAGGTGGTCGAAATTTCCGGAGCCCTCCACTACGGCGTCTCTCATAGCCTTAGTCGCTTTGGGACGTTAAACCCCATAAACCAACCAACCAACCATCATTTTGAGAAAGGGTTTAAGAGCTAAATTTGTTAACAAAATGCAGCAGCAAATATGGTGTGTTAGGATTTAATCTGAGAACGTCTGGTTTCAAACTGCCATTCAGGCAGAAGGGAACAAGCTTTCTGCACTTATAGATAAAAAGACTGTTTGCGCACGTAATTTACTAGTTGTATTTCTTAACCACAGTTCTGCGTATGTTGACGTTGGGCGAAATGTTGTGGTGCTATGTAAAGGATTCCTGAATATGAATGCTGTGTATACAGTGTACTGAATAGTGCCGGGCGCAGGAAACAGATAGCAATGATTTCCCAGTTTTTCGAACTACCTACCCTGTATTCAGGGCTACACTCAGGAAACCTTGCTGCTTCGTCGATCGATTCAATACCAGCACTTAGTCCTCATCCTATTTCATCCCCGAGTATCCCTTTGCAGCTTCAGCTCGCACTTTCAGGCGGTAAGCACTTCTGATTAGGCTTCGCTTAAACAGACGATGGTCCAGGATTGTGTATTTCCTTGCCTGCTAGTCCAACCTAGCTTGCCAGTTTACTTCTTTGCAAAACATGAGGCACCCTCATCTACCATCATTCCTATTAGGTCTGCGCAGTGCCTGGTCTGCCCCTTTGCTCTCTGTTCTGGCACAAGTTTTTCCTATGGCAAAGTCGATCATCTGTCTTCTGAGCTAACATGATATTTAATGCGGTGGGTTACTGTTTGCTACTAGGTATGAGCCTCTGTTAATTCGAATCCAGAGCTTCCACAGGTCTTGCGACGTACTGTCATGAACAAAACTAAAAGGGTTCCCTCAATCTTAAAACCTCCTGAACCTGCCGCACTCATGCCTGCCGACTGACGAAGGAGCCCCACGGAGCGCATGTACAATAAAACATGCTGAAAAGTACGTCAAATGTGCCACGGGCGTGGTCTGTTAAATCCCGCTGAAGTGTGGACGCGTGTATGTCGGCCAAACTGGACGCGGCATCAATGAGCGCGCAGGGGAGCATGCTCTTTCTGTGAGAAAAAGAGACGGGGTGAGCTTGCCTGCCCATTGCATTTCATGCTGTGGTTGTGAGCCGATGCTCAAATACATCAAGACTCTGGGCAAGAGCAAAAGCAAAATAGCCCGCGAACTTTTAGAAGCATTCCACATCAGAGAAAAAGGCGAAAATTGTATTAGCGATACCTCGGTCACCTTATATGATATGGAAAAGAAATTTATCCGTGGCTTTCGCTGACCTATGCAGGCCTGACTTGCTATCCCCTTCCCACCCCACTCCTTTCCCCCCCCCCCTTTTTTCCCTTCTCCCTATTCTGTTTTTTCACGTGTGTATGCTGCATATATATTCTGTTGCGAAAGCAATAAATCTTGTTGACAGTTTGCGCTCTTTCTGTCTTCTGCCTCTTCCTGTGTATGTTTGTTCGTGTGCCCAACGCCATCCCAAGAAAGGGAGGGTGATCTCTTATTTTCGCTGACGAAAGTACATCGCAAATGACAGATAATGTGATCCCCTCCACACAGCTTTGCGTTCATACACAACATAGCAAAAGACACCAATACTTACGAAAACGGAGGATGCTAAATTCTTAAATCAGTAGATAAAATTCGTGAAGGCATTCGAAGGTCGCCTCTTAAGTGTAAGCATAGGTCGAATTTTCTTAATTTGAAGAGTCATGGCGTATTTTGCAGGACTAACTTGACATACAAACGTAGTTGATGCAGCAACTAGACGGCGCAGGAAATCTGGGAGCCTGGGGCACCTGAATACGTAATTTAAAACAAATTAAAAGCACCCGGAATAAAAATTGGCTCCGAGGTATAAATAACATCGGACCTCGGTAAAATAAGGAAGCGGTGTGTCCCCGCTAAAAAAAAACTAACTGATCGAAAGCGAGAACGGCTCCATATTTTAAGTCATATCACTCTATTTATTATACGGCTGCATTTTTTAGAATTACAAAGTTGCGATATCAAAAGACGCTTCTGCTCTTGTTAAAACGCGTGAAGAAACAGCACGCCAGGGTTATTTCATAATGCGCTACATTTTCTTTCTCCACGATCACGGAGCCCCAGTACAATGCGTGTAAGAAATTTTGGGCGAGAAATAAAACAGAAATGAAGAGCAATGGGAAATAGTAATATATGGTTTGCAATAAAAAATTCTGATTAGCTTGCCTGCATCGGCGGAGAGGTAACAGTTTAGTTCAATTTAGTTTAGTGGGTTTAACGTACCAACGCGACTCAGGCTATGAGGGACGCCTTAGTGAATGCCTCCGGAAATTTCGGCCACTCGGGGTTCTTTAACGTGCATTGACATCGCACAGTGCACAGGTCTCTAGAATTTCGCCTCCATCGAAATTCCCCTGCCGCAGTCGGGATCGAACCCGCGTCTTTCGGGTCAGCAGCCGAGCACCATAACCACTGAGCCAACGCGGCGGCTGGGGAGGGAACAGATGATATAGAAAGCAAGGAAGAAAGAGTGTTGAGGGAAAGGATTGAGCCGATTAAAGACGTGTGTCCTGGAAAACCACTCGGGATTGCATTCATTCGATTTTGCACCACATCTTGTTGTTTGCCGGAAGAGTTAGGGAGCATAAATGCTGTCATAAATAGCGCCGGAGCTCCACCAGCCTCAAGAAACAGGGCTATTTAATTCAAAAGAACAAGCATTACGCGCACTGTGTTCGTACAGCTGCATAAACACGCAAGTACAAGAGTAGGAATTGGTAGCACGGGGCTGTATGACCCAGAAAGTGAAAAGAGAGGAAGGAATTTCCCGCGATTTAATATTAGTTTGAAGGTAGAGATTCAATTTCGTTCACGAAAGCGAGAAATTTTAGAAGTTGAGGATCAGAGAGTTTTGGCGCGTCTTGCAGGATAACTTCGATTGATTTACGCGGGAAGCAGAGCCACAACTTGTCTTGGCGATTAAGGTCAGTTCTGCTTGTGCTGGACACATATATGTCGCCTTTTCATGGTGTTACCAAACTTGAACTGACGCAGCTGCTTACTTACGCCAGACGCCTAAATTATCCTTCTTACAACGCAGCGCTTGATGCCGTGTAGCCGTAAAGGATGAGGAGTTAAGCGGAACGGTGAGGTAAGGCGTAGACAGTGTGAACTGTCAGAGGTGCTTATTTAGTGCAGCTAAAATTGCGAGGACACTTTGGCAACTAAAGTGTTGAGAGGCGAAAGCCGAGGATACAATGCCATTACGAGTTGCGGTGAATGTGACGTCACGCCGTTCCCGTGGCTATATAGATATCCATATTAAACATCTTTCGGAGATCATAAGTGTTAATTACTCTTAGTTACACATTTTCCATCTAATTTGACATAATACAGGCGTTTTTCCGACCATTCTGTGGCAATTTTTACTATGCCGTGACGACTTCCGATGGATGTGATGTCACACCGTTCCCGTGGCTATATCGACGTCCGCGTTATTTCAACAGAATTTTGACATCTTTGCCTATAATTAATTAACGAAATAATCTACAGTCATCAAACTTCGCTTCTAGGTTAATTTTTTTTCACCTCTATATGAAGCAACCATTGTTTTTCTTCTATCTTTTTTGGTTTGCGAGTTAAACGCGTGTGACACGCTTTGTTAACGGACGACGGTATGAGCCATATTAAAGCTTTCGCCTTAATGTGGGCCGCTCATTGGGCTGAGTAGCAACGACAGTCGAAGCCTCGAAAAAGCTGAGGTTGAAAGCGGCGGATGAAAAAGAAGGAGAAAGAGCGGGATAAGGAGGAATGACGAAGCGTGAAGGGAAAAGCTCCAATTCAATAGACTGCAGCCTGCAAGTGGCATTCATGGTGCAGAACTGAGCCAGTTC
Source organism: Amblyomma mixtum (assembly GCF_055824585.1). Taxonomy (NCBI): domain Eukaryota; kingdom Metazoa; phylum Arthropoda; class Arachnida; order Ixodida; family Ixodidae; genus Amblyomma; species Amblyomma mixtum. The sequence goes on from NC_143020.1 coordinate 91,784,213, forward strand.
CACCTACATGCCTCTTGCTTGAGGCCCGGGAAAGAAAGTATCGTATTCCGCCCGTCGATGAGCATTATCGACATTCAGATAAACTTTTAAATTCGTACCATCGAGACTCGTATCCGTTGCAAATTTTTTGATGTCCAGTCAACGTGACAGACGAAGCTCGTCTATAAGCATCACTGAGACAGCCGGCTCCCGATACAATAGCGCAACGGCAACGGGATCAAGTTGCGCTTCTGTGTCGTTTCGCACATTAAAAAAAAAAAAGGGCAGCATGGTAGCTGTCGTAAAAGAGAGATAAGGTATCATGACACCGGAGCTGTAGCGATCCGAATGCATGTGTTTCTTTTCCACGAAGAATTATATTGCGTCATCTGTAGTGTTTTGCGTTGATGACACAGAAAATGTCCTATCAACTTTTCGATTGGAGCTGGACTTGTGAAGAGTGAGGCGTTGCCAGCTGCTATTGTTTTTGGGTTTATTCTCGCTGGCATCACGGCTGGCTGAATGCCGTATCTTTCGGCGAACGTATTCACTCAACCGTATACAATGCTTCAGCGTCTCTGTTTTCACTACCTAAAAAGAAAAGAGAAAATGAACCATTTTTTAGGAACTCCACCAGCCTGAAGATTATATTTTAGGTTTCACACAAAAAAAGGTAAGAGACGTCGATCTGTATTGATTATCAACCTATGCATGCCTCTTTCTCAATAGTCTGGATGAACGTTGCATAATAAAGAGGAAATATGTGTTTGCCAGCCCAACTTTACGCATCAGTCATAATAATTCCTCAAGCAATATTTCCCTGTTACGTGCTCAAAGAACGATTAGTGTCCTTGCACGCATTGCTCGTTCAGTTACTGCATTCTATTCTGTCCCACCATCTCTTTTCGAAACAATCCTATGTCAATCAGTCTTTCTCTTATAAATGAAGTAAAAAGTTTTCCGCCTAAAGAATGTGTCATTAGTTCAATAATAACTGAAACTCTGGTGACCAACATAGATGAGTATACCCACTAGCATACAGCCAACATTTGTGCATGCTGAAAATACCTAAAAAGGCTGTGCATCGTGGCGGGAAGAATTCAAGTTACCTTCTTACACTTGCATAGAACATATATCCCATCACACCACGAAGTGCGCAGAATTTTCGTATCACTTTTATCAGCACAAAAACGAAGGATGTGATAATATGGACATGGACTGTGGCATTTTATGTAATGCACAAGTGTGCGAAATAATCACCAATGACCTTTGCCGATCGGAGTATATGAAGGCGCCCAGTAGCGGACAAAACTGGCTGCTCAAATGCGGGTCCTGTTCTTATTTATAGACTCCAATTTACGACTCCAGTATTACCCGCTCTTTTGTAATACGCAAGTGGCGAAATAATCGCTAGTAACCTTTGCAATCAGAATATATGAAGGCGCCCAGGACCTAACAGAACCGGCTGCTCAAATGCGGGTCCTGTGCTTATTTATACACTCCAATTTGCGACTGCAGCATTACCCGCTCTTCTAACGACCTGCTGAGAGTTCATTTCTGAACTAATTCCATTCTATGGATGCAGCAACAGTACCTTTGTAGGCGAAAATAAGACGGCTGTGCGGAGACATTCCGAAAATATATAAGGATTTTAATTACTACCGTCTCGTCGTTAATTTTTTAATGTCTTATAATCTCGCAAAATGCCAAACGGGAGTACAACTGTGAATAGCGCGTTTTGATTATTGCGAACAGACTTATTTTGGTTGCCTGGAATAGAAGGCTCAGGCGAATAATGATCACTGGGCCCAAAAATATTCTTGATAAGATTTCGTTCATGATTGTACACAGCGTGAAAAAGGCCGGGGCGTGGTAAGAAGAGAAAGACGATCGCTCCTCGTCTTTTACGTGCTGTCTACAATCATGGATTACCAACTCATCCAAGCGCCTCTTTTAGCAAGATTTGGTTCCCTACATAAAACGAAGGTGCGCTCTTGCGAACGGGAGCACCTGTGAGTGAGGAAAGCCGTAATAGTTTAGCGGGATCCGATAGGGCGCTTCGTGTTACCGTTTCGCACAACTGCGTCAGAGCGAGAGCCATCTACGAAATTAAAGACTCAGCGAATGGCGTCAATGGAAGATTGTGTCGATGGAATTGCGTCAATGAAACATCGCTACTGTAGCTCTGGTCGTTAAATGAGGTCGCTCTACAGTTGCGCAGTGAGCCATTGCCCTATTTATGAAGTCGGCCCGTAGGAGAGCTCTCTGTAATCTCTGTTCCCTCCTGGACACTACTGGCGGATCCTGCATTCTGCTGGACATTGGCTGGAGAGTTGACGAAGCTGGCACCAAGCACGCTTGGTAGTAAGGAAGCCGTATGCAGTAATTCCGTACATTCATGGCTTTTCACACAACCTCGAGAAGGTAGGCGAAAACGTTGGCGTAAAAGTGCTGATGTCAGCACCTAACAAGTTAAGGAGCATGTGTGCCAAGGTAAATAGCGAGCGAACGGGAAGGAAGCAGTGCCAAAAGAAGCACAAGAACATGCACGTGAAATGTATTAAAAACGTCGTCTATCAGATACCACTGTCATGCGGGCACACCTGCATCGGCCAAAGAGGGCGCTGTTTAAATGAAAGGCTGCAAGAGCATAAAAGATCTTTGAAAGGCGCCATCAGCAGTGAACTGGCAAGACATTGCCGAGAGTATGAATGTGCTCCCCAACTTGGAAACACCACAATCATATCTACCTACCCAGACCAACGGACGAGAGAAATTGAAGAAGCCATCAAAATTCGGCAAAATGGTGAAGAGTGCGTCAGCATCCCTTCCATTTCACTTCGCGACAGCGAAATTAACTATCTATGTATGAATGCATAATCTCATGCCACGTGGTTTTTCGTCTATCACGCCTTCCCTCTTTCTCTTTTTTTCTTCTTCTTTTTCCTTCTTTTTTTGTACGAACGAGAGGTATTTAACCGGTGAACGTGCAATAAAACTTGGTTGGTAGTCAGCGTCGTGTCCCTCTCTCTGCTTCGTCCCCGTTTGCGCTGTTTTTTAGCCTCGGACCAGTGAAAAGTGTCTGAGAGAAATAGCCGGCAAAGCGATGGACGCTAGGGAAATTCGCTTCGGTTAAACCACTTAAAAATGCACTGACACCAAGAATAACGTAACCAGCAACGTAAACGGGAAAGAAAGAAGAATGAGTACACAGGATAGGGCTCACTAACAATTGATGTTTTATAGAAAGATGGCCTACCCAGGTTAACAAACAATTCACGCGTATCTGGCGCTCAAAACAACCACTTGGCACTTAACCTGAAACGCACTCAGCGTTCAGCGAGTGCGTATGAAAAAAGTTCAGTTTCTTTCATACCTGCACGGACACACCCTTTTCTAGTAACTATTTCATTAAAATATCTTCACCACCACCTAGTAACTTATAGCCATGTCAAGAAGCAGAATAAAGTGCACTTACAAAGAGTGCGCTTAAGCCCCTCAAGTGTACTTAACGATACGCGGAGCTAAAGTGGAAAGAAGAGTTCTCCCGTGGGTGCGAGAATAGCGGCTAGCTAAAAGAAACATCAGCCGAAATGGCGATCTACAACCGTACCTTTCAGGATTGCGCTTGCTAACAGCTGTAATGCACATAAAAATAATAACTCAAATTTGGCTTACGATCACATTAAGTTTGGTTTATGGTAATTGGGTAGCAAGACAAGGAAGTTCCTAGCACATACAGAAACCGAAAAAAAAAGCAACATGGCGGACTACATCATGTTTTTGTGCCGTGTTTTGTTGGTCGCTATCACAACCATTGTGTAAATAAGAAATATATGTAACAGGTGAAATCAACTAGTATGCAAATTTCGTATATATGGCACCTTATACACACAAAAAAATCACTGCCGTCTAGCTACATACTCGGTCCTCAAATTGTGTTCTGTGAACGCACACTGACCTGAGGGCGGACTTCGGCGAGTGCTCTCATTTCATGCTGTTTAGCTGGGCTAGAATGCACTTTTAGCATGAGACACTCTTCATAAGTTACTTTATTGTTCTCGCTTCACAGGGGCGCTAAATTATTTTTTTATAAGCGACAGACACGGTGCACCAATACACGTGGCACTCCCTTGTAGCTTGATGTGAAAAGTTTTCAGTATACCTTCTTTCATCTCTGTTTGTACCTTTCCCTTATATGGAAGTCTCGCTGGAATGCGGGACGCAGATCTATATTGTCTACTGTTCCGCGGAAGGTTATTCAGATCTCAAACATTTTTCAAAGAATTTTTGTCGTTGGTTGCCCGGTCACTGACACGCCTGCCGCTCGGACCCGTATAGATCCTGCTACAGTAGAAGGCCTTATATTGAAGAGACACGTGTAGCACATCCAACAAACTTGTTAGCATGCTTGACAATGCAGCCGTTTGCCGCTTGTCTTCCTTGTCTACCCTCAGCAATTTTAGAGCACAGACTAGACAAGTTATTGGTTGCAGAAAGCTTCACATACATGCCATGCCATCGTCCATTTTCTTCAGATTATGTGAGATGCCGTGAAAACAATGTACAACATCATCGATGGAAGCCCGCCTGCCTCGGGTTTGGAACAAGAAGGAGGAGAAAGAGGGGAGAAAAGGCGGGCAGGCTGACAGGTCGATCAAACCAGCTTGCTACCCTGCACTGGAGGAAGGCGGTGAGGGGATATCTCTGTATTTTTGAATTTTTGTTTTTACTCTGTTTGATCAATGATGCATTGTAAATACTCCTGCATGGGCCCGAAAAGGGCCTGCAGTATGTTCAAATAAATAAATAAAATAAAATAAAATAAAGATGAGGGAGGAAAGGAAGAGATAAGAAAAAGCAGAAGGCGAAAAGGCTGCGGCAGAGTCAAAGCCTGTCGCGCAGGCCTAACCCCGCAGGAGCGCAGGAGAACCGCAGGAGCGTCTGGGCGCTAACGGAGTTCAAAATTCTTGGACAATGGCCGCGGCAATCATCGGCCGGGCAGGCCTGGCAGGACCTCACTGTATACGATTGCCGGGGTCAGTGTCCAAAAATCTTCAACAGGCCCTCACCGCGATGATTGCCATGGCCATTGTGCAAGAATCTTGAACTCCGTTAGCGTCAAAATGCGCGTCTGTAGTAGCAATAGTACACATCACCCACGAGAATCCAGTGGCTACCTATATAACAATCGACGCCTTGAGAGCGCATATTCGACACCTCTCTCGAATTCCAGCGGCACATCTTGTCAGGGTTCCTGCTAACCGGCTGCGTACATCCCTCGCGAAAATTACTGACGCCCATCGCGATCAACCTTCTACCATCCCAATTTACACCAGCCTCAAGACTGTGCTTTTCATTATACAGCCTGCACCAACCACATGTTGAAACAGAAGTTTAAAATTAGTGACACCAAAACAATATTATTTTCAACCCAAACATGCGAGCCCAACTCGGTCCCTTCTGCAAGGCTGACTGCCCCGCCGCGGTGGCTCAGCGGTTACGGCGCTCGGCTGCTGACCCGAAAGACGGGGGTTTGATCCCGGCCGCAGCGGCTGAATTTCGATGGAGGCGATATTCCAGAGACCCGTGTACTGTGCGATATCAGTGCACGTTAAAGAACCCAAGGTGGTCGAAATATCCGGAGCCCGTCACTACGGCGTCCCTCATAGCCTGAGTTGCTTTGGGACGTTAAACCCCAATAAACCAATAACCAATCTTGAAAGCTGACTGAAATGCCAGCAAGGAGCAGCACAGAGCGGCCTTTGCTTCCCTTTTGTTACCACGTGACGACGTCCATTAGGTCACCAGGAGAGGAGCGTTCTCGGAGTCCTATTCCCCATCGTCTTTGTGAGCAGGATGTGCCATGTCTCGACGTGACACCTCCTCAATAGGATTACGCTCAACGGCCAATACGCTCGCCTCTCCGAAGGCGATTCTGTGGGCTACACACGTCACTTTATTCAACGCGTTTCCCGCTCTCAAGCTCGGAGGGCAGGGAGGCCAGTAATCGGGGAAGCAACGAAAGGCGCTTGCGTTTTGCTTCCATACGTGAGAGGTGCAGCTGGGCGCAGGCACGCATTCTACGAAAACACGACATCCGCAAACAATATCCTGCCGGCCATAAAACCCTAACTAAAGCACAAGAAAACACCTGGCGCCGCTTACAGACAAATACGTACCCTAATCCCACGATTTACTTGCACGTTTACCCAGACAAGTGCACGGATACATGTAAATTCTGCTCTCAGCCAGCCAACTTCACGCATATGATGTGGGGTTGCTCAAATCTTCCCAAACGACATAGCAACATTGAAAATATGGAGTAATGGGAGGCACTGACGCGCAGCTCAGATCCAGCCGTCTAAGTGGCGGCATGTAAGCGGGCTGCGGAGGCCGCCGGGGCTTAAGGGCTCCCGTCTGCCTGATCCCATCAGCCTTCCCTTTTAAATTTGCGCATAAATAAAGTCTTAAACAACAACAACAACGACATCCGTGAGTCTCACAAACACGTCTCAACGTTCAGCCGTTTTCTACCTCGACGCAAAGACTGCGTCGTCAGAGAAAAAGAACCCGTGTCTTGAGAGAAAAAGAACGGGAATGGAACAAAATTTCATTCTCCAAGCGTCCGACCCCGCACATCGGCGAAATAAAGAAACCTTAATCAGAGATTCAGGCAACTCAGGAAGCACATTCAGTCAAAGAAATCGGAGGGCAACCCCCAGCCCAGCACTGCGACTGCATCGACCAAAAAATCACTTTCGAAGAGGTAGCCGTGTTGGCCGTGGAGCATAATCCATTCAACAGTCGAGTCATTCTAAATCCAGCACACAAAGACTGGTGACGAGGACTCCGGGAGCACCTCCTTCCGCGTATCCTAATGGACGTCGCAGCGTGATAACAAATAGAAATCGAAGGCTGGTCCCTGTTGCTGCTGGCTCGCATTTCAGTCAGCCCTTAAAAAGGGACCGAGTTGGTCTCGGAGCATTCGGCTGAAAAGAAATTATTGATTAGTGTCTCTATCTGTCCACATTTGGTACAACTTCGAATTTCTTGTTTTCCAGACTAGCTTTTTCCAAACACCTTGCGTTCCCTTTTTTTCATTTTATGTAGCGTGGACTCGGCCTCCGCGAGTTGCACGTCAGCCAGATAAGGTTTCTATTCTAGGAAACGGAAAAACTGAGACCAAAGAGAGACACTGGATGTCTTCCATATTAGTCTGGAAATGAAGCATGCGTCAGTGCACCGTCTCTGTTAGTTATGAATAAAGAATTTAATCTACTGGTTATGGGTGTGCGCATGTAGGAAGGAAAGAGTATTTTTTGTATACACATTGGCTGAAAGCTGAGCGTGTTTTGGGTCATTTCCTCGTGGATGCTTTAGGTTTCCCCTACGCATGCGTTGTTCTGTTACCTGAGTAAGTCATCTTTCAATAATAATTGTGTTGTTAGTCCAGCGTTCTTTACTGCACTTTTCTCTGTGTCTGTTTTGTTGCTATTGCTGGTTACTCGCGAACGTGGTCTCCCTGTTTCACTAGCGTATCATAGCACACGGGTGTCATTTAGGGTTTTCATGTCCACGGGTTGCTTCCATGTCCAACATTCTCGGGAAGAAAAATCTGAGTATCAAAAAATTGTAAGAAACTGTTATGAATATCTTGAAGGTAGTGGTCCATTTTTCTGATGTTTAACAAAATGTTTCTTCTAACATCTTTCTATCGATCGCATCGAGCAGTTTAGTTTGCCATAAAAAAACAGCGGGCAACGCATTAGAGAACAGCAAAGCCGCTAATAGCAGTAAAAAGACTGCTGTCCGGTATCAGGCGGATAAATGATTGTTATTCTGAAATCTTACACTATACGAAAGAAATGCCCTCATTAACTGCTGTCCCTCAAAAATGATTTTGTCCAGAAATGTTGCGCGTGGGTATTCAATCATGCGACCATGGATACAACACAACCGCTATAAATTTGAGGCCGGTGCGTTTAATACTATGATGGGACTTATAAAAAGGACTAACAAATAAGGTTGTCCCGGCTAGAGCCACTAATTTTAAGGGGATTATTCCAGTAAGGAGTGGATGAATAAGAAATGAAACAAAGAAACTTTCCATTGCCACAAAGAACAAAACAAAATTTTAATGAAAAGAAATGAAGTTGTACTATGGAGCCGCCGCCAGTGGAAATACTTAAAATGTGTCACTGCTGACAAAGAGTGAATAACAATTCAATGTTTCCTTGCTGGGCTGGATTAAATAATGAAACCAACTATGATAAGGATGATGATATGTCCGGATTTAAGATGTTGATGCCGGGTGACAGGGTGGTAAACGTCAAGCGAGGTTTTTTTTTTCGCATCACCTCTTTGTTGTATGTCCATGTTCCTTGGCGCTTTCCCTCTTTTCCATTGCTCATCTGGTAGCTGTTATAAATTTGTGCGATATTGTTTTGAGTATTGATCGCGTTCTTGCGGTATGAGGGGGTGATTGGAGCGCTTATATGGTAATAAAAAAAAACATTAGGAAGATAATAAGTGTCTCCTTACTCTTACACTCTTATGTGTCTTGTCTTATGTGTCGTGTCTTGTGTAACGCGAATGCTTTGAATAACGGATTTTGGTTTGGGAAAAACCTGGCTGTAAACTTCAATCGAGTATTACTCACTTTGTTGTACCTAAAGGTAAAATGTAATTTTGAGAATAATTTGAAGCTGTGGAGATGATAGAGATTATTTACCAAAATGTTGTCTAGGATTTAAAAGGTTGTTCCCGTTTACAGATGGGGTAGTAGTATTTTGTCAGTTAATTTTGAACGAGGGCTTTCTTGCTCGTTGAATTGTAAATTGCTATTTGCGTTGATTGTCAGTTTCACAAAGGCATGGTGGAATGGGGTGTGTCTAAATTGAAGTGAAAGATTGGTTCGGTTTATTCAAGATAAAACTGTATTTCCGAATGAACTATCGACGCTTGTTAGTACATTATGAGAAGTTATTGGCTGAAAGAGCTTGCGAGTTCTTTTTTCATTTCGGATGTCAAAGTATTCCGCCATGCCACAAGTTTGTTGAAAGATATATCTTCTCATTAATAAAGGTTCATTCATCTTTATTTTTCCTCAAGTTCTCTATCTGTTGATTCTGTACTTCGTTTGTATGTCTACCAGCCGGCCGTGCGGTTTACGCCGTTAAGTCTAATGCAGGCGCGGTTACGAGAGCTGAGGTTCAGTAGCAAGACAGACGAAGCTGCCTGTTTCAACAACCTTACTCTGTGCTTTAAGCCCAGCTTGCGCGACTCTGATTGATTTCAATTCGTGGTATATTTCTCCGCGATAGAAGTTTGTATTTGGATTCAAAAGCGTGACCCATCTGCCTATCGCAGGTTCTTCGATTTCGTGACTCTCACAGAAATAGGCGCACGGTAGGGACGAAAGCACTGTGACTTTAGCGGTTAAGAGCACCTTCAAACCGCGGGCCGAGGGTAGGCAAGCCAAGCGCAGCGAAGCAAATGACATAGTTGTACTTTTCGTTGAGGCTGCCATTGCGAAATTTTACTAACTTGACGGATCGTTCAAAGGGCTTGTCGACACTATATAAGCCTAGAATATGCAACGGGCTTAACAGCTGGACACAGTGCAAAAGTCGAGCGTCCTGCATTTTCGAGCGCGAGAAATGAATTATATCGCTAACAGCTCTCTAGAGGGTGCTACTAGGGGAAGAACCAGGGAACTGGTTACCATGGAAGGGAAGAGGAGAATTGGGAGAGACTGAAGGAATATGGCGAGCTCCGTCTACAGCAGGCGCTGCAATTGCGCCGCCCAGCGAGAGACGCAGTGGAGGACTTAAGAAGGATGCTAGTCAAAGAACAAGTGTGGGCGGAAAATTAAAATCACTGTTCTAGAACTATACATATAGGCATGTCGTTCTCAAACTGTATACCTCAATAAATGGCGAACTCAATAGTTCTCAACAGTTGTCGCTCAATCTAGGGTTACAGGGTGGTAATCGACAAGCGAGTTTTTTTTTTCGCATTACTTCTTTTTGCATGTCGCTGTTCCTTGGTGCTTTTCCTCATTTCCATTGCTCATCTGGTAGCTGTTACATTCCTTGTGCATGTGGATGTGGTTGTGTGCGTGCATTCGGGCGTGTGGGCGCTCATGCAACTTGGCAAAAGAGAATTACGTGAAGCCCTTGGCTACTCTTCTATATTTACGTGGCATCAAACACCGACTGAAGAAGGTAGGTCATAAGTACAGCTTAATTAAAGCAAAAATTAGAGGAGACACTTAAGCGCCGCCTTAAGGGTATGACATGATAGTTTACTGGGTTAACTCTTAAATATGCAGAATTCGTCATGTCTACTTAACGTCCACAGGTCCCTCGGAGTCCTCCCACAACTACTGGTGGAGTGGTGAAGCGATTAAGCAATGACAGGTGCTGCCAGCGGTGCAGATTGTGCGACCCTATTAGTTCTTCCCGAGCGACCTCTCGCGACCAATCATTAGCTTAAATGCCACCACGGTGCGCAGTTTGCTCACAATCCGGTGAGCAGGCTGTGAGGGTGCCACAAGGGTACGTGACATTGGTGGTGCATCTCCTAAGTTGATTTTATTAAGTTTTTTTGCGGATTTCTTGCTGAGGTTAACGACCCCAGTGCCGAAGCCGTACTTTCTGTGACAAGAGCACCTTAACTCGATCGCGTTAAAAATGCACCTCACTGTTCCATTCTCTCTCCTTCTAATCAAATCAGCACATGTCGCAAATAATCATGCTCACTTAGAGTAATCTCATCCTTATCTGGCTGCTACTGCTCATACCTTTTCCAATGAACAAAAGCAGCTCACAGGTCAACTCGCAAATCTCATCAAATCGGGTGTCCGTGCAGTTTCGTTAGAGTGCTTATCAAATCGTAAGCTCAGCGAGTTTTCCGCTCACTGCATTAAAGACGGCTTCTTGCATCTGCGTCCTTAGTGACGCGACCAGTCAATCTCGGAGAGCTGTGCGCCCTGCCACGCGCTCTTTTCTACGAAAAGGGCGAGGTCAAGGAACATGAAATTGCCAGACGCGTCGCGTTTCATTTGCAAATACGGTCGTTCTTTAAAAATAAAAATGTAAAGAAAAAAAGTACCAGGAACACTGAAACAAGACGCAGAGTGCTAAGCGAAGTCGTTGCACCAGGGAACTTAGCTTTTGTTGCGAATAAATACCTATAAATCTTATTTCGAAAACTTGAGAGCAGACAACTAAACCTCAGTTAACCTGGCAGACAAGCGGGGCCTGCTAAGCGTGGGAGCACGGAGCTAACTTTGCGAGGACCTGAAACAGGCAAGGTGAATGAACGCTATAATGATGAGAAGACGTATTCAAAGGAACTTACTTGTTGCGTGAGAATACACCTCAACATGATAAAGCGAATGAAAACTCAAACTTGCCTTCATTCAACAAGGGCGCTCATTACGCAAGTAAACGTCAATGGACGCGGTGGTTACATATTTGTATATTACGCGGGGATCGCAAGGTCCAGTGGTGCAATACTGCAGCTGGGTAGTGTTTCTTTGCAGTCATGGTGCACCAGTATGCTTTTCGTTGTCACTGCTCTTTCCAGAAAACAATGAGACAAAAATTATTCTAAAGGCCATTCTTGAACCTCCTCTTTCGGCTTGCTTGTTTTCACTCCCTCTATATGTATACCTTTCTCAAGGCGCAGTTTTAGCGTGCACCTGGTATTTCGAGATGGGTTATTTGTTTGTAGCCGATTACAAATATTATAAAGTGAACAGTATTATTCATTACGATTTTTTGTGACATTTCTTTAAAATACTGCTTGATGGGTTTTAAACTATTAATTTTAGCCTTGGTGAATATATGGACAGCAAATTATGCGTCAAAAATTGAAGACTTCAGACTTCGCCGAAATCGCTTCTAAAAGCCGTTTCTTTCTGCGCTACCTTGAGCAGCTCAGGAGTTGTAGTTAGTCTAGCGGGACATTTCTCACTTTACCTTGTATCGAATCGGCGTGCTTCGTTCTTTGTCACCTTTGACAACTAGTCGCATGCATTCCCAGACACCGCTAGAGTGTGAGGGAGTTGTGGTCTTGGTCTCAGAGGAGAAGCCCTCGACTCAGCTGCCAAGTGAGAAGAGGGGCGGTAGTTTAGTACTAAGATTTCCTTCTGTTGTATCGGCCGCTGTGTCATTGTGCGTACTACACACTGCGCAAGCGTAAAGTTTTCTTTGTACCTCGCCATGTCCCCCCTTTCCATTTCCCCTCTCCCCTGGAATACGTATATAATCACCCTCTGTTGCAATAAACGTCTGTTTTCGCTTGTCTCGTTCCCAGGCGTGTACGCTCGTTCCGTTCCTGCCGTGGCCTATCGGCCGCGGCTATGTTACACATTCATTCATTCATTCATTCATTCATTCATTCATTCATTCATTCATTCATTTTATTGCTACTCTTGCCATAAAAATTACGAAAACACTGACTGAACTCATAGCCATTTCGCCGGTCGCAAGCCAGAGAACGGATCGGAGCCAAAGATTCGGAAACAAAAAAACTTAGTGTAGGAAAAAGCCCAAACAGAGGAAATTCTGAACAGCTTAAGGACTCATAAAAAGTGATCTACACAGCATGAAAGGTAACATGACCGTGGCTACAAAAAGGAAGATCTCACACCTAATATGCACTAACGCAGGAGAGAAACAGTAATAAAACAGAACACAATTTATTCACTGGACACTGCGATAGTCGGACGACCGGAGGACAACGACAGGGCTGTCCAGTAGGTTTGCGAGGAGTGCCTTGCTGGTCCGTGGCTAGGCTAGCGGTGTTGACCCGGGAGTCACGCGGGAGCGCTTGTCCGAAGCTTAAAATGCGTCATGGACTTACAGACAGCGCTACACATCCTTCCTATATAGGGCGCGCCAGGTGTATGTTCGTTTCGTCGCGCCAAAGTGGACGCGCATCTACACCCAGGATCCTCCACCTTCTCGCCGGGCGCGCATTGCCATTGCTCAAGCACGGAGAGGGGCTTCCAGCGAATTCGGGTCGCGTCTTCCCGATCTGACGGCGTCGGTGCGCTTGCGAAGTGAAGATGGCATGGCACAGCACATTCAAGACTACGTGCCCTTCTTCGGCAACCGGTGTTTCTTTCTCCAACCTTCTGGAACCTTCTCGAACTTTCTCGAACCTTCGGCGGCCCGCGCCGGCGAGCGAATGTGCGCTGATTTTAGAGCGTAGCTCCACTCAGTGCAAAACTCGGGACTCAGTGCGTGTGTTCGTATGCGTATACAACCACGTAGCGTATCACAGGAAAGTACTGTGTTATCAACTCTGCACTAATAGACTTATCGAGCACAGAAAAGACAGTCGGTGGTCTTTAGTTCTTGCTTTTAGTTACTTGCTGTAGTGGAGCCGCCGCAGCGGCTCAGTGGTTTTGCTGCTCGGCTGCTGACCTGAAAGACGCGGGTTCCATCCCACTTGCGGCGGTTGAATATCTTTGGAGGCGAAATTCTAGAGGCCCGTGTACTGTGCGAAGTCAGTGCACGTTAAAGAACCCCAGGTGGTCGAAATTTCCGGAGCCCTTCACTACGGCGTCTCTCATAGCCTGAGTGGCTTTGGGACGTTAAACCCTATAAACTAAAACTAAACTAACTAACTTGCCATTGTGTGTAAAGGCGTATTAGTGCATCAAGCTATCAATCAATGGTCTGCTATTAGATTCACTGCGTACCAGTATGCTATGTATAAGCAGGCACTGCTAGGAGAAGAACAACGTCGTATTCTTCGACAGAACATGCCGTGCGCTGGGATAACCATCAGAGTTTTCTTATTTTCCGTGTGTATTTTTTTCTCAATTCCTTTCATTTCCTGAAAGCTTAGAGGAGCATCATCTCTTGATTGCCCAATAGCAAGGCAAAGTCTCTGATCGATCGATCGACTGATTTACTGACTGATCGCCTTCGAATAATTGAGGAAAGGGTGAATGCAGCATTTATAAATAGTACTAATTGCATCCTGTTAATGTTCTCTCAATTTTCAATCGCGTAATGCATGGAGTACATTGCTTATTCTTCGATTACCACCTTTTCCTCCCAGAATTTATTCAGGGGTGCGTCGTGTTGACCTAACGCTCCCTTCACATTGCCGCATGGCTGCTCGACCTGCTCAGCGTTCATTAGCGCAAGTAAATCTGATACAGGGTGAGCTTCACTGATTGTTCACCAAAACGCCGGCCGGCGGGGTGAAGTAACTGGTGTCATGTGAGTAACGATGAAGAAATCATGTTCGTCCAAGGGCCTAATTCACAAGTAAAAAGAAACCCACTGCCAGTCTGACGAATGAAGTGTATTAACTGGCTGCTATGACGTAATAACCCTGCATTAAGCAAGATAGCAGGAAACACTAATCAAAATTAACTTTCACCCCTATTTCACGCATGGCATCCAATTTTACTTCGGGGTAACAAGAAGCGGCGTGCTGTCGAAGTTGCATCAGCTATTCCGAGTTGCCTCACAATAAAGAGCAACCCGTTTTTACTGCACGCCATTTGGCAGTGAGGGCGAAGCCGTTTTTCCATCTCCAATCTTCAAACTGCGTTCCGCCCATCCGTAATTCTTAATGACTCCGAATTATTCATAGTTTAGCTCTTATAAAATAATGCAAGGTTAACTGACGTGTAATGAATGAAAAAGAAATCCTTTAATGTTGAAAGCCTTCTCAAATATTTTATTCCACCGTGTCACTACCCTGGTGGAATCTCTGTGATATTTATTTCGCTCATTTCCTTGAAACTCAAAATTAGGGTTTAATGTACACTATACCGGGTCATAGAAGAGCCAGTAATCATGAGGTCGCACACCGGAAGCTTGTGGAGAGTGTGGCCTTCTAGTCCCTAGGTAAATTTAAATATTCTGTGCTGAAATTCGTCGTTCTGATTATATCGCCGTCTAACCCGTCACAGAAACGGTCACAGCAGGCTCAGAAGAAAGTGGCATAAAATATTGTTAGCAGCTCTTGCCTTGAAGCGATATCTGCTCTCTAATTTTTCTAAGGTAATTTGGATTCTACTCGAAGATTGGGATTTACTTTTACTCGTAAATTTAAATATTTAACAGCAAAGCATGTGCCCTATTTTTTCTTTCTTTCTATATATGCAAATAAGCAGGTAGTTGCCGTTCCACTTTTTACAGTACCAATACTACATTGTTTAGTCCAAAACATTCAGTGCTCATCCTTTCTAAGGTTTAAAAAAAATTTCAAATAAAATGCTCATTGGAGCACACGACTTTTTTTTACCGGCTGAAATGAAAATATCGCAGAAGACCTTAGCCACAAAATTATGAGCCACTGAAGTAATTAAAGATGCCAGTTCATATGGCGAAAACCATTTGTTTTCTTAGCAAGCAGTCAGGCAATTCTCAGGAAAGTTTTTCGGAAATTGGACAAGTATGGCTTGCGAAACAATGTATGTCGAGCTCCCTGTCATTCCTGTGCAACCGACTTGCGAAACAGTGTACTTCGAGCTCCTTGTCATTCCTGTGCAATCGAAGGTAAAATTGTTATTTCCACAGGCCCCTTCAGGGAAGGATAATTTTTAATATTTCTGTGCGGTACGGAACCAGTGACAGCGAAGTATTCGGTATGATTTATTGAAGAGACCCCGGTGGATGATCGGAAATGAGTTTTGTAGGGGGGAGCTCCGTAATAAACCCAAAATCAATAGCTACAGGCAGTTGCTGACACCTTAGATGGCACACTTGTATGAAAAAAGCAGTACAATAATATTCACCTTAAGCAACATACGAATAGGTGGGGGAAGAAAAAGTTCGCTGTCATAGAAGCAATGGCAGTCAATAGCCACTGCTTCTCTGAAGTAAGATATCAGTTGCCGCGTTGAAACTGCTCCCAACCCCAAGTTCTTTTTGTTTTTTTTTAAATGCGCAAGGAGACTAAGGCGCACAACTGGGCACCATTATGCTGCTGCTGGTGTATAATGTTACGCGAAGATGTCTCTGAATTGGGGGGGGGGGGGGACTTATTCCACGTCCTAGACTTGTGGTTTGGTCCTGTTGGTGCTGTTTTATGGATAGAGGGAGCAGCGCGAAAGCCAGACGACGAATACAGAAGCTAACAGGACAGGCGTCGAAAAGTCGGACCTGTACAATACTTTTTCGCCGCGTGGCCTTGTTTGAAAGTTGAAGAAGCTTAAAATGGCCGTACAGCAAGACTACACAGCTGTGCCGTCTGAGAGTTTTCGTCGCAGGAGGACCCTTTGATATATTTTTTTTTTCCGTTCAGGAATCGTTGCCCTGAAAAGCTTAGTCGAAATGTGGCTACGTTGCCAGGGCGCATCGACTGGAGTTACCCTGACAAGATGCAGCAAGGCAGAAGTGCGTATTTTAGACTTTAAAATATTTCTACAATTTAGAACGCAGCAGGATATTTACTTTCAATGTTATAACAACACGTCCGCATATTTTTGGCACTTTTCTCTTCCTGAATATTTCCACCTTCTGTCACCAGTCACTTCTATGGTCCTTGCGCACTCATGCTGCAGACGAGAGAAGTTCTCCTTTCTTCAAAATTTACGATACCTTTTTTTTTTAGTTCTGGCGCGCACAACACCTGGCGTTAAAGTTCGTTCATACATATATTTGGTTGATTCTACGTAAAATCTAGCTATCATGTCTGTTGCACATATTTTATCTTGAAAGACCACCGCGTGAGTTTCTTTTTGTGTGTAAGACGCACTTTTTCAGCATCCTTGTCGTTTCGTATTTGAGACCTAGTTTGAACGCGTTCATATATCTGGAAGAGGCTCCTTGTCACTTCTTCACGAGTAAGGATATGTGAGAAAGAACGCTAAAATTTTGTCGTAACTTAACGCTTTCAGATGACAATTTTCGTTCCTTCCCAGATCGACGAAATAAAAACTGGTATGGCGCAAGAAACGGGGACACAGAAGGCACACAAAACACAGGACTGACGCCAACTTTCAACTGGGGTTTAATGCACCAAGCCTGCCTTTTATACCACAACCAAGCCATATCAACGAAAGCGTAAACGTTGTACATATAAAACGGCAATTCATGCGACCACTGGCAATAAAGTAACGCTGATCATAACAATCTAATCTAAACAGAGCTTGGGAGGCCAACTTATTTTCTGGCCAGCAGAAACACATCAACCAAGGCAAAAAAGAAAAAAGAAACAAGGCACTGGGGCATGACAAATCCACACTAACGAATTATGAAACGCGCGATGAAGGCGAAACAGAGCAAAAAATCGAACGACTATGAGATAAAACCACGTGAAAAAAGATAACCAACAATAACCCGGCAAAAAACATGACCAATAATAACGCGGAAAAACATGACCAACAATAACAATAAGGAGGGATGAAGTCTGAAGATACAGCACCTAGCGTCAAGTGATAAAAACTGAAGATCATTCCTGAAGAACAGTCGTCTTAGCGTCTAAGAATCTAGAAATTGTAAAACACCGAAAGAAAGGACGAAATAAGAGCACAAAACTTTACAATTTAGCACAAAAATTTTACAATTTCTAGATTCTTAGACGCTAAGACGACTGTTCTTCAGGAATGATCTTCAGTTTTTATCACTTGACGCTAGGTGCTGTATCTTCAGACTTCATCCCTCCTTATTGTTATTGTTGGTCATGTTTTTCCGCGTTATTGTTGGTCATGTTTTTTGCCGGGTTATTGTTGGTTATCTTTTTTCACGTGGTTTTATCTCATAGTCGTTCGATTTTTTGCTCTGTTTCGCCTTCATCGCGCGTTTCATAATTCGTTAGTGTGGATTTGTCATGCCCCAGTGCCTTGTTTCTTTTTTCTTTTTTGCCTTGGTTGATGTGTTTCTGCTGGCCAGAAAATAAGTTGGCCTCCCAAGCTCTGTTTAGATTAGATTGTTATGATCAGCGTTACCTTATTGCCAGTGGTCGCATGAATTGCCGTTTTATATGTACAACGTTTACGCTTTCGTTGATATGGCTTGGTTGTGGTATAAAAGGCAGGCTTGGTGCAATAAACCCCAGTTGAAAGTTGGCGTCAGTCCTGTGTTTTGTGTGCCTTCTGTGTCCCCGTTTCTTGCGCCATACCAGTTTTTATTTCATCATGAACCAACTCGCCCAAACTAGAGTTTTACTTTCCCAGATCGACCAATACGAACTCTCTGGGTTAGTTGGTGCATGACATAAGAGAACTACATACTTCACACTGGTGTCCCGAAGGGAGATCATGCGAACATTAGGCTAACGCATCGCTGCAATAACCTTAGCCTGCATTAGGCGGTGGCTATCAGCAAAGCTAAAAGTTCGGTTAGAAGAGGTAGCATGGAATGCGAAGAAAATCTTAGATAACTGGAGAACTGCTGTAGAGTAAATTCTTTCTGCGCCAGTTGGAGCATGATGCAAGAAAAATCTAGCCGATCAATAAACGCCACACTGGGAAGGAGACACGTACGCGAGGCTGATACTGACCGCCATCGCCCAGTGCACATCAAGGTTGTCGTCGTGCGTCAGCCTAGTGTTACTTTTCCTGTCGTGCGTCTTTTTAGCATATCGGCAGTAGCCCTCTTTTATTAGGTTCATGAAGGTCGATCGAGTTGCACCGCTCGTACACAATACACTCAGCTTACTACCACATGCCTATAAAAAGCGAGCTTCAAAAGGACTGTTCACAAAATTTTATATTAAATTAAGTGCACACAGGGATCGTGCTACAAGCATGAGCAGGAGGATTGCCGTTAGTGAATTTTATATGAAGGGTACGTCACTCCGTGAAGAGGCAGTTTAAATATTCGACGCCAGGTTTCTTGAGCAAAGCTTCAACTCGTACGCCGCGTATTCTTGGTACGCAAAATCTATGATCAAATCCAGATACCATGAAGAAGACAGAGCAACAAAACAACTATTTCCACTGCACACTATAAAAAACTGAATCATCAGATTAAGCACTAGGTAGGACTGGCACGAAGAGCAGCGTCCGGACGGAAAATTCTACTTTTTAGATACTTTTCCACGTACTCAGCATAAGCTAACGTGGTTAAGCTTTGACTAAGCCGAGCAAACCAGACTAGTCCTTTGACTAGAGGTCCTTCGTGGGCCGCATATCCTGCGAACATGAAGCTTTAAACCTTGACAGGATGAAAAGTTTCCCGCTGTCAGCGCCGGCGCATTGCTTTTATTACGTTTCCCGTATCAACATGAGTTGCTTGGAGCTGGAGCAAAAATGTCAGGTGCTTCAGTAGTGTTCCAGCGCTTAGTCACTTGCTGCTTAGCCACTTAGTCAAAATTGCTGCTTTTCAACCATGAGAACTAATAACACAACTTTTGATTTCGCCCATCTTTCTGAAAATCTAAAGCACAGGGCCGCAGCTAAGAAACTCCTACTTTTGCTTGCATCTGGCAATGAATCATTTTTTCATTCTTTTAAGTTGTCAGATGCGAGTAATGAATGAGATTAATCACTGTTAAATTTAGAGCTGCACAAGAGCTTAACACTCGAGGGCTGTTAGGCTACTGTCCTTTATAATGCTTGCCGAGTTTCGTGCGGGGGCGCATTCTAAATCCCTCAACTATCTAAACGCTTTAAGCCCCCCCCCCCCCCCCCCCCCCCGGTATTGAACTCTTGTCCCCGAACTCAGAAACTTTGCGGAACGGACACAAGAAAGCGCGTCAGATTAAGTGAGCGCAAGAAGGACCCAAACAACGCGAAGGCAATGTCGCTGTAGCAGAACGAGCTATGGACTACAAGAACGCGCTAGGAAGAGGAAGCAATATCAGTCGCGAGAGAAAAACGCTTGCGACCCGGGTACGCAGTAAAAATTAGAGTAAAAAAACACCTGTTATGCAGAAGAGTGGTTCGGGTGCTGTTTCTGCCTGCGCTCTACACCTAATGTCCCACAGAAGTGATCCCCGATGACCCTTGTTGGGACGTTCAGGAGCTGAGATGGCCTAAAGCGATGAAGCACTTCGAGGACCCGCTTTCTATGCAGAAAACTTTACGCCACTCTGTTCCGACTACGGCGCCTCATTCTTCGGAACCCCCCTCAGCTGTTGCTGTCCGCCTGCAGCCCTATTGGGAGAGCAACCCATTGCTTTAGTTTTCTCAGCGCTCTTGAAACCAGCCCAAATCGCGGCTCAGATTCCGCGATACTTACATGTCATCTTCTCCCTACCCCGTACCGCGGCTAAAGCGATCGCAGATATCCTAGCCAGGTTTCGTTTCATCTGCGGTTCCCTACCGCCAGCTCAAGGTGACCGTCCTCTGGCGCACTGCAGTGTCGGAGAGAACGCGTACTCAAAAAATTTTGAGCGGTCATGAACTTGGAGACCGTCGCCCCAGTCAACAGCTTCGTCACATGGTGTAGCTTCTCGGCACACGAGCCCCAACCGTGGAAGACACACTCTTATGTGGGTTGTTCCTCCAGCGGTTTTCGACGAATGCCCAGACGATCGTGGCCGCTGCCTCGATAACCATCATAATAAACCTCACGAAACGCGACTTAGCCGGTAAGATCCAAGAGGTCGCCACCTACTCGCCCCATTGACTGTCATCAGCTCTGCCCAGTCCCTGCTCGTCTTCCGCACACGACAACCCGCCCTCAACCAGAGTAGGCAGTGGGGCGTGCATCTATGGGTCACCTCTGTCCACGCAGAGATAGACTGATCGCTGCCACAGCGCCGCGCGGCCGCAGTAGGTCTAGCCTGCTCCAACGACGGTGTACCTCGTCCCATCCCGGTTCCCAGAGGCATCGCACGACCTCACCATCCAGGCCACTGCTCTTCGGCCAGGACCCGGCTGTTCGATCACTAGCGGCGACGAACGGGCAAGGCTGGAGATCTTTCGCCTTTTCTTCGTGACTGACATGACCTCCGACACACCATTCCTCATTGATAACGGCGCGCTAGTCAGCTTAAACCACTCACCTACCTGCTCGCTGTCGACGGCACGTGCATTCCCGTCTACAAGCAGTGCTCTGTGACACAGAACGTTGGTGTCCTTCTAGTTTTTACTGCGTGAGCACTAATCAGATGGGTACCAACCCCGAGCAAAACCTCCGCTGTCGCATTGTCGGTTCGCCTAGCACTAGCGCTCCATCCCGCTCCACTGTCTGCTCATTGTCGTCTTCTACGTTGCAAAAATCCGTGCTTTCACACTGGTTGGAATGTAGTAAACGTTCTCTGCAGTTTTTTGGTGGATTTTCGTCGTTGCATACATCGGCACGTCTCTATCGATGCCGACTTCCTCACTCATGGGAGTCTTCTTTTCGAAGTCGTCTCACCGTATTCTGGCTTCGGCCACTCGCTTTTTGCTCGAAGGTCTTGCATCGCAGGCGAGTATTGATACGGCTGCTTTTTGTGCCACACGGTTGAGTATACTCAGTTCGGCCTGAAGGAGGATCACATGGCCCTCCTTCATAACCTTGCTGGCACCCAGATTACTGACTCTGAGTTGGGTTTGCGCGCGTCTAGCACATCCTTGTAACTACAGGAAGTCCACATGCACGGAACCGCTGTGATAGGGAATTGTTCCACGTGATTTTTTAAACCAGTTGCACCGGACTCTTATCGCAAGTCGGTCTTTGATACCCTGCAGTACTTGGCCCACCTTGCCGAAGGAAACTCTTCCACCCACACTTGGAAACCGCACTCTCCACCATACATGCAACACACACGGTGTGGGATTAGCACCTACCTCTCACCTTATGAGGCATACGCTGCGCTTTCTAACCAGGCATTCCTTGTTGAACGGCTCAGCTTATTTATGGCACCTCACTTCGCCTTCCAATAAAAATCGAGGTTTTAAACTCCCCTCCTAGCCCCAATGAGTATATATAGCTCATTCGCGGTGTGTTCCGCAATCACGGACATCGACCACCACGCCTTGGGACACTTCGTTAAGTTCACTGCCTCCCAGACCTCAGGATTCTTCCACACGTGTCTGTTCGACAAGACTCCCACCACATCTCCCTTTAGCTGCATTAGCTCGGGCCGTTGCATGTCCTGCACCGCCGTCCATCAGTGTACTACACTGACATTCAAGGTTTTTTCGATGCGCTAGCCTTTGAGCGGTTGACGCCCGCCTACATTCTCAACGACACCGCCTCTTCTTTCATCCTTGCTCGTCTTTCCGTAATAATCAGGGCACGTCGCCAGGCTCACTGGAACCCGGACCTTGCTCTCAGGCGTCACCGTTCTCCTCGTTTTGGGGTAGCCCTGCAGCAGCGCCATCTCAGGACTACGAGAGGATGAGAAGACGAAGGGACTCCAGCAGCGTGACAGAAACATTCGGGCACAGGAACCGCACTTGTAGATTAGAATAATTTTTTTTTGGAGTCCAGCACACGACTGGCTCCGGTCCTGTGTCTGGCTGTGCTCTATAACGCAAAGTGGCAAGCAAGTCGAGCAGTCCTGCTGTGCTTCATGCTAAGATACAGGAAGCATTGTGCTCAGTGATCTAACGAGAATGTTTGCGGAACAAGTAGGTGAAATGGTTTATGGTTTATGGGGTTTAACGTCCCAAAGCGACTAAGGCTATGAGAGACGCCGTAGTGGAGGGCTCCGGAAATTTCGACCACCTGGGGTTCTTTAACGTGCACTGACATCGCACAGCACACGGGCCTCTAGAATTTCTCCTCCAAAGAAATTCTTTCGCGTCTTTCCCGCGTCTTTCGGGTCAGCAGCCGAGCACCATAGCCACTGAGCCACCGCGGCGGCTAAGTAGGTGAAATCATTAATGTGAAAGATGCTGTGAGAAAGGGGCATGTTGCAAGAAACAGATCGATTTCTTATGGCTTCCTTGTTGCTCTGGAGCGCACAGCAGAGAACATGCTTCCTAACTTTAGTTTGCCAACCATCTGTGTATTTTTTTCAGGGATAAATTGCTTTCTTCAGGAATTGTTTATAATTAACTCCAATTCTTCTTAGTATATTGACTAAGCTTTTGGCCCGAGCTGTTGTATGGCATCGGATTATTGGACGCATCCCAATCAGCATTTATTGGACGCTGTTCAGTGGTATGCATTCCAATGAGCCCTCGAACTTATTTATAGAGAACTCCTCATTTCAGTCGACTGCAACAGATTGCCATAGGGGTTGCAATTTGGCTTACCGCCCGTAATGAGCGCTCGTCCTGCTCTCGTGTTCTTTGCAATCCAGCAAGCGGAGGTAGCGTGCACTGGCAAGTCATTATGTTTTAAGAATATCCATAATATTAACGAACTCTGCTCAGCGAATTCAGAGCGAGGACGATTTGCTGTCATGAATGCTGCTGTCATGAATGCTGGAAAATAAATTCCTGTGACCAGATGCAGCCTAGAAAGTTTCGCAACAGCCTATCTAACCAAGCATTATAGAGCAAGCAATCAATTCAGATCGCTGCTTGAAGCCTTTAGGACGCCTATAGCGGCGGAGATTTTATTTGGCTCATTGGAGTCCTTCACTGAAATCAGCCCTATGAAATCTTTTCGTGCACACCTTTATGAAGAAACAAAGCTTGTGCTGGGATGCTGCGAAATTCTTTTCTGAACACTCCAACGAAGATATTACACTAAATTTGCTCTAAAGGCAAGTGGCTAGAAAGAACTTGGAGCCGGTGCTGAAAAAAATAAAAAACAATTAAAAATGCAATGGTGCATAGTGCACATCGTGTTGCACCTTCAGTGAACTGTACTTAATATCTTCTTTGGTAATTTCAGTTATGTAATAAATTGGGGGTGAGAAGTAGTAATGACGTTTCCTTTCCTACAAGAAGTTACCAGCTCACGAAGCAAACATGGTCTGCTTGGCAGCGAGGCTTACTTTGGCACGGTTTGTTCTGCGTATTTCGCAATCTTGTTAACGAAACATGATCGAAGGCACAGTCTCTCAATAAGCCCTATGCGAATGTACTTTTAGTGTTCCGCTCTCTGTCGGGACTATATAGAGAAATCAGTAAGCAAGAAGGATCTTGCGGCTTCTTTCCGCAGCAAATGGTCGAGTGCGCGGTCTTTTGCATTGAGGTTTAACGTGACGTCTTTGTGTGGGAAGTCTTTGTTGTCGGTTGCATAACAATATTCACTTCTTGAATTTCTTTGTCCTACTGCTCTTCTTCTATGCGGTTGGAAATGCTTTCTAATTGGATATCGCTTATCATGCCATAATACTGTTAGTAACCAGAAACTCTTTGTTCGCAAAAAGAAAAGTCACTTTTTGAAAACGTAAATGCCTAGTTGGAAGATGTATGCATCGTTTGCCACACGACTGTTTCTTTTTAAGCGTTGGTGGGGGAGATTTACATAAAATTATCGGCCGTATTTCACACGATGTAAGTTATGAGAGCTCAGAATTCTTGAAGGGCACGATCACTGCAGTATTCGCTATGATTCAGTGAAAGGATATCAAGGCAACAAACTTGTCAGCCTTCAGTTTAGGCTAATTTAGTGTAATGAATTCTGCTATCAGTTACCACAAAGCGCGAAAGCGCAAACACCTGTTCGAGACCAATGTTCTCCGCAGTAAAACAAACGCTGACTAGTCGTAACCTTGTGTGGCAAAGATGATTAGCTTCTTTAGGTCAGAATTCGAGCGATGCGTTTCTTGTCTTATAGCCAGAAAACGCAGATTTATTGTTAAATATAGATTATTTTTCGAAATTAATAAGGAATCCGGATGCCTTGCCGAGCGTTTCTAAGAAATATAGACGGTTTTGTGATCACGTTATTTTTGTGAACAATGCTAAAAGTTTAGGTAAAACGCAAATACTGCAAAACACAACCTTTCGAGAAAAAAGTGAAATTTTTACGGCGCTTTCTGTAATATCTTCTCTCTACCTGTCCCCGTTTTCTCCACTGAGAAAACCTTTTTTAGGAACCGAGCTAGTCCGCATTTCCTGTATGGGGCGAGACGTCAGACAAATACTCAGGGTTAATGGACTGATCTTCAAAGGCCGATTCGCCGAAGCTGGGAATGCGGGCTCAATATTTGCGCTGTAGAGCTGAAAGCACGCTATTTATATTCGCAGTCGGCGGCCTGCCTAGCTCCATTCTTACGCGAACAATTGACGCTAATGGACGAAATCTGAAAGAATCCCCTCTAGAACAACTCTGATAGCTCATCGAGTTAGGAGTGGGAGAACTCCTGAAATCTCAAGGGCGGATTCTCCTGGCTCTCCTGCGTGGCTGTCGCTCAGGAGAACGATGCAAATCAGCTAAAAGTATTTTTGAAGCATCCCGTAATCCGCTTCTCTGCAGATTAGTAAAACCATATTTTCGCTATATTTTACAGAATTTTGTTCATTTGAAGGCTGCTTAAGAAGCTCAAGTGAGTTTACACGCGCGCAGCCATGTCCATAATTGAACAGGAAAATTTAAATATTAGTTAAGGAATACTAATACTAAACCAGCCGTCAACTTTTGCAGAGTTATTTCTTATTATCAGAGAAAGGTGCGTTACCAATCTAATTTACTGATGGAGCTTTCCATGTGGGAAAACTGTCGTGGCGGGTTGGCGCCAGCTCCGCCGCGATTCGAGTAAAGTTCTCGGCCCGAACTTGGCCCCCCACCTTGTCCATAGCTCAGCGTGTGGCGTTAACCCTAAAACGGCCACCTACCTGCAAACGACCTTGGAATATTGCGTGCAGCCAATGCACTGGCGATTTCTCCAGGCTTAGCCCGCTGTCGCCCCATGCATGTCGCAAGAATGTTCGAGATAGTATACTATAGCGAAATCCTTTTAGATGAAGCGGCTTAGAACAGGCGCTCATAAAAAAAAATTCTTGTATCGTTCCACATCTGAGGTCTTGAAAAGTAAAAAAAAAATCATGCATATTTAAAATCATTAAGTTAAACAATTGCCTACTGCTGCCTATTGCTGTGCTGCGTAGAGTCTGTGAAGTACACAAACACTTTTGTTTTGTTTTGTTTTTTGCCCATCGGGCTCCAAAGTGCGCAGGCGTCTGGAGCAACCTTAAGCTGTGATCTGCAGCACCGCATAACTTCGCATTCCGCGGAAAGATGCTGGTTTATTCAGACAACCCAGTTTGAAAATTGTTGCTTTCTCATTGTTCAAGGGTAGGCCTCATGTAAAAGTACCATTTATGCTACTCTACGGGTATTTCAGAAAACTACCGATCAACTTGTTCAAATGGATTGAATGCTTTCTGACTAACCGTTCCCAATTTGTCGCTGCTAATGGTAACAACTCACCCTTTGTTAATGTACTTTCTGGTGTTCCACAGGGTTCCGTTCTTGGACCATTACTGTTCTTAATTTATATCAATGATCTTCCTTGTTATGTGTCCTCTAACTTACATTTATTCGCCGACGACTGTGTGATTTTTCGCAAGATTAAAAGCGATAACAATATTAACATCCTACAGCGCGACCTTACGGCTATAGTTAATTGGTGCAATCAGTGGCTAATGGAACTAAACTTTAACAAATGCAAGGTCTTGCGTGTATCCCGTTCTGCTAATCCGTCTCCCGTGTTCTATTTGAATGACATTCCACTTGAAAGCGTCAATTCTTATAAATACCTAGGCATTCCCATTACTTCTAACCTATCTTGGAGGCTTCACATAGATTACATAATCAATAACGCTAATAAAACTTTAGGTTATCTGCGACGTAATTTTTCTCGCGCGCCTTCTTCTTTGAAATCAGTTCTTTATAAAACATTAATACGTCCGCACCTAGAATACTCACCAGCAGTCTGGGATCCTAGCCTTGACTATTTAATTACTTCGCTTGAACGTGTTCAAAATAACTCCGCTCACTTCATTCTTTCTAACTATAACCGAGGAGCTAGCATAACGGAAAAGAAAGCTAAACTTAGCCTTCAGTCCTTGGCTTCGCGACGAAAAATTGGTGGGCTAACCCTATTTCACAAGTTATATTATCACTCCAGCCTACAAAATAATTTATTTCATAGACCTTACTACTTATCGCGCCGCATTGATCATCCCCACAATGTTGCCATCCCATTATGTAAAACTGTTTCTTTCTTATGCTCATTTGTTCCCCGTACTTGTAAGAATTGGAACTATCTTCCTGGTGAAATTGTATCTATTACTGACGTAAATAACTTTCGCACAGCTTTGGCTGGTGTTGTGTAAACTCTGACGATTTTGTTCTGCACTAATGCATTTATTGTCTAGCTAACATTGTATACACGGGACTAATCTTTGATGTACCCGTTTCCTTTTTCTCCAATGTTTTGTTCTATATTTTCTGCCCACTCCCCTCTGCAATGCCTGCAAGTCCTTGAGGGTCAAATAAAATGAAATAAATAAAATAAAATAAACATACCTCAATTAGAGTTAAAATGTAAAACTACTACCTGCATTATTATTAAGGGCTCCAGTATTCAATGTGTGTTTTGAATCCTTCGAAATTTTGCACAGAATGATTTTTTAATGAAGAAGGTTAAGAAGGTTGACATTTCCGAAATACTTAGCAGCAATGCTCCTTGAGAGGTACAGGGTCTGTCAAAAGTTCCCAGGCCACATGGTCCGCTTTTCATCGGTATATCCTGGCACTTAAGATTCCGATAGAGCTATCGAGGTTCTCAGATGGTAGAACGATCCTTCTTCTATTCTCTACAGATATTTTGAGCTTCGAGGGTATCTCAACAGCCCGACTATGCTGCTCAAAAGCAAACCCTGTGGCCTTGGAACTTTTGACGGACCCTGTACGTTTTACTAAGGACGGGTATTCCCGCACATTGCAATTCAAAAAAGTTACGACTCTGGGAGCATAGACCATACGTAGAAGATAGGTAAGTTTATGACGGATGGCTTCTTGCAAACTTATGGTACAACAAGTGAGATATACATAAGGTTGAATAAGGCACACTCACTCGCTATTCGTTATACATAACTTTCGTTTTCGCACCGCGAATATGCCTACATTTTCTATTAAGAAACGTTGTATAGAGATCGACGGTATCGTCTCGCCGATTGCAATTTAAATCTAAACGGTATTCACCAAAAGCATCAAAGTCTGGTACCTTCTTGCTTTTTGCTTTTCATATTGCTGCCGTCCAGAAGTGTTGATTTTGCAAGCACGGCAAAGAATGACATGCTCTGATGATTCATTGGCGAACTGCTGTTTGTAAGTTCCTTAGTAACCATCGGAGTGTATCAGTCTCTTGCTGTTTATGTAGCGCTATTTTTCATCTTGCACCTTTAACTTGTTTTACTTATGTGCTTTGTTTTTTTGTTTTTTTTTCAGGCATTAAACAACCTACCAAGTGATTAATCTGTTTTGCGCAAGGATGCAGAATGGATGCTGAAGACCCCAGCGTTAATATTTTTTTTGAAAGCCTGGAACCCTCTCCAAAGTAAAAACCCGGTGGTGCCCGGTTTTGTCCCGAAAAAGTTTGAAAACTCCTGGGTGCGTTGACGTGATCCTTGACTTCACTAACAATTCATTTGACTTCACAAAGAAAGTGACGTCATCAGACCAGATATTGTCCATTGGTTGGACGCAGCTGAAGTAACGGGGCCTGGTTCGTCTGTCTCCTGCCAACCGTGGCAGGTGGAGCTAAGGGAAGAGCTTGAGAAGAGCCCTGCTCGGGAAAGGCACCCTGGCTCTCGCAAGCACCGGGAGTTAAACCCGGCAAAGCCGTCAAGAGGTGCAAGTGCTTATAGCATACCCCGCACAAAATGAAATTAGGTTTTCCAGTGTTTTATTTTTCCTCATACGTTTCTTCCTGCTGAAGATGTAATAGTATGTACTATACGCGTATGAAATCAGTGACCCTTAGCACCAATATCCGTGCGCAACCATGTCGAGATAAAATGGAGATTGAATTTTCATGGCTTAAAACAAAGCGTCACACGGCAATAAACAGATTGCTCGGCACTGTGCGTGTGCGCATGCGCAATGTCTTGCACACCGAAAACGCTGAAATTAATTCTCATCCCCTTGCCAGCCCTTCTTTCACTGTCAGCTTTGTGCCTCAGCCCGGAATTAGGTGAACGGGAGTTTGGTTCGTGAAGACCGGAATGGGGGGAAAAAGAACGGCACGAGGTTGAAGAATGTTCTTCACAGATCCGCACAATTAGGTCTCTCGTACACTCTTCCGGATGTGGCTGTATATGATTAACTCGCCGCGAACTCGTTAATACCTTCCTTGTCAAAACAGCTGCTTGTGCTGACATGTGACTGTTGAAAGGCAACGTAGCGTTCGTGCACTGTGTGCACTTATTCACGCGGAAAAACTCTGCGCCCTACCTGTTCTTCATCGCACTGCTATCTGCCAGCTCAAAGATGTACCGCAGTCAGACTCAAATGTTTTCAATTAACACTTGGGTAAGCCGTGGGGGTACCAGCCAATTACTGTCACGCTGACTTCGCACTAAACTCGGCGCGAACAATTACTTTGGCGGAGAAACACAACCACACTTCGTGACAACAGAACTTCCCTAATGAATACAACTCCCCCGTGTGAATGGAGTCGGGAATTAAGGCGATGAATAACAATAGCTTTATTCATGCAAGTCTACTCTTACTCAGACACATTATTCTTTCCTAGCAGCAGCTGCAGACGGGCTTACATTTGATACATTCAGTTAGGAAGTAACTTCTCGCAGAGGCTAGACGTATCTGTTTCCGTGAAAAAAAGTCATGTTTATTTACTTATTTCTTTATTTATTTATTTATTGATGTTGCAGGCCAGTATGGGGGCCCATGTAGGAGCGAAAGAGAAGTGGCAAGGCAATTGCAACGCAAAAAAAACTGCAAACAACTAAAGAAAAAGACGGACTTGTGCAGCAAAAAAATATATCGCGCCTAAAAAGCTAAGACAGCCTACTACACCAGAAGGAGAAAAGAGGAGGTGAGAGTGGTGAAACACAAGTACAGCGAAGTGTTATGAATACGATAACAAAAGGTACAGGCTTCCCTTACAGGTAGTTAGGATAATGTCTAAACATGCAAATTCCCTTTAAACATTTACAAGATGTTAGTGTAGGCAGATATAAACACTTTCCGACAAACTGATACGTAAGAGTGGACATACTCGCACAATGCACCCCATATTCTTGCTCTTGACTTTCCAGTTGCAAAAAACTTATAAGCTTGCCTCATTAACTTTATGTATGCGTCTTAGGGAGACCCGTAGAAAGACAAACGCATGGGTATAGATTAAAAAAAGTTATGTCGAAGACAAAATGAAGGCCACCCATCAAGATCATATATTTGTTGCACAAAGGCACATTTTCAAATGTAGTGTTCAGGTATAAGTGCGCCCACAACCAGTGAGAATTTCCAGCTATAGCTAGCAAACTGGGCACAGAATTTCCTCGTACACAAGACGGATGCAGTCATGCCCCGTTGGGGAAACATCATATCGCGGTATAGGAAATCTAATAGGTATTTTGTAGACTAGAAGAAAACTTGAATGCTATATTTATTGTGCTACCAATGAAGCCATAACACGTGAAAAACAAAAAGCATGGAGATCATTTCTTCTGTACCTACCAGTTGCCTGCTTTTTGTTGGTAAGCCTACGAAAGGAACAATATACTCTCTCTTCAAGTTATAATGCGTTTGTTACAGGGTGCTCAGTGGAGGGTGTAACATCACTACTAAACTTTCTTTTCTGGGCGCTCGTAATGAACATGAACTCGCAGAAGCGTGAGGTCTTTAAACGAGCAGAAAACAGCACAAAGAGGTTTTTACAGGTCAGGTCCAATGAATATGACAGTCGTATCTACATCTAGGACGTCCATACTAGCTTCACTATACCGTATAGGTGGGACATGACCTTATGTTTAATGCAACGCGTCATCACTATCATTTCAGCGTCTCTAGGTCCACTAAAAATAAAGCTTATGGCATTTGCCTAAACTTAAGCCTTTCCAGCCTGCATGTAGAAAGCCTCTAATAAAAGAGAGCGCAATGCTTCCTCCACAAGAATTTAAGATAGTTTACTTCGCGTTTTAAATTCCATCCTTCATTAATATTGCTTAAAGAACAGAGGGTCATTCACCTTAAAATACTTGTTCGCCATAAGTCTGCTCACATGCAGCCGCCGTTACACTCTCATTTTACATGAGCAAACTCAGTTTAAATTTAAAAGAGTACATAAGTTGCATCCAACGAGTGCTCAAACAAAAAACCAGCATCAACACTCTATCAAGAGAACAATTGCAAACAGCTTCAACTGTGGTCATCCGATGCTAGTTCCCAGGAGGTCCGAAGTTGACGCGTGGCTGGCACACGTAGCAAAATA
Source organism: Amblyomma mixtum (assembly GCF_055824585.1). Classification (NCBI taxonomy): domain Eukaryota; kingdom Metazoa; phylum Arthropoda; class Arachnida; order Ixodida; family Ixodidae; genus Amblyomma; species Amblyomma mixtum. The sequence goes on from NC_143020.1 coordinate 91,815,419, forward strand.
TGGCTTCATCATGGCTGGCTATTCCGATGCCTCCGAAGGAGTTTTCAAGTCACGACAGTATTATGGTTGCGCCAGCCGGGCGTCAGTTTTCTTAACAACAAAGGAAGCGTCCTGCCATTGTCGAGCCTTGGGAGTTCCTTTGTCTTAGAGCTCAAAGAGAACAATAGTTGTCAAGCAGGCGTGTCGGTAACGCAAGTGCAACAGGGCACCCTGCTGGCTCAAATAAAATGATGTCCCCATGCTTTCAAGCAAAGGCACTCTATAGCCTCTGCAATCCTACAAGAAACTTGGACGATGGAATTTTACTCTCGAGGTATTTCTTTGTTTAACGCAATGGCTCGAAAGTGCCAAGGATCTATTAAGGACCTATCGCGGCGAGTCTGCTTTATATTCTGTGCGTCCTACAAACGAATAGGTTTTGCTCCAGCTGTGTTAAATGTTCTATAATAAATAATTCATTCTGCTTTATTCTCCGCATTGATAACGTTCTTTGTTCGAGTGTGTACTTTTATTAACAACGATTGCTGCCTCGGAGCAAAAGAAGGATGTGCTTTGCACTTGAAAAATAACTTAGCGAAATGTTTGTAAATCCACCTTTTGTTCATTCTGATTGACATTGCAAAGTCATTAGAAGTGATTCGCGGCGCTGTAAAATGTTGTGAAGTAAAAATCGACACATGCACTTCGTTTTCCCCAACTTTAGATAAAAGTTACTACTTTTGTGCGCAGTTTTAGCTTTTAAAATGTATATTACTCAACAAAACGACAGCCAGATGTGTCAACAAAATTCTGGACGAATGAATATAACTAAAGCGGCACATTATTAGATGCAGCGGCCGTCACTGAAATCCCCCGCTCAATGATACGAGTTGTACATTAACTACAAAGTTACATTTACCAGGCATAAAAAAGTAACCTGGCGCTTACCACGATATGGCGCGAGGTTCTAGTGTTATCCGGATTTAGATGCGCCGTATGGGCCAAATAGACTTCCTGTAGCGTAACGATGTTTGACTGAGGTAGTTTTCCCGATTAGGAATTTCCGCCAGTTGGCGAAAGGTGTCGCTAATTACAGTGATCTTCTGTGGGGAATTCAAACAACCCACTTGTGGTACTAATTCGTTTAAGAAGGTTACGTTGCACAAAGGTGGTTGATTGGGGCAGAATTCGCGCCACTTTAGGTCCACAAAGCAACACGTAAATGTTGGAGGGTCGCTGAGATCTTTCATCACCAGAGATTTGGCTCATCATTAATTGGCTGGTTATGTTAGGCTGCGTACTAATGCGATTTGTGCCGCTATCTTGTGCCTGTTACGAATGCTTTGTATCATAATTTAGCCGAAATCCACCTGCGCATGCGTAATTCTCAGCAGCCACCACTCCTACATGACTCGAAAGGTAGTTTTACGCAGGGCGTGTGAGGTTTTGTTAACCACGTTACCTGTTATCTTCGCGTGAAAAAGAATAAACGAAAAAATCGAAAGCTCTGAGGCAAGAAGAAAAGCGAGTTTGAGTTGCATTAGGTAGATTGCCGTCGGAATCAAGTGTTGCACGAAAGGAAAACCTCGGGAGAGGTGGAATCAAATCAGGTGAGAGCCACAGGAGCTAGGTAGGCCGATAGCAAGCTAAAGAAAATCGCAAAAAAGTGACATCAAAAGCATGTGGAAGGACCACTTTGGAAAGTAGTACGGCGTATTGGTATGGCGATAGTGACGAGCACCAAAGGTCGAGCACCGCCTTGAAGCGCCACGAGAGCTGCTTCCTTTCTATATTTTTTGCTGAAGATGGCAACGAAAGCAACAAGAAAATAAAAATACACAGTCGGTGGTACGATGAGAGGAGACAAATCTCCATTAGAAGTATTGGTTGTAGGTTTCGTTTCCATGCTGATAGCTTTCTGATCGTGTCCTTGAATTGGAAGTTGCGACCGCTTTTCGCACTGATAATCGTTGAGCTCGATGTTGATGTCGCGTGGGCGCGATGTTGCAGGAGGCTTTGTGAAGGTGTAGGTGGGTAATCAGTGGAAGCTATCTGTAGGCTGGAGGTTGGTGGATGGGTAGTACATAAGTAGATAGTAGTGAGCGAGCGCAGCTTCTTTACAGTTGCAATGGGTGGAGCCTCACATTGTAAGTGGCGGATTCGCCCACATCTACTTCGACTGGAAGGCGTAGCTTGTCCCCTCCCCCCCCCCCCCCACACACACACAAACACGCAGACGCGCACACATACGCGCACACACGCAAACAGACGCGCACACACGCAAACACACGCACACACGCACGCAGAGAGACACACAATACGAAACGAATGTTTTATTTAAATAGGAATATGGTGCTAACGCGCTAGATGAGAAAAGGCGACAAAGGACAAGTAGATATTTGCAAAATAGCGAGCAAGTCTCTGACCGCATCTCGTTCTGTATTGTTATATGAAGGAAATGGACTGCAAATGAAATAAATTATTCATACTAATAAATATTATAATCCGCAAACACTTCACTTATAATATGGCAGGAGTTTTCAGCGACCGTAATAATTATAAATTGTGGCCACTATATACCAATATTGCATTAAAAGAATGAAACTACAAAAATCATTTCATATTGAACATCTTCATTCTATAACTGTTATTCGGCAGCTTTACCTCAAATGAAAATTTAATACGTCGATTGTCTTCCAAAGGCATGATTTCTGAGCCTCGAAATTTCTTTTTTCGCATTTCACGGACTAGTCCCAAGTTGAACTATGTTCAAAACCATTCAGAGCAGACCGAAGCAGAAGAGGCCCTCTTTTATTTTGGAGGCATGGAGTACGCTCGCCGACTTGAGGTCAAATGTACAAGAGGGTAAACATCAAAAATGTTCATTTCAGCGAGAAGAAAAGAATGGTTTGAGTAGTCATGCCGCTTGATTTTAAGTCTCACCTGATACTCGAAATAAAGGAATCTGTAGGCTCGCATGCAGCAAACATTTTTCAAAGTGAGCGAGCAGCTTGCCAACAATATGGTTTATCTTCATTAGTAATTTTCTCCCACAGCTGTGGAATCGTCTGAGAACCAGCACCAAAATTCACAAATAATTTAACGGTCACGCCTACTTGCCCACTTTTTGGCCCACACCAAGGTTTTGGTCGTTCCCTGATCACATTTCGCGTGCTCGTTTGCCTTTGGCGAATATTTTCGCAGGTGCAGTTCTTATAGAGGTTACTTAAGTGTTTATTCGTATTTTTTCTTACTGCTTCCTGGGTACCTGTTGCCCACACTGCCCGTTATTGAATACGCTATTGTTCTCTGTTAAAATCAGTGTTTAGGCTGATCTTTTCATCTGATACTCTCAGAATTACCCTCAAGGACTACGCATTAGTCTATAATAGGCGCTCAAAAGGCCAAGGGACCTGCCTTTCTCTGCGGCAAAATCTCACCCAATATATCCCTGCTAACTGTTTTCACTGAGGCATTGAGGAGTTTGTATACAATAGAGAGTACTTTGGGCTATAAACTGTAATAATTTTTTATGGATGGCGCAGATTAGCTAGGTTTGCAAGTTCACACGACAAAAAGACGTACTCATTTTGGGAGAGTGCTAGAACCGAAAACTTTCTTATCGCGTAAGTCGTTAAGGCAAAGACTCCCGTCCAAATGCATTTTGCCGGCACTGTGGTAGTTGCCGCGGCCGTATAGCCGTCATCGTCGGCGAAAAGATTCCATTTAGACGTGTGTTACCATAAGGAGGTAGAAAGGGTGAAAGGGGAAGACAGGAGCAAGGACAAGAAGTCCGCACGGCCACATTCTATTAGATGCCACCGGATGGTCGCGCGATCACATCATAACACAGTGCACATAGCCTGTGCCTTAGGCCTTGCGCTAACTTTCCCGAGACAAACAGAGGCAAGGTTCCCGGTAGAGGCATTCTGGTGTTCGTATTGCTTTCGCGTTCGCGCTAGTGAGCGGGATGGGGACGGAAGGCAGATGGGAGGGGTGGGGAGGAACTGAGATGCACGGACCCAGCACGTGCATCCCTCACGGCATACATCTTTATGTGAGAAACTATCATCAAAAGGTCAACTAGCACTGATCTTCCTGATTTCTATTTCAATATTTGCCAAAAACCTTTCTAGCATTAGATAATTTTTAGTGCTTTTACGCGCATTCGAGTGTGGTTGCCAAGAGGGGATGGGCAGACACAAAAACGGAAAAGTAGCCAAAGCGTGGTGAATTTGAAACATCGATGGGGCTGTCCCCCGCGGTGTCAACCGTTTTGGCGCCATTTCCCTACGCCTAGTCATTTCCGCCTGCCCTTCCCCTGTATCCGCTATGAATTACGCCTCAGAGTCTCATACAGTGGTTTCTAACACGCATTTCATTCTTCCACCTTTCGGGTCACTAGCAAAAGAAAACAAGAATTAGCATTTTCATTTGAAATAAGTTTCACCCGTTTATTTTTGGACCACAAGTTTTCTGTTGTTTAGTGAACCTAAATATAGTGCAGACGGCGCTCTTGTGTATAAAATATAGTTCATTGTCGTTCAACGTCCCAAAGGGACTTAGGCTATGGGGGACGCCGTAGTGAAGGATTGCGGAAATTTCGACCACCTGGGATTCTTTATCGTGCACTGACATCGCACAGTACACGGGCGTCTAGAATTTCGCCTCCATCAAAACTCGACCGCCGCGGCCGGGATCGAACCCGCGTCTTTCGGACCAGCAGCCGAGCGCCATAACCACTGAGCCACCACGGTGGGTTATAAAAAATAAACACTGAAATAAAAATGAAAAGAAATAAATAATAGCTTTTTGTTCAAGACCAACCCAGAGGAACGAAACAATGATTCCACGCTTACCACAATGACACCGCGTATCAAGAAACTATTTTTTTCTTTCACTTTCCTTGTGCGCGAATTGTGCAATGTACGCAGATGGCGGTGTATTCGGTACAACGAATGATCGGCTGCTATAGCCGCAATATCTTTGCCACGAAAGCCATGAAGGAGAGGAAAAGCGATATTTTTCTGCTGAAGAACGTGTCTAAAGAAACGCGGTTGTGGAAAAAAAATGCGCGCCAGAAACCTTGGAACCAGGCCTTAACGTGAAAAGTTGTGCACAGTTTTTTTTTTCCATCATATCCGGCGCTTAACTTTGCTCACGTTAAGCGTAGTTACGAAAAGATCTTCGGAGAAACCGTTCGTGCTATACCGCTGGCAGGTTTAATAATATAGGCGGTGTTCTCTGTCCCGAAGGTGTCGTTCGGGGCTCTCAGCTTATGATCAATACATGTCAGGTTTTGCTAGCGCCATCTATTATACAAGCGACCACCAACCTAAAGCCCTGGTTAAAAAGAAAACTAGTAACAGATGCGTCTGCGTTGTATGCAGAAAGAACAATTTGCCGCTATGGCTCAGCGGCAGCGTGACTCGGTGATGAATCGCAATAAAGCGGGACAGAATCACGTCCACTCTGGCACGCATTAATATTGTAGCGGATGAAATGGGTTTTATACAGGTGAAGGCTGGACGGAACACAGCTGGCCGCAAACGGCTCAGAGCCCAGATCAGTCTGCGCGCGCCTCCCTCTTCTTCTTCCAAGTCCATAGTCAGCCGCTACGCGGCGTAACAATTTCCCCGGGGGCAGACGATTCTCGTCCTCGAGAAAGTCAGGCAGATCGAGGCTGGCAGCGCTTCAAGCGGGCCACATGAACGACTTGTGTCTTGCGGGAACGGCGTTTATCCGTCGTCACCTTGGTGATGAGGTAATTCACGTCATTCAGTCGGTCCAACACGACGAAGGGGCCATCGTACTTATACAGAAACTTCTGATATAATCCTCGCCAGCGGGTTGGCGTCCAAAGCCAGACAAAGTCTCCAGGAGAATAAGTGACTGCACGATGATGTAGGTCGTAGTACTCTTTTGAGCGGCGTTGAGAGGCCAGGGTACGTAAACTGGCTGTACGACGGGCTTCTTCGCCACGGCAGAGTATCTGGGCAACGGACGCGTTGTCGTTGAGGGAAAACGGGAAAATGGTATCGAGGAAAACGCGGAGAGTTCGGGCATATAGCAAATAGAAGGGAGAATATCCGGTGACCTCATGATTTGACGTGTTATAAGCGTACGTCACATATGGCAACAATATGAAGGAGAAATTCAAGAACGGCCGTATTTCATACTTCTTTTAGCACAGTTTAAATGCCCGAATTGGGCGACATTAACTCGGAGGCCTTTACAGCCCCATTCTTAAAAACCTGCATGCAGCGTGACCGAGCTAAAATGTCACGTATGACAGCTTACTTCAGAAGAAAAAAAAAGAATTTCTACCGGCCGAAACGCGCGAAACATAGAGTATATATTTATAAAAAGTAAGGTAAAATTAAGACATTAAACATATTGTGTGATTTACAAACCTTAAGACAAAGGGCAGAGGCAAGCATTAGTCTTCACTCCGAGCTTTCGGCCTCAGCTCAAGCGAAGCGATTGATATGGCGGACTATGGCAGTCACAACTGCTCAGCTCACGTAACTGCATCAGATTATGGCTGCCGGAAAAAAAGAACAGTGTTCGTGCTAAGGCTCCACCTGTTGATATCGTCTAGGAAAAACGAATGGACTCACATGCAGCTTAAAACGGAACGAAAACAACTTCTCTCGTAAGCAGTCGCCACAACACTACTTAGCGCCTGCAGGCATTTAAAAAACTAGCCTGTGTGATCATCAACTTTGGCGGCCTGCAAGGCATAGGAATTCATAGAATTTGTTGCCAAGCAGGCAACGTAAATAGCGCCTCCTACACTAACTTGACCCTTTACCGCGCCGTGCGCAAGAATCTGTGCGTGGATGAAGGAGTTAATTCAATCTAGAAGCAAAAATGCGCATGTTGTGGCCTGGTCCATGCGTTTATGAGGATTTGCAATATAAAGGCATCTAGCTAATGCAAAGAAAAACACTGAAAAGTAGGCCTCACATACTATCATAAAAAAGTACTGATTTGAAAACTTCCCGGACGGTATTCGAGAACTATTCTAAGCTGCACAAAGCATGACGTTCACCTGTTTTGTACCATTAAAAAAAAAACTGCATTTGCAGTTTTTTATAGCAAAGCTATCTGCCTCTAACTCGATGCATTTCTGCTCTCTGCAATGGTAACATTTTTATGAATAAAACACTGACCTACACATCTGCATGGGTTAAGTTTTATAATTATGGGTTTGTTTTTATCTTTTGACTCTAGGCTTTGACTATAAGCAAAGCGAGGTTTAAAGAAAAAATTCAGCGGGGCGCTTTGTTGACCTAAAGCGCGGAGAGGCGAAAGCCTTAAGCGCGGTGTTGCTGCTAGTGTCACTGATGTGTGGTTACGGTGTTAAGCTTCGCCTCTAAGAGTGGAACGCGAGAGCGTCTTGCAACGCTGCCAGGGAGTCCACAGAACGCCAACGCCCGTTCGGCTCTACGCCTTGCTTGTCGGTAAATTGGTTTTTGAGGAAAGGAAATGTATCTGTCTCGCATATCTCTGTGGGCACCTGAACCTCTCTGTAACGGGAAGGAGGAAGATGGGAGTGAACGATGACACCGTATTCACTAGACGCGCCTTTGTTCATTCCAAACCATCGGGCTGGCATGGCGGTGTGCTTACCGTGCTCGTCTCGCACTCCGGAGACCCTGCCATTACCCAGGAATATGCATCCTATTCATCACTCAGTGCGCCGGGCCAAGCGGGCAGAGGCGCTAGAGAAACGCGTCTGCTCCTACAAAGACGAGGACGTGGTCTACGTGGATGCCGCTGAGTATGGTAAGAACACGATGGCCGTCGCGGTCGTCAATAATAAACAACTCCTCAAAATAAGTGCCTCCATACTCTCGGGTAACCCAGAGACTGCAGAGGAAGCTGCCATAGCACTGGCCTGTGTAGGCACAAAAGCGAGATACATCATCAGTGACTCCAAAGTCGCCATACTAAATTTCAGCAGGGGCCGGGTCTCCCCTCTAACAAATACAATTCTAAGCCGTCATGTAATAGACCGGAAAATTACACTAGTCTGGACACCAGCACATGCATCCCTGCCTGGTAATGAGACGGCCCACGAGTTCGCCCGAGGCTTTTCTTTCCGGGCGGACCCGAGCGAGGTGGTCTTTACAGACAGGGATCGCATGGTGACCTACAGAGAAATTACACAACACTATCGTTTGCAACGAGCTAGACGTCCTCCAGCGGATAGATCCTTGTCCAGATACCAAGCCATCAACTGGCGCCGGTTACAAACTTACACCTTTCCAAACCCGGCCCTCTGGAGTCTTATGTACCCAGGGCAATTTTCAGAAAAATGCGCAAACTGCGAACTTAGGGCCACCTTGGACCACATACTATGGGAATGTCCTCATGCTCCCCGGGAGGGACGAGGTATAAACACAAAAGATCAATGGGAGACCTTGCTACTGAGCTCCGACCCGGCGACTCAGTTACAACTCGTCCGACTGGCCGAAGCCGCCGCCGAGAGTGAAGACCTTTCGGCCGTCGTCTAGGCGTGTAGCCCTCTGGCTACCCTTTTTCTGTTGGACAATAAAAGTTTTCCTATCCTATCCTATCCTATCCTATCCGGAGACCCTGGTTCGATTCCTGAACTCGACCAAATTCTTTCTCGGTTTTCTTTATTTATCTTGTCTGAATAAAAAGTTTAATTAGGCTAATTGGTAAATTAAGCAATGAACTAAACTCAGTCCCACTTAGTTGGAGCGTCACTATACGATCCCTTTAATTGGTTGCATGGTTACTAGCCAAAGTACAATTGGCCCGGTTTGAAATTCGCGCACTGTGACGTGACGACTATTTCGACCCATTGAAAAGCGTGACATTTCTGTCGACAACTCCTGCTTACAACGATGAGGCATTAAAGGCTTCCGCCTTAAAATTCCTGGCGGACGCGTAAAATCCATCTTAAAGGGTATGACGCCTCAGCGTCTACGAGTCCCTCGGATCACCAGCCTAGGATCGTCTTTGCATACAACTTCGGATACACGGATGCTGTAGGAAAAACACACAAACCCTCCCTTTATCCTAGTAGAAAAAGCCTGGCTCGGTGCCCTAGAATAGCCTGTCAGACTTGCGACCCATGGTTCACACGTTCAATTTCCATCATATTAACCAGATGTGTTCTTCAGCAGCAATAATTTACTTTACCTTCTTTGATTTCATTAAAACGTTTTGAGCAAGTAGAAACATTATAAAAACAACTTATCTACTGTTTTAATTCCTTTCTATATCCGCGGCTCGACGTGTGACGTCACGGCTCTCTCGTCCAACCCGGATGTTCTCGACACGCCAAGTACAACTATGACGCCGGGCTCTCCGTTGTACGGGACCCTTAATGCTGTGCCTGACGAACTCAACAAAGAAATCAGAATTCAGCGGTTGGCTTGTTCTGCGCCGACAACTAATTATTTATCCATGACGCTGACATTAGAGAAAGCATACTAACCACCAGGAAAGTCTCTTCTCCCTGCAGGATTCCAGGAATACTACCAGCCGAGTTTTTGAAGCGCACTTAACAGGAAGCGAAAACCTCATTTCAGTAAGTTTCCAGTGACCGCAGTATGTTTGCAAGTAAAGGAAGATGTGCAGTCTTGCGCATCTAATTAAGTAATAGCTTCAGGGAATAGCAGACACTCATTATAATACTGGGCTTGGAAGACGAACGAACTGCGCACACGTGCAGGGCAAGGGGAGACGAGGTAGAGCCGCGAGGTAGTGCCGCCTTTGTTACACTTTAAACGCCTTCAACTTCCTGCTTTTCTTTTTATGGAAGACACGAAAATTTTCACTCAATATTCATGATGGATTTCGCAGTCAACCAAGGCAACAGCTATCAAACTTCTTACTTCATTTCACTAAAGCCACTCTTCATTAAAACTAGAAGGTTTTCTTGTCGTCGCGTGATGCGAAATTCAGTTGCAGATTTGAAATAGAAGCTGACAGCTAACCGTTGGTCAATACGCGCTGCGCGTACCGCGCAACTCACGTACCGCCCACGTCAGTAATAATTTAGCAGTAACTGTGGCTGAATATTCTCCATCTTCGAGGTTGCCGCTTTTTTCCTTACCAAAAAAGTATTACGTCATCCAGAGCACGCTACAGAAGGCAAAGAAGAAGCCGCTGGACTATGATAAAACTGCTCGCGCCTCCAGATATTGATCAAAGGGACACGTAACCTAGTCACGGTCGTCTGTGATATGCATGCCTTCGGTATATTATAGCTCGAGACCCCATATACGCCCGAGCTTACTGGAAGTGGACTATATATTTGCCAAAGCGTGTCTCATTAGCCAAGTTTCATAGGCGTGATAAAATACACTTTTCAAATTAGAAAAAAAGAATTCTAATTTTCACTACATGGATCCTTTTCTTTTCCTGTCAACATTTCCTTCAATAATTCTTTGTGTCACGATGTTCCAGCTGGGATAAATCTACCGCAAGATACAAAAAATTAGCAGCGTTATATGTGCCGCCTCGTGGTACAGATGTCCCGCACCGCACGGAATCTTCCTATAGTTGTCAGCGTATAGTCGTACACTATTCCACATAAGCGGCGCACAGAACCGCCCAAGCGAAAAAAAAATAATGTGGGAATTGACGCATTAAAGGAATACATGCCTCAAAGGTGTGCTGCGCGGCAGTGTACTAATTCTCCAATAAGACACTTGTACGGACTACTTTTAGTTCGAAAGAACTATTCTGTTGGGCAAACTCCGAGCAAGACCTTGCGCCATTTGTATGCTAGTGGTGTTTGTGAGCTTCTTGCCAAGGCAAATAAAGAAATAAAGATAACTGAAGTAAATATCCGTCACTGGGATTCGAACCCGCTGAGGCACGAACAGATAAGCTTCTATGGCCACTGCGCGAAAGCGGTCGGCTATCACCGCTTTGTTTTAAAGATGATATTTACTATAATGATGCCATGATGCGGTGGCAATCTACCAGCCTACTATGGTTGTCGACAGTAGGCCTCGTGTTAAACTGAAACACTCTCGCGCTGTTCATTGTACATCGTATATATTTCATCAAAAATTACTACTACCAAACTGATATTCGTGCTTTGAGCTGTGTGGCGGTTGTGACAGAAAGATGTGCGCTGCATGCGTTCGCGGTGACAACGTTGTGTTAGAAACATGGCACTAAAAGAATACGCGTGTGCGTTGACAACATAGGCCGCTGTCGTACATTGGGTAAATTGTCACTGACGATGAAAAATTTGAAGACACGCATATATGCCATCCTGGGCCAGTGGACACCTCAGTCCCTCTTTCAGGAACGTAGCGGTGGTGCCCACCAGCAAAACACTTTGGTTTCGTACAATATTTCACGCTTAGCCATGATAAACCGCCAGCCATTTTTTTTAAATGGCAAAGTTAGATTATAAGTTTAGATTTCGACATTTTCATGCCCGCTCTCCCTGTTTTTGCTGCTCCGCTCCGCTCATTTTTGTGCGCCCGTGAGCTCAGCTTATTTTGCGCTAATGAAGTCTCATGCAAAGGTTAACATACCTTGCCCAGCAACTTTGCATGTCTAGTGCCGAAGTATTGCCTAACGTTGTTAAGTAGGCGAATCTCTCTTGTTCAACTTGGGCTATAATGGAGAAGTTTCAGCAGAACGCCACCTCATCAGCTTACTCGGCTTAAAGATCTGCACCACGCCTATACAGCTCCTTGACACGGATACGAAGAAAACATATACGCCTCTACATCAGCTCTGTTATAGTAAGGACAGTGAGAAACTACCCAGTATATAAAAGAGAACGCAGGTGCAGTAAATGCGATTTGGTACTGAAAAAGCTAGTTCCCACTTTTTTTTACCGTACCTGAACCACGATTGCTGCAAAGTGGAAAAAGATACGGTGAAAACTACTTGCAGCTGCATGTCGTCGCATGTGTTGCCATGTGAGCTCTAGTTATCGAGCTGTCTTTGTGCTACGGGCATAGCAGTCACTGCTTTCGAAACCAGATGCCTACACGCAAGTGAAAAATAAATTATGAGTTACTACGCGGAGGTACGATCTTGCTTCTTCCTTGCTTTATGGCACACATTTGCTCAACTTCTCATGTTGTTTTATACGCACCTTTTCAAAAAAACATGAACTGAGACATGTGTTATTTGAGTCGTACTGCGTAATCTGTGCAAGGGAATATTTGGGTAGTGATATCAATTTCTGTACGAAACATTCTAGACGAATATCGGAAGTTCTTTTGCAGAACTTCTCATAGAAAGGAGACTAGAGGCGCATCTGTACAAATATTGGCACAATTTCTTCCCAGCTGTATCGTGTTCCATCGAAAGTGAAGAAGTTGTTAGTGTGTTGCAAGTAGTGTGAGTGTGTTGCAAGTCTCCAATATTAAATTTTTTATGTTGATGTGAGCACACAGAGATTGGCCAATTTAGATGATGAAATTAACTGTTTGTCATGAGTTTCGCATTCGCGGATACATTTGGCGAAATTCTGCTGCAAAGAATGGTGAATCTGATCGGAAAGTGACTTTAGACGCGTTGTAGAAATAAAAAAAAACTGAAAAAAAAAACACTGAAAGCTGCTGTTAGGAGGTTCTATGTCATTGTGTACATTTTATATTATCTCCAACAAGTTGAGAAACAACCCTACATTTCTGATTTAAAGCTGCGGTAAAGTGGAGGTCTGTGAACCAAACATATTCATCGCAACATATTGGAATACTTTAGGTTATAAAACGCACTTGCCTTCAATTTAATGCGTCCATTCAAATATCCAGCGATAGGACTCCGGTGCGCTTTCTTTTTTCAGTTTTTCTCCGTGCAGTTTTATAAAGATATTGAATGAAAACAAACGCATTTACAGCAGGATTCCAACATCGAGTTCAGAATTTTTCTTCTAAGAAAGTTTAAAAGAAACTTTTCTACACGTCGCACAGCATAAAATTCCTTGGAAATGTATTTAAGAAATAGAACACCAACTCGCGAATCCAAGATGAATGCGTATCCTTCGCTATTTTTTTTAATGAAATGCTATGGGTTTTCACAGCAGCGTCTGTTAACTATGATGGTTGCAAAACAACCGCAGTATTTTTCTGTTAACTCACAATTCTTCCCAAATGATTGGCTTTCGAGTGAGTAATGTTCGTATCCTTAAGTTGACAGAAGCGATTGAAGAGTGAACGGAGATGTCAAAAGGTTGTGATTGTGCCAGTAGCTGTAGGTGCCGCATGAAGGCGCTTGAGCGCAGAGAAGCTGTTTTAAGCTCTACGGAAACGGAAAGTCATTGTTACTAGCTCGAAGTTCATCACCTGATAATTTAGTATCACGGAGGAAACACCTACTGTTTACATGGAAACCGGCTGTAATTGCCGGTGCGGCCGTCATGTAATGCTGCCATGTCTGCGAACAATGGCTTATTAACACCTGCAACACCGCGAACTACGGAAAACCTAATATAGCTTCCAATACAGAAACACTAAGCCGACATTCTCCACAAAGAATTACCGACTTCGAAGTTAGAGCTGCCGCCAGATTGCTTCGCACGCTAATGACTGCGTTAAAAGGTTGAAACGCAGCCAACGAGTCTGAAGAGTTCAGTCTTTGTCAAAAACATACAGCCCAAGGCGTTTGCTCCAAGCCTAGCGGTGCTCTTAAGATCATTTGAGAGTCCTAAGCTTGGGAGGGTTGAGGACTTAAGTTCCTCACACCTTCGTTACATTAAGGTCCCTGAGTATGCGAAAGGAGCCGTGCTGCAGGGCACAGAAGCAGACCCAGCGATCTGTATATTTCTCACAAAGATTGTGCACACACCGGTGGTAACGTGGATGATTAATGTTGATACTTTTCCTTTAGAGATTTTTGTTTGCTTTGCCGTTGCACTGTGGCCTCCACTACGAATTTTTGACGCGTTGTGACAATCCAACCGTCGCCCTCCGCTTGTGTTCGTTTCCGCAAATATGTCTCTCGTTTAGGTACCTCGTTATGAGAACAAGCTTCCAGATGGCGTTGTTTCGTTTCGTCTAATCCTCTATTGAAGTTTCAAGATGATCTGAGCAGAGCAGACAGAACGTCTGCTGCAGGGTCACAGGCTGAATGCTATTGAGTCTATCTTCAGTTTACAAAGGTGAAATTGTATCTTAGCTTAACGAAAAAGAATACTTGGCTTACTCCAAGTACAAGCGTCTACCCCCCTCCACACCTCACCCACCTTCATCCTGCAATAGGCCTCCATCCAGTTGCTATTTGTCACCTTCACATTCATTCCACAGGGATCCACCCTCTTTAAGCGTGCCCCACAGTGGGACGATAAACCAACGGCAAAATGACGCTCAAAAGCGCAATGGGGACTGCGCTTTCTGTGGCTTTCTGCGGATTTCTGGACAAGTTGGTCAGAGTAGGTTGCAAGGCACTCACACGCAACGACAATACGCAATGAAAAGAGCTCCCAGCAAGTGCTCACTATGAACTGAGTCTTATTGAAAAAAAAAAATACTTCTTTTACAGGCGGTCGTTTTGCAATAAGAAGACGGTCAACGTAAAAATGGAGCGTAAAACCAGTAAAACCAACCTAGATATGTCGCGTCACATGGTATTCAAGCTTGTGCTTGCTTCATTGCAGTCGTATGGCACGAGGCCATATACCATTGTTGAATTGAAACGTGAAACGAGACATTGTGGCTGGAATAAAGCGGTGTTTTATTGAATTTTCTTCCCTAGCACTGAAATTAGCCGCGATCCCGATAGACCGATCCTAGCGACTGCAGGAACGTACCGTAGCGTGTGCTTGCCTAGAAAGGAAATAATGACAAGTAAACTGAACTTGAACCAAGCTTACACAATATCGACTCCTATATATTTCACTCGCGTCTTTATTTGGCAGCCAGTTGCCAGGGACAGATACGGCACTGAGACTTCTATGAAGCGGATGTTCATTTAGCTGGACTTCCTAGAGAGTCTCCGGAAGAAGAATATCCGAGTATCGTAATTTTGGGGCGTCGAGAGTATTTCCTCAGAAAACGACATAAAAAATTCTTTCAAAAATTTGTCCGGAGAGGACATCAGAACTGAATATTAATGTACTTCGCCCAGTTTCTTCTTTTCCATCCTGAAGCAGGTTTTCCTTCTTCTGAAATTTTGGTGAACTTTAAAGGTTTCAAGCTTCACTGTACCATTTTTCTATGCGGTAGAACCGCATAGAAATTGAATTCTAGAGAGAATAGGGTCCATATGCGGGGAAATCAAGGTTTCCAAGCAGCAGCTCTAGGCCTGTCCTGCGAGACGAGCAAACTGCATCTGTGCATACTGAAATGACACTCATTATACAAATGCGCTGAGAAAGCACTCGCAATCTGCACCGGTGGCGAGAAGCGTACAACGACAACACTTTTTAATTTCCACTCGATTTCCCCCCCCCCCCCCCCCCCCCCCCCCCCCGATAGCATCGTGAGAAATAGATTTGAGTCCCCTTGAACAAACTGTTTGGCATGAATGTCGCGAAAACTTGATCACTGAATGACATCGATGGATTTGTTACTGGGTTACTGGGCACTGCCTTGAGGCATTGAAGTTATTCTTGCTATCTTTCGCACAACGAATTCATCTGTAAACCAGTCCTCGTCGTTGCTATCTGCCATAAGGCGAAGTTTAGCCGTAGACATTAATGCGAAACTGAAAGCTAAGGGTTACTCTGTTTCCACTCCGAGCAACGTGGCATAGAATCCGCGAACATGTAGGAATTTCTCTAGGAAGGTCCTGTGTGGTATGTAGGAAGGTCCTGTGTGGTTCTTTTTCTCTTGTCCCGTCCTTTTGCGCTGTTTTTATTTGTTCTCGTAGCACCTCCCATGGCGGGCAGTTTGCTCGCTATCCGGTGGGCAGATTGTGATCACGCCGCAAAGTCAGTTGACCGAGGTAGCCAACAAGCCTCCTAGGTTGCTCTCTGGGGACCCCCTGCCAGAGCCATGCACGTGATTTTTCGCTCACAACGCCGAAGCCTACAACCGCGACACCGGATTTTCTGGCGAAACGGCCTTTAACGCTGTCACGTTAATATTTGAGTCTAAAGCACCGTAGGGGTGCGATGCTTGTATCTTCAGCTTTGCCTGCAGTCCTTGAGGTATGGACTTTGTAATATTACTATGAAAACCGTTCTTAGGGCAAATCTCTTGCTTGTTGGGACCTCTCTGTGAACCTATCATGGCTGCGAGTCAAGAACTGTTAGGTCAGCCAGCTGCATTCGCGAGCAATGGAAATGAAGCAAGCGTTTTGAGGAGAAAGATATCATGCGAATTTGGACAGTCATTCCATCTCACTAAATTCACAACCTTTTCTTTCTAAATATCTGAAACACTTTATGTTTTTATGTGTTAATCTTGGAAATTAGAACAAGGTGTAACTTTCGTAAAGATATTACTGTGTTTTTCGGTAATGGTCACAAGCCGTTTCTCTATGCGATGACTTTTATCTAAACATTAGTAAACATATGTATTGGTAGCAAAATGGTTTCAGCCTAAAATATCTAACAGTTTAACGAAAAACAGGTGATCTCTCCGCATCCTCAAAACGACGCGTTTTACATGCAATAAAAACGCGGGCTGCTTCCTCAGGCATAACTCCTTGTAAGACTAAACTGCTGGTTTCTAGACAGGCCAGCTTGCATTTGTGCCTTATTACATTGAAGAATATACCTCTAGACTATAAACGTCATGCTTCTAAAGATCCAACACTGCACGAAGCGATTGCTCTCTTTCTTGCTGATTAACCTGTTATCCGTTTGGAGGCTACCATTTCAGATCAGCCAGCTTTCACGAAACGACTCCATCTGCACAATCCTAGAATGTGGTATTTGACGTATTGAAATCAATCACCTCACCGCTTCACAGCGATCGTTGGAAGAGTCTTGCCCAATTATGTCTCACTTGAGGTATAGAATAGGAATTTCATGCTGATTTATGAACTAAGACAATTTTTCTGTGTGCCATTCTCTAGGGAAGCACTTAAATAAAAACCTTTTTTACCAATACAACGAGTCCACTGATATTGGTGAAGAAACATAGTCATATTCTTGTGTGTTCCACCATAAACGAAAGTAACGCAGTAGGCATTGACAAGCTGCATGTTTCTCGGTGTCACGAGCACGAGATTATGTGCTCTATAACAAGTTCTATTTCAAGAAATCGGATTAATGAGAGCACAAATTGAAAGATGAAGAAAGAAGAGAATAGATGTGATGTCTCATGTGAACGCTACTTCTCACTGACATGAACATCAACCAACACTCTTGCATCGCGCCTGCCCCAACAGCGCGACGATGTTCCCTTAAAACTATAAAACGTAAAATGTTGCATCTTATCTCAGAACAGCAGCTTTTCCAAGAAGTACTAAGAAGGCTAAGCCATGAACCGCCCAGAGGTGTATATTTATTGAGCACAATGCTACATTGCAAGATGTTCCTGACATGCGATACAAGATACGTTGGGAACGATGGCAGGTGCAGGTGACAGGCTCCGAGTGTATCAAGCTCTCAACCAATATGAGAGAGCGGACGTCATCTCGCCTTCTGATCTGTCTGTTCCTGGAGCATTTCACCAAGTGCAGCATTCTTAACATTAAAAGAGGCTAATGTCCACGTAAGGCCTTCCCTGCATATGCTGTCTTATTCCCCTAAAAGCAGTCTCTAACGTGAACTTTAGTATTATTGCTTTATATACTCTACATGTCTCTAGTTCGATACCGCTTGGGAAGCACGCCAAAAGACTTGGCTAGCCTGCCTTTCTTGGTAACTCAATGCTATAGTCACGGACGTTAAGTTTCTTTAAACTGAAGGAAAATATTTTTTTCCGGCTAGTTATTTAAATGCTATATTAAATATTTGCACCCCTCCCAGATTTTATTGTTAGATCTAAGATACACGTTGCGATATACGTGGAGATTACGAGGCCATCAATTCATTCCGGAAGAGATTTTTATAAACATAATTTTCCTGCCAACGAAAAAGAACGGTTTATGCTGGTATGGTATGTTGGACGTAGCTGCCAGAAGCGGCAAAGGAGTCTAAAGGAGGCCGTTGTGGACGGGAACTTCAGATTAGTTTCGATAACCTGGAGCTGTTTAAAGGACCGCCAAGGACAAATTGAAATTAGCCTTTATGGCGAAGAAATTGCATTCTAATTGCAAAGAGCTCGCTCTCAACCTACATGGAGCTTTCGTAAACTGAATCAGGCTCAAAGACAGAATAAAGTTGTTGCCAACACTTGACAGTTTTTCAAGTAAAAACTCGTTCAAAACGGTAGGAACCTGTTTGTTCGGTGTTGACGTCACAAGTTTGCATTGATGGTATAAAAAGTTTTGAAATAACTTTTCTTTCTTATCAAAGCATCATACGCGGGAGTGCAAATGTCCACCTTCCAAGAAAAAGTCTGAGAACGAAGGTTTTCTGAAAGGAGAAATTTGAAGAAATAAATTCAGTCTACCTTAACGTACTCTGACGACGCAAAGCACAGGGGCGCCTTTAAATTTTGACCGCGTCATGACACCGAAGCCACAAGTTGCTGTATTTTTCGGATTGCATGATTATGTTTTAGTAAAGCACTGATACCCACGCACTGCACTATTAAGGCGGTAAACAGCAGGTGTTTACCGCTGTTTCTCACCGAACAGCAATCTTTCGATTCGTGCAAGCATCAAGAAAAATATCAACGCACCTACACTAAGTAAGATTTTCATTCAAAAGAATAAACACTCAAATATTTTTGTTTGGCCTTATAACATTGAACGAGCAGAAATAAACTTGTGGGTATGATTGGAATATTAGGGCATTGTCTGGTTTCGAACTTTTTTCTAAACCGAAAAATGTGCAGGCGCACGTCGTCATCAGCGCTCAGGACGTAGTAAGGCAGTATTCACGATCATGAAACCAAGTGATTGCACGAAACGCCTCATTCCGCATCCTGTCATGAAGAGCTGCAGGCAGGCGGCTGCAGACAAGCGAGTAAAAATATATTCGACGCAAAGCTTGTCTCGTTTCTTGTCCGCATCTTTCCGACTGTATCATTTTCAGAGGTGAGCTCGACCAGCTGCCTCTTGAGCTTAACTCCTCGTGTCCTTCATCTTGAAAATTCACCGCAAAGAACTACTTCAAACTAAAACCCTCTCGTCCGAATTTCGCTAATTGTAATGGCTTTGTCCTGTAGGTGCTATAGACATTCATTATAGCCCCTTTTTTGATGCTCCTTTTTTTCTCTTTTATACAAATTGTACGCTTTATTAGTATTGTTAGTTTCAACTAGAAAACTCTTGCGCTAGAAGACCACGTATGGTTATGCTTCACATGAACAATATTAAAACAAGTGGACTGTTACGTTTCATAGGATAGCCTACTGTAGCATGCTCTATAATTATTTTAGCAAAATATAATGAAGACAGCTATTGTTTCATGTCACTAACCGCGTGTCGTGCAAAAAGATTTTGAGCGCGTAGAAACTATCCTCTCTAGTTATTCGCTACAACGCCGCATCGAGCCTAAAAACAAAGAAATGAAATAAAAATACTTTGTCCGAGATTTCCCAGGCTTCCTTTAGCATGCTGTAGCCTTTAGTGTGTAGACTCTAGAGTGGCATAATCTCTAGTAGTAGAACGTATACAGCTGATATATGTGTCCTGAATTCCACCACCGGACTGGGAGGCAACCATAGCACATCAGACGCGCTGACGAGCAGACGGTCGCATTACGTTGAGGCTGCATGAGCGCGCTAATGCGTCTGGGTGGAGTAATCCGATAATTACCTCGCCCCTCCCCCCCTTCCTCCCTCGTTGACGACGAGGAGAGGGCAGCCGCTGTTAGCGCCCTCTGGTTCATCTCTTGTGCAAACAACGGTAGTACTGTCAGCAGCAAAAGTTTGCGCGATCTCCAGCCCGTGGCGGAGCAACATAAAACTGCATTCCAGCGCCATCTTCCATGATTACGCCCGATGTCGAGGCTCACAGAACTTGAACGTTAACCATTATGCGGGCACGCCCATCCTTTATTTGTTATCAGGCATGTCTCATCGCGTTATTCGCCGGGATCCGCTTTTTCCACTCGCTGCTGGCAATGGATCGCTGTATCACCATCGTTGCACGTTTTTTTCGGCTGCTGCGATGGCGAACAGTGCTCCGATACCTCGCGAGAGCCTAAGCAGGGCTGTCTGCGAACGTCACACAGCGCCTCAGTGTCTTCTGTGAGTCTGATAAGCGCGTCACAAGGAAGCAAGTGTCAAGTCGTGCTTGATAGCGAAGAAAGAATAGGCATGCGCAAAGCATGCTTCAAACGCAATTTCCGTGAGCCTCGACAACATGCTTCCAGGCGGCAGATGGCACTGGAATGCAGTTTTTCGTAAAGGCCCTTAGTTTTTCGTCGCTCCGCCACGCGCTGGAGATCCTGCGAACTTTTGCTGCTGACAGTATGTAGTCAGCACCTTGCCTAATAGCTCGTACATCAACCCAGGCACGTTATATAGGGGAACCTCTGTGGACCGAGGAGAGGTCGCGGCGTGGCATACGGAAATTAGAATTTTTGCTTCTGCTCGAAAGCCTGCTCCCATGATGTATGGTACCCTGATTGTGAAAAAATTGTCATCTGTAAGACTGCACTTGACAAACACTCTTTTCGACGAACTGCAAGGTGCATTAATGCAGTACGCCTAAGGGAGCACCCTGGACCACTAAAGAAAACACCGTCATCCTGTCCCTTGATGCACTGCAGGAATTTGAAAGGTCGCGTGATCAAACGCCATCTTCAGGCATTGTAATCAACTGCGCCGTTAAGTAGTCGAAACACTGCTAATCAGCACAAAAAGGAACATGTGTGTCAAAGCCTTCCTTTTGACCGACCGACCGACCGACCGACCGACCGACCGACCGACCGACCGACCGACCGACCGACCGACCGACCGACCGACCGACCGACCGACCGACCGACCGACCGACCGACCGACCGACCGACCGACCGACCGACCGACCGACCGACCGACCGACCGACCGACCGACCGACCGACCGACCGACCGACCGACCGACCGACCGACCGACCGACCGACCGACCGACCGACCGACCGACCGACCGACCGACCGACCGACCGACCGACCGACCGACCGACCGACCGACCGACCGACCGACCGACCGACCGACCGACCGACCGACCGACCGACCGACCGACCGACCGACCGACCGACCGACCGACCGACCGACCGACCGACCGACCGACCGACCGACCGACCGACCGACCGACCGACCGACCGACCGACCGACCGACCGACCGACCGACCGACCGACCGACCGACCGACCGACCGACCGACCGACCGACCACGGGGTCGTCCTTCTGCCCTGGTCTTGGTCTGTTAGCGCTATAAAAATGCAGAAAAAGTACCGACCTGCAGCGAAACCTCTCGTACATTGGGAATGGAAAGACCGTCGCCGCCATCTGAGGCCAGGGCCTAGTCACGAGGACAGGTTCCCTCCTTTTGCCCTGCCTCAAGGCAAGCAAGAACTTTGTATTACCTGAATAATCAATAAACAAACAATGTGATAGTACAGTCCTCAGCTTTTGGCTACGACGGGCCCCCATTTAATGTCACATGTGACGTGTAATATCCAAAAGAGTTGATCTGAGAAACAATTTTAACATATTTATGTTGAGTGTATGTACTATACGATATGCATAAAAAGCTCATATATTGTTTTCGAATTGTCCTCGGGCTCCTGACCTACATTTTCTCTGCACTCTCAGTTTCAGGGATTATGACAGGCTTCGTATGGAGGCTGCGTATGGTGCGACTGTACTCGTGCGATACCAAGACTCACAAGCGGCATTCAGCAAATCATTCTTCCACCGTATCTCAATAAAACAAGGCAACCGTGCCTGAACTGATCTCTTCAGTGGTCTGGTATATTAATCCGAAACTTAGATGTCATCTCGGAATCACCTTTCACCGTAAGTCTAATTCATCGCTTCGTCACTCTATAAAGGACGAGTCCACTCTGCCATCAAAAGCTTTGGAAACGTTATAGGAACGAAGGCAACATTTTACGAGCATTGCTTTTTTTTGCCCAACCCTCGTCAGCGGTAAAACTCACTACTCGTTAAGCAACGACCTGTTGCTTTATGCGAATCGTTCCTGAGGTGAATAGAGGAATTAGTGTTCAGGCCGGAACGTTCTCTCGGGAAATAAAGTTCCCCGTTGGGGATTACCAGATCGCAAATCACGGAGCAGTCATCGCAAGAAACAAAAATCAATGGAACAGTGCGCGAGTCATGTCTCTCTGGAAGCTTTTTGTGGAGCTAATTCACTGTTCTGATAGTTCTAGGCCGTTTCCTTTTCGCCTTCCTTGTGACTCGCGCTGATTGCGCCAAATTTCGGGAAAGTTATTCTCTTTTGCTCGTAGCATTAATCATTTACGGCTCTGAGATTACGGGACGCGCGTCAGCGCTCGTCAGAGAAAATTTTCAACTCATTGTAGCTACATCGCCTTCCGTAACCATACAGGCCGCCAAGGGAGTTTCTTCTTGCGCCAGCAGACTGGAACACAGTTGCTTAAGTGATGATTGCTGGGACAAATTAAACCCACGCGCTGCTGGGTGTCCTTGAGACACGTGGAGGAGAAGTATCTAGCACGGCACATCGTCAGGCAACTTGTACGCGGCAGAGATGAAGTCGGTTGCGAGGGGCTGCGGCTTTCGCCACTGCACAGTTCTCATTGTCCTATTTCATAGTGTAGAAGTAGAGTGAATGACTCAATATGCAACGAAACAAAAAATTGAAAGGACTTACAACAACAGGAAGCAGAACTACGTCTGTATGAGATTACTGTGGTGACGTTGAAGTATAAAGAATAGGGAAGCAAAACCAACCAGACGCGAAACTACAAAGAAGCTTGTCATTGCGAAGTTCGCACTCTCATGATTGGGAAGATGTGTATTGCTACATGCGAGCTTATTACCTTGCTGAGCGTACTCATTCCTGCAGGAAGCTAGAGAAGGATATTATATCTCTGGGAAAACATCCCAACTAGTTTATGAACCAGATTTATTTTGAATCCAAAATAATGATATTCGCCCGTGTGCGATACATGCTGCTTCTGTTTACGCGAAAAAAAAAAACAAAAAAAGAATGCTGCTGATTTCAACATTTTTATGTCAAAAGTACCCAGCTGACATTAAGAAGCAGCTAATAGGTAAACAGTTCAAATACGAACGAAAACAATGCACGAGTTTTTTGTCCGCGCTGAATGCGGAAGGAAAACCATCGCTCAAAGTTTACACGATCTGTATGCTTCTTGTCGTCGTCAGTATACTAATGCACTCATTGCCACTCTTTTTCCTATGTCCCCAAGCTAAAGCGAAAAAGAAAATAGATGTTAGTTTTCTGAAAATTTTTAGGTCACTTACTTCATAGAGCCTATACTGCTCATTTATCTTTTACCTTTTTCATTCTAGTTTTTCCTTTTTCTCAGTAAAAAGTATTGGCTTGGCTTTATGTGGCTTAACGCCTTAAAATGATTCGGGTTATGAGGGACGCCGTAGTGGAGGTCTTCGGGTAACTTCACCACCTGTGGTTCTTTTAACGTGTACTGCCATCGCATAGCGCACGGGACTCTAGCACTTAGATCTATCTATCAGGGTGTGTTGCTGGGCAAGTTCGTTTTTACATTCTGAACATTGTAGCGCTGGAAGACGATGGAAGGAGGAAGGACGAGACGCTCAGCGCCCTGTGTGTCTCGTCCTACCTTCGTCCCTGATCTACCAGCGCTACAATGTAAAGAAGATCTATCGAAATGCGACAGCCGCGGTTGTGATCTAACTTCGTATTTTGATTAAGTAGCCGAACACTATAACCACTGCACCACTGCGGGGGCATTGGTAAAGGGTATTAGGAACGTTTCGCGACATTTATTACTAACCGCTGCCTTTGATGCCCGACCCATAAACGACTACTGCCTGCTAATGAAAAATATGGCGGCCAATACAGTTACAACAAACTACTAAAGTAAAAAAAAATGATTGAGTTAAATCATCACGCCGAATACCCCAAATTGTTTCTGCATCACGCACTGTACTTTTTGTACGAACTAAACAGCGTTGTTTTTCAACTGAGAATGAATGGTTATCGAAAGGAAAGCATCGGGGAAATGTTGTTCCACCTTTGGGAATTCAATTCCTAAGGCGTATCCGAAAATTCTGGAGAAAAGCATTTTTTAGAGGGAAGAAGTTTATGAGCACTATTTTTTAGCATAATATATAATTTTACGATACCAATCATTATAACCGCAGATCACCCGATGGTAGTCTTTTATTTCTTTTCTATTGACATTTTAACTATTGTCAAGAGCACTCACCATAAATTTTCTATGCCAGCCTCAACTGATCGATGCGATCGATGGAAACACTTTAAAAATCGATTTTGCCACATATCAGAATAATGGATCATTACCTTCAATATTTTCATAGCTGTTACTCAGAATTTGAAATTTCCAAAATTTTTCCGGGAATGTTGGACGTCTGAATGAAAAGATTTGATAAGTAAAGGTATGAAATGTATTCCTCACTTCCAGTTTGCAGACATGTGGAGCGTTATGATTTAGGAGCTATAGAATATCGTCAGAATGACACTTGTATCCGCAAAGCAGGTCACAATAATTTAGAGCAAATATTTTTGTTTCATGTATTACAAATGCAGCGCCTCCAAACCAGCTCAGAGCTGTCAAAACGCTAATGTCGCTTTCAAAAAGGAACCAATCTTTCCTCACGTGTTTCTTGATACACAAGAGTGTACCAGTGTGCTTGGCAAAGTCCGATTGGAAAGTTACGAGTGATGACATCCGTCTTATGTGGATACTAAGCTATCACTGCTTTCGCTCGCACTCACTCAGTAGGCATGCGAGAAACAACAAACACTTAATTGAAATACACTTGTGGCTGCCCAAGATTTAAGATACCGCTCTGCCGAAGCCTATTCGAAAAAAAATCCAAAGATGGTTACACATGTGCAACCCGAATGCTTGATTGCTCGAGCGCTTGAGATAATTTTCCACAGTCATGTTCGTTTTGTTTTTGTTTCTCATGCAAAGTCGAAGGCGAATCCAGACTTTCGAGGAGTTTAGTTATAATCTGAAGTGTACTTATTTTTAAAGATCGCTTAAAGCAGTGGAAGTTACCAGAACGCATTTTTAGACATGCTGGTTAGAACGCATCAATACAAACTTGGTGTGAACACTGGTGTGAACACGGTAACATGAACCACATTTGCAGGTTGACGTGTTCGGAACTTGGGATTGCCTCCGAGATGGCTAAGCAGGGTTTGTAGAATATGTTCCAAGCGCACATCCCATAAGAAAGCCGGTCTCCGAGCAGGCCCATGGGTACGCTGATCGCTTGGAATTGTCCTTCGGCTGCGGGGGGGTTTCGAACCAACGACCTCCTCCAGCCAAACAAGGCGCTCAAGTCCCTAGGCCACCCATCGCTTCCAGTTCACTCTCCCAAACTCTATCACATTCATTCTCCTAAATGGAGAGAGGGGAATTTCCTTCTCTCAAATTTGCTGCCCTCCAAGTGAGGCAGGTAGTAGGAGACGCAGAGGACGCCGAAGACGACGACGTGAAACCGAGCAACTTAGTAATAAAGCTCCTCATATGAACCGAAGATCAGGGGCCGTATTCTATAAGCTTTAAATCTGTATTGTCCAATTAGCGTCCATTTGGTTCTCACTCATGGGGCACTCACATTTACCTGCAGCTTCTAAGTGCCTGTGGTAAGCGGCGCTGCCTTTGGGTGCTTGGCGACCGGACCTCACCATTGGTCGCATTCCGCAGCATATGACAACCAGGGGTCAGCTCCGGTCGCCAACCCCCCAATGGTGCAGTCGCTTTCCACACACCCTTGAAAGGCGCGGGTATATATTAGTGTCAAATGAGAGAGGAACAAATGGAGGCAAAATGAAAAATGAAAAGTGGACAGCTTATAGAATACAGGCCCATGCGTCACATCGGGGAAAAGAATTTCAGCCATCACGTTTCTTGGGATCTCGTTGTTTGCACGGATTCGCAAAGAGCTGGATTTTGAAGTTTAGTGTTCGCAATATTTAACATCTGGCTGTCAGGTGTCGATATTTAACAGGGGGTACATTCGTCACCGTCTTTTATTGCCCGAAGCGCTGCACCGAGAACATTGCAGAAAGACAGGCGCAGTATCGGGGGAGCAAACAACATGAAATAATCGTGTATTAATTCCACAGTCATCACTTTAGCCCACTGGGTAATCTAGGATGGCTGCCGCTGCACAAAAACAGCAAAATGAAAATAGAGGGAGAGAGATCCAGAAGTTTTTCTCGAGAGGAAGCTAAAAATCTCAGCCTTTTTAAAGAAAGTCTTTCTCAGAGCGACTTCCTATAGAAGGTGCACGAAAAATGGCTTCTTATTTTTTAGGCAGCTCATCTATTTTACGGCACGCAGAGTGTTTAAAGAAGAACTTCATATATTTTCTTTTCTGACAGCTGGAAAAGAAATAATGAGCCGAAAGGTGTGGAATTTTGCTGGTGCTCATTGGCTGAAGCGAATAGTTTGTTTCCTTCTTACAGGGAGAGAACTCTGAAGGCACACCACATTCGCAGTTCAGCGGCCGAAACTCTCTTCCAGTTGCAGCCGCCACTGTCCGGAAAACCTAGATTTGTGAGAGGCACCCGACAGTTTTCGATAACCGAGTCGAATTCATTTCCATAGTTTTTAATATTTCAATTCCTCCATGCCAAACTTTCTTCAGCCGTTGCTCAAAGTTTCTTGCGTTCAAAGCAGTGAGATTTGAGGTTTAAAGCAGTGATATAAACTAAAATGAGGAACGCCTAGAAGTTTAGTCAGGCTTCCCGCCCCGAAGCAGAGTGGCTTAAGCGAAGTGCAGTTTTTATTGACCCAATCAGTACATACGCTGAGTTTCATAACAGCTGTCCGTTTTGAAAATTAAATTATGACGAAATTTTTTTGCACTGCGGGCTAATTGCTCACTCTTTTCCTCTGTTTTTGCCTGGTCTGATCAAGCAACAAAAACGCCGGAGCACTGCACATTTCACTTTATTATCAGATTTGAAGCATGGACAGTACTTACGAAACGCTCACGAGAAATTAGTTAACAGTACGCCAGCGTCCATCGAGCCTTATCAAATATTTTTATAGAGAGTTACCCTATGCTAACAAAGCGAAAAACAAAGATCTTTAATTCTTCGAAAATCTTAGCAGCCAGTTCTGCACGAAAAATTGCCGCCGCACTCGAGTACCAGAGGGAAAAAAAAATTACAAAAGCATTGGAAGTGAACATGACAGCCATCTTTTAGTTCTTAAGTCAAATAAATTAAAATTAAGCAGCTTACGTCACATGCTTTGCGTGGATATCTAAATTTTCTATGCCTAACCGGTGAACAACGCTGGAGGCGAAAGTCAAGGTTCGCTCACAAAAATCCTGACTGTCTGGTAGGCAGTGACCTCGTTAGGTGAGATCACCAGAGGAGATTAATCTTATTGGTTTAAGGGACATGACGTCACCAGACCACAACTGACGCCACCATGCCAAGAGAAGGCCCTTTGCTTCAAGTGAAGTGGCGTTACCAGAACAGGTTCTCCAGTGGATACCTCCACCCGCCAACTGCGGCAGTGTGCAGCTGGTGTATGGGAACAGCTCGGGAAGAGCACCGCTCGAGATTAGTAGCGTGGGTCTCACAAGCCCGGCAAAGTCACTTCTTAAAAGGGCGCCAACAGCCTTTATTACTATCGTATTGCCAACATACAGGGAAGTTCTGTCTCCCATGCTTTTTTTTTCTCAACTGTAACCCACATACTAGATAACTGAAAAAAAAAAATGTAGTAGCTTGTTAAAGTAAAGTGCCGAACGCACACAGAGACTAATGACCGATTATACTGTACCAAATTTAAATTCTTTACCGACTCACCGTGATAGGTAAACGAGGGAATGGTGTTTTTTAATAACGCTGTCGAGGTTCCATGAGCAACAACGGAAAGAGGACGCAAGGCAAAAAGCTGTGTTTATACAGCATGAGAGGCAACCTGCACCCTCTCCCGGTGCGTGTAGCCATAGCAGCTGATCACAACAGGAATGGAAGGGCTCACTCACAAACAGAAAAGGAATACAGACGAAGATATCTGCGCCTGACAGAGCTCTATGAATTTCCTTCTCTGCTACCATTGAATAGAATTATGACGGGCGCATTTCGCATACTCAGAGACTCATTTGCAACTCGTAACATCCGTTGCTTCAAAGAGGCTCGGATAGTTTATAACGGCAGATAAGCTTAGCGCTTGATAATTAATTTTCGCTCCCTGCGCTTTCTTAGCGTGCCTGCAAGAAAGAACCAGATCTCTTTTAGTAATGATTTGGTTTTCAGTTACCGAAAATGAAGAAGTAAAACGCTTCAGCCCTTATCTTAGCAGAAAGCTGTTTTGCAAGTCGTAAAAAATCCCGTAGCCGAATAGCCGCACAGATATTGCGTGAACCTTCAGGACAATCCTCCCGATAGAAGTATCGACACCGCTCCTGTGGTGGGAGGGGGTCATTGCGTTACGCCTAAAGATAATATTGAGCGTCTCTACGTACAGGTCTTCTATTACCCGGCTATGGAATGGTTGTGTAACTGCCGGTCTTTCTACTGAATTGAACTCCTTTTCGTATTCTCTACTCGATCTGTATAATGGCTAAAAATATTCCGCTGATTTTTCTATAGCGTAACTGAGGGTGTAAATTTTGTTTGGTGTGAAGCACCGTTTTTAAAACCAACCCCTGCTCTCTCGATTAATTGAAATCTAACCCTGCTCATACCCTAATAGTAGCTACCTTTGTCAGTACCATGTAAGCGCAAGAAAGTAAGCACATTTGGTTACATTGGTAAAACACCCATTTCTCGCCTTTACGCTGAAGTTGTCTTTTCCCGGCAGTGAGTATTATTTGACCTCTAGTGGCATTCGTGGTCTTTTAAAGCAAAGTATTTTATGTGCTACTTCCTCACTAGTCGACAAATTTAAAAACCAATTCTAGACCTAACAGCCCCGCGTCGCTGCACCTGACAGTGCTTTGCACTTCCAAATCCAAGACAACGCCAAAAGAGGAGCACAATATAATGCTTATTTCATAATCATTCTGCAATTTCTTCTCTAATTATAAATTTCTGTTCGGTTCTTAGATTTCTGCAAGACAATATTCATCATGCGTATGCTATTTCTTCGTGAAAATATTGCTTTTTGTTCTGTCCTGTTGTTCGTGGCTCTTACGTACAGTTTTCTTCATCAGTCGCCTGGTAGCTCTTCAGAAGCCTGGAAGCTCTCCTAATGCGCTTATCTCATATTGGTCCGTTGGACTAGCAGGCCGTCTTTGAAAAGGTATGAAGCAAGCGGTGCTGCGAGGCTTGAGTGGTTTCTAGAGAGAAATGCTCCTTTTGTGGACATGATGAGCGCACTTCTTGGGGCCCGGTCATCAATCAAAACCGCCATCGACCCCGCTGCGGCAGTGCAGCATGAAAAACAACGCCACAGACTCCTAGCGGCTGTCTTCTACAACATCAAAAGGACTCAAGATGACGTCCTTTATGGTCATGGTGCTCGGCTGCTCGTCCTAGTGGTCATGGTGCTCGGCTGCTAATCCGAAAAACGCGTGTTTGATCTCAGCCGTGGCGGTCGCATTTCGATAGAGGCGAAATGCTAGAGGCCTGTATACTTTGCGATGTCATTGCACGGTAAAAAACTCCAAGTCAGTGAAATTATCTAGAGCCCTCCACCATGGCGTCCTTAATAGCCTGAGTCGCTTCAGGGACATTAAACCCCGTAAAACCAAAACCAGACCTAACCTTCATGACGCGAATCTTGATACTCTTGATGACTTCGGTGTTGGCGGCCGGCCCTACCTGTTGACTGTGAGCTATTTCATCGGCTGCTCAGTTTACTTGTCAACGCCTGATGGAGAGTCCGCTCATCATCAGGTCAGCCGTAGAATTTCACAGAGAGGAGTCTTCAGCCCAACCTTGGATAACGTTGCGTTGATGGGTCTTGTGATTGAACTGTCAGCTAACGTGCACATCAGTGGATAGGCTGACGACATCTGCACTTTCGCTTCTGGTTCGACACAGGCACGAATGCGTGCGAGATTGCAACAAGCTGTGTCATCTACATCGAGGTACCTACGGCGCCGTGGTTTGTTTTAGCAGCAGAAAAGTGTGCTGTGGTCGCATTCAAGCGCTACCCGGTAAGTCAACACACGGCTTATGTCTTCCACCACAGATCCTTGGGTGTTATTATAAACCGCGGGCTGCCATTGTCGAAGCAAACAGTACGCTAAAGAAAAGACTTTTCCCAAGTCCTTCACTTCGTAGCAGGGGTCAAATGGGATCGAATGGAGTGCTCCTTACTATGTGTTTACTTGACTGCGTTCGTAGGCTATATTGTGACGAAGAAGACGAAGCTGGCAGTGGCCCGGGACGGCGCGCTCGCGCTAGGCCAGCGGCCATTAAATCATCTACAGTTCATCGTTCGTCGCGCCTCATTCTTCGGTTAGCCGCCACGTAAAATTTGGAGTAAGATGCTGAGGAATCATCGGCAACCTGGTCCTGGAGCTTCGGCGTCTTTAGTCAACGGGGGTCGTCGGTTGTGAGTTCTTGGCCTGCGTCGCCCGGTTTGCCCCAGCCTTTGAGGCCAGAACCGATCTCGCCGTTGCTCCCCCGTCTATTCCCCCGCCCTGACAACCCGACTCGACAAACTGGACGCGAAGGCCTCACCGACCCGATCTACCGAACCCATCGACCCGAGTGGCCGCTCACATCAAAAGGCACCATACCCCCCCTGCCTGTGCCGTTCGGCGCGTCCAAGGGCTTAGGCCGCCAGCTCCTGGCAACCAGCGGCTCGGAAGCTACGTGGACCAGGGCTCATTCGCTCTCCCTTTTCACCATGGGGCCAGCACTATGCCACCTTGCCACCTCTCTTGTACCGCTATCTCAGGCCCATCACCATTCGCGCGTCACTCTGTCGGCGATCAAAACGATCGCTCGGGGGCTCCGGGTAGTGTAAAAAAGAAGACCAAGCAGGGAGTCGCGCAGGACGGAGCGCTCGTGGTAGGCCAGCGGTCATTGAATCATCTCCGGTTCATCATTCATTGCATCTCATTCTTCGGCTGGCCGCCACGTAACAATATTCGATGCAGCCTCCCAGTATTCTCTGATAGGAGCATTTATTTCTTGCGGCCATTAGAGAGCGTTCCAACAAAGGCGCTCAAAGCAAGCCTTGGATTGCCATCGTGCACCTATATCAAATGTACAATTGATGTAGCGCGTTTCACCAGGGTGGAAATTTGGGCAAGTCGGTATTGATCCATAACGTAAGAGTAGCGCAAAACCAGGACGACGGACACAAGGGGAGAGAACTCACACCAACAACACAGGCGCTAACTTCCAACTGACGAAGAAAACCAAACCCAACCAAGTGAACGGAACCCGAGCAAAAGTAGCGCATGCGCTGACCTAAGATAAAAAAAAAATCGAAAGAAAGGTGCGAAAATGCGATAAAAAATGTGAGATCACGGATGTTTTGAACCCAAGAAGGCCAGCTCTCGTTTAGACAAGGAAATGGACGGAGTACTAACGCAGTTATCTTGTAAGGCAGCAATCTGTGCAGCTTCCACAATTTCGCGAGTTAGCTTATCTCTACTGCTTATCTCTATGTAGAGATAAGCTAACTCGCGAAATTGTGGAAGCTGCACAGATTGCTGCCTTACAAGATAACTGCGTTAGTACTCCGTCCATTGGTGTGTGTTCTCTCCCCTTGTGTCCGTCGTCCTGGTTTTGCGCTACTCTTACGTTATGGATGTAGCGCGTACCTACCCAATATCTATATAAATGTCACATGAATCGCTTCGTGTGTATTTACGCTTAGTTACGCTAAACCGTTGTCATCCAGTGATGACGATTCTAAATGAGCGACCGGACACCAGTATTTCATATGTACTCTGATGCCATTAGTCACAAATACCGCAAGGCTCCGCCCTCCGTGTCTACCCGTCAGGCCACCGTGGGTACCAGTCAGCGCACTGAAGCAACTTGCTGTGGCGTACTTCTGGGCAGAATATCATAACTACATTCACGTATACGCTCACGGATCTGGGTCACTAATGGCGTCGACCGCAGCTGTGGAGATACCCGCTTCGAAAATGACTCTAAAATTCGTTCTAGAACATAACTGAACATCAACAAACCCTGAGCTTGCGGCTCTTCGAGAAGCGTTTCGGCAGATGTATGAGAAACTACCTCAGGAGTGGTGCATATTCGCAGACTGAAAGCTTGGGACACAAATTTTAGAACTTTTCCTAAGCCCCACCACATACAAATATCTAACGCTAAAGATCTCTGCGCTCATTTTATCTGCTCGAGCAAAAGGCCACCACACAGTGTTTCAGTGGATGCCAGGACACTGCGAGATCGATGCAAATGAGAGGGCCTATGCTGGAGCAAACAGGGCACTTAGCGATGGCCTCGGTAGAGTTGTGACTTTCCCAACACCGGCAACCACTTGCCTTCTTTTGGACTTTTTGAAAAGTGCCATGTCGCGGCACTAGGCTCAGCCACAGGCTTGGCATGTCCTCCTTAAAAGACTAGATCCGGCAACAAAATTTTCTGCTACCCTTGGATTTCCGTGCCCTCATTAATGCTCGCTTTCAAGCAAAAGTTTTCACATTTATTTCGACTAGCGGACTTCTCGAACTGTTCCACTTGTTCCATAGCCGAAAGTGTGGACGTTTACTAGTCATGCGTCCAGTATATGCGCGCGAATAGCTAAAGTTGCGAACCGCTTCTTTGAAGCGTTTACCCAGCGCTCCACTCTCGGAGGACCTACTGCCAGGCCGTTGCGATGACATCAAATCTGCGTGTACATGTTCAGATCTGTCTTCTCACCACATCGCGACCCTTAACAACCCTCTTCCTTCCTCTCTTTCTCTAACCCAGTGCACAGCTGCAGAGCAGCATTAATTTATCTCTCTCACTCTTTTCAGTAAGATCGCCTGCAACCTTCATACCTTTATTTTCATCCAATCGGATCTCTGTAGAGTGCTTGTTGCGTTAATGGGACAGAATTAGATTTCACATCACCCCATTTCGTGTACTGCAACCGTCGCAAAAGTAGCCGGTTGGTCAAGAAAGCGACAACGTTCCAAGATCATGTACCTTTTTTCATGATATTATAGAATTCCCGCCGGATTGAGGGCAGGTTCAATTCAATTACCACATACCTACGATGGCGCTTCATACGATGCGATTTCACGTCCTATGTTAGTCACAAAAGTCGTTGATTAGTAGCGAGTGCGATGATGTCACAAATTCGCGTGACTACTGCTCGAAAATTCAAAACTGCAAAGCAAGGCATGAGTGCGGAAATAGGACATGGTGAGACAAGCAAGCAGATTGGAACAGGTTTTTCGGCCTCATATTTCATTTTTTTTTCTATTTTCATTCCATATTCAGCGTAGGCCGCTAATCTTCCGGCAATTTCTTATTTTTCGGCTCGATATCAATGAATAGGCTTCATTAACCAATAACTTGTTCTTCTTCTTAGACTTAATTACAGTAAACACTATCGCTTCATTTTCACTGAAGAAATTGTTGATGATGCCAGCTGATCAGTTTTTATACTGACAGGTCCTGTCTATCCATTCAACCCTAATTTCCGAATATATGAGAGCCTCAAATCTCTTACGATCTCCCTCTAAGGTGAGCTAAGCCCTATCCAATCCCGGCGGAAAACGATTCTCTATAAATAACTTAGCAAGAACTTAGCGAACAGATGTTTTTTGTCTTAAGCTCCACCAGGAACAGTGTCTAACGGTGTAGTCATCGAACTTAAAGCATTCTTAACAGCACCTGCTATGGCATGCACCTGTCCACCACATGTGAATCTAGCGTTTCGGGGTGCTCATGTGGCGGACGTGGTCATACCAATCTATTTAAATATTTTTATTTTGCTTCTAATTTATGCTGTTATCGTCCAGTTGTGTGCACGGCTTTATTGTTATGAGTGCTAACGGCCTCTCAAGTAGTTATTTAAGGGTAGTGGGGAACACTCAGTTTGGACCGGAAGACTCTGACAAAGCAGAGTTCAAGGCAGCCACGGCGCGACGTGAGGGCAATTACAGCGGTGGTCGAGCAGACAAGTCTTGGCCATTGTTGTAGTTGTTTTTGGCCTATGTTGGAGTGGTTGCTGATTGGAAACAACCGTATTCCTACTCTTCGGGGAAACGCACTCGTCCCAACCTCCACTATACTATGCATTTTCTTCCTTTAAGAGATTCAAAGTGTGTTCGCTCCTTCTGTTTGGGTCCCTAGGTGTCCTAAATCTGCTGCACTGCTGTCTGCACAGCAACCGTTCTTCTGCAGAAAATTTTCGTTTCCTATTATTCACAAATCATCGATTCCTTACAGCGTACTCTGATACTTTTCATTTCTGTTCTGCGTGCATATCCATCATTCATCGTATGCCATATTGCGCTTGTGTCCCTTCTTTTCTAGCACATATCTTTCTGAGCCCTTTGTGTAGATGTTGAATGACCAAATGAACCAGAGAAGCACACTTTAGTAACCGATTTTTAATGTTATCATTACAACTGATTGGGACAAAAGAAGAGTTGGTACCTGCTTTGCTTTCTCTTGTCTGCAGCAAAATTTTGCCAGACAGAAACCAATTAGTTTTTGGAATACCGTCATCTTCGAGCTGTTATACACGAAACTTTGAATGAATTCGCACTTTATAAGTAAGTATATACAGGAATTCTTGCACCCTGAATGCATTTGGGCAAAAGGCCACGGTATACAATCTATAAAAAAAAAACAAATTACGGGGTATTCACTTCGCATCACTGCAATTATGATGAATGCTGTGTTCAACGCATTACGACCAGATATACTTGACTGACCCGAACGGCCATGCTGCAGCTCCGCGTTCTGTTCTCACTCATACAACGTGAAAATAATATATCCTTTTCACGCATCTGCTACACTCGCCTTTCATATTCATGATGAAAAGACTGCGTCACTTTTTCACTATTCAGAAAAAATAACAACTAGCGTCGCCAGCTACGGAGCTAAGAACAGGAAATTTGTCCGTTGCCCACGAACAGCTTTTCACCTACAGGCTGAACCTAGCAAAACACCTCCGCACTGTCGAACATCCCTTTTGGAACTGCTGACAGGGTGACTCCGTGCCGTGAGTAGTGT
The DNA here is from genome assembly GCF_055824585.1 of Amblyomma mixtum. NCBI lineage: Eukaryota > Metazoa > Arthropoda > Arachnida > Ixodida > Ixodidae > Amblyomma > Amblyomma mixtum. Next base: position 91,850,665 of record NC_143020.1, read on the forward strand.
AAGTAGCGTGTTCTCTAAAACCTGCAGCAACAAGATACTGCATGATTGCAATAAACGAAGCACAGTGGCACGCGCATTACTGCGTGAAGGCTGCCCCTTCTAGTTCTCTGTTTGGGGAGCCTCGACTCTCCCGACGAGGGGCGCACCACACTCAAAAGAGTACCGGGACATCGACATATTTAGAAGCCAACTCAATATATCTAACAAACCACAAGCGGTGTGCTGGATCCAATCTCACAAAGAAAACGCATCGTCATACTTTGAAGTGCTGCAGCTGGGCCGGGAAAAGAAAAAAAATTGCGAGGACATTTTGGCAACTTAAGTGTTGAGAGGCGGAAGTCGTGTACACTATGCCGTGACTACTTCCGGTGGATGTGACGTCACGCCGTTCCCGTGGCTCTATCAATACCAAAATTATACATCTTTCGGGGATCTTGAGTGTTAATTACGCTTAATTACACATTTTTCTGTCATATTTGATACAAATTCCACGTTTTTCTGACCATTCTGTGGCAATTTTCAGTATGCCCTGACGACTTCCGGTGGATGTGACGTTACATGGTTCCCGTGGCTCTGTTGACGTCTGCGATATTTCGACGCAGCTTCAACATTTTTGCCTATAATTAACTACTTAATATACAGTCATCAAACTTGGCTTGTAGGTTCCTTTTTTCTCCTTTATGCGAACCAGCCCTTGGTTTTCTTCTATTTTTTTAGTTCCCGAGTTAAACGCGTGTGTCACGCTTTGACAGAAGAGAGTATGAGCCATTAAAGGCTTTCGACTTAAAAAGGCGCCTCGTGCTCGCACAGGCATTGCCTAGTGCGCATTATCGATGTTATCAAAGAAATGTACTCGTCGCGCTCACTGACGCGGAACCTTCTGTGCGCCTTGCGATGGGACTTCTCCAAAGCGCTGTCTGAGGGGAGCGCAGCCACTCAAGCACGTCGCTAGAGCACTTAATGACGCCAGTCGTTGGCGGTCCATTAAGTCGCGCCGCCATAAAACCCTTCTGCTTACTCCGATCGCTCCTTGTCCTACTGCCCATGCCCGTCCTAAGCATCTCCTGAGTGCCATGGGCAGTCGGGTACATCTGCACTTACTTGCGGTGTCACGTCAAGCACTCGCGGAAGTTTGGAATCCACGAGTCCTTGGCACTGCAAGAATGAGATGGTTGAGTTAAGTTGAAGCCATTTTATGGTCTCCGACCACAGTGGCATCCTTACTGCGGTATCAGAGTAGCGATATCGCAAAATACGCCAAGCAGTGATATATTCCTTTATGAACAACAAAATAACAAGTGTTAGAGAACATACAGCACTGAGTGAACTGCCGGTTGCACGTGCAACAGTTATGATTAAAAATGGCACGAATTTTCCAGCCCAGCACAGATCAGAAAAAAAAAAGTTAACGCGATAGCTCATGCGACCCGCTGTCTATAAAATCCGGTGTCGGCGTTGTGAGCGAAAAACTACGAGCAAGAGTGTGAGAGGTAGGGCCCAGAGAGCAGCTTAGGAGGCATATGGGCCACAAAAGTCATCTGACCTTGAGGTGTCATCACAGCCTGCCCACCGGATAGTGAGAGAACTGCCCGTCACTGCAAGTGGCAGTTGAATTAATGATTGGTTGGTCGGGAAGAGCAGCCTGGGCCGCACAAGGCCCCCGGTGGGAGCAACTGCCATCGCAGGGCAGTGGCGCTTCGCTTAACTACGGCACCATTGGGCTAGGTTGGGTATGAGCACTACCCAGGGATCTATGAATGTAAATTGGAGATGACATCCAGCACATATGGCAATAAAACATTAAGCTATCGCATCATAGGAGCTTAGGTGTCCTCTCCAGTCTTCTTCTTTTTACGTGGATCCGGACAATTTAGGCCCAGGAATAGACCCAGTTAACCTATCTTCAAGCCGCCAAGCCTCAATGGCGCTAAGCAGATTAGCGCGCCATTCACTCTATTGCATTTTTTTTCGTTTCTTCCTTCCTTCTACCAAATATTACTCGTTTCGATAAGCCGTCCTGAATAAATTCCGCAGACGCGAAGAGAGACACAGTGTATTCATTTTACCAGTAAAAATCACTCTTAGATGTGTGTCTCTAAATTTTGTAGATCTATTGAGCTATTATGAAGTGTACGAGACTCCAAGTGAGGTCGCCTCGCCGCGGTGGCTCTGTGGCTACGGCGCTCTTCTGATGGCCGGAAAGACGTAGGTTTAATCCTGGCCGCGGCGGCCAGTGTACAGTAGGATGTCAGTGTACATTTCAGAACCCCAGGTGGCCGAAATTTCCCGAGCCCTTCGCTACGACGTCTCTCATAGCCTGAGTCGCTTTGTGATGTTGAACCCACATATATCAAACCGAACCAAACTTCCAATGTAGACGCACAGATCTACCTGAAAACGAGGCGAAAGTGAGAGGTGACTGCCAGCACTACATAAGATTTTAAATCAATGCTCTTCTAGACGAGCGAAAATAGCTGTTTCATAAAGTTTCTCCGAATTCCCAATGCGCTCTTCCGCGAAGAGGATGCAACTGTGTCCGAGCTCGCGGTGCGCAAGCCACAGGTGACAAGCAAACTCCGGAGAGCGGGACGCGCCCATAAAGCCTCCACACATCTCCATCTCTTCGCACATCCCGTGCTCTTTTCGATTCAAGCCGACTTCCGCTCGATATTGTGAAATGCGAAACGACCTTCCCCTCGCTGTCCTTTTCTAGTCCCAATCGTGCCCTTTGCTTTATTCCGCGAGAGTAGGCCAATGCCGCCATCTCATGGTGGCAGTGAGACCTAAAGTGACATCGACTGTTGCTAACGCCCTGTGTGTGTTTGTGGCGATGTTTTCTACTCTTTAGTTTTCGCATGTTCGACCTTTCTCTAGCGACTGCGCGTTCACATGTCGCACATCCAAGCGGGTAGAAACGTCGATTTCGCAATGGAGGAATCCCTCTCTGCGGCCGTCTTGCTGGCCCAAATCTAGGTTCGTGTCGAAGGATTAGTTGCGTCACACTGCACGCTGTTCAGACAAGTTTCAAGCTGCAGGGGACGCTTATTGTTGTCGTTCTGGATTCCAGCGGCTAAAGCATTAGGCATCTACCGCTCGCCACGCAGTGCAAGTAATTTTAGGGAGCTCATATTGGGGCCAATGTAAGCTACTAGAAACTATGGTGGTAATGTGCTGTAATTCTCGCGCCAGTAACACGCTGCATAGTTTTGAATCGGATGCGCTAAGTTCAAACTTCTTAGGGTTTTATCACATTCCTGCTCCCCCCAAAGCATTAACAGAAGTGAATGGCACTCGCAATTTTCCTTTTATTTTTCCACACAAGGCAAAGTAGCGTTTTGGCGAGTAGTGTATAAAGCTGGTAAGCCGTTCTTTTTTTTTTGCCGTAGCTCCCTCACAACAGCCATTGTCGTCGTTGCAGTGATTACAAAGAAGAACGAAATATTTAACGAGACATTTCCTTGCATAATTGCTTTTCTCGAGGTAAATAATATTGACATTGACGGTTCATCTTCTACTCAGAATTAAGAAAAGAGTCGGTCCTCGTTATAGAAATAACTGTTCCCTTTGTTGTTTCTTGTATCCGTGTCTCAGGTAACTTGTGCTCTATAAATTCATTCGCATTAAGGTCTTTTTATATCACTGCTTTTTATATCAAGCTACCTCTTAAGCTCGCGCTGTTTTGTTGTTTCGCGTTCATTTCCCTTTACGCCTTCAACGTAAACCTTTTTTAATCCGTAGTACAAAATGAAAGATTTATTTTCTTGGCTGACTCTAATAACTCATCGCGCAGATATACCTGCAGCGTAAATAATTTTAATGCCATGAACTCTGAATATAAAGTAAAACAAAAAATTGACATCGAGGAGAATACTTCTTTGCCTTGCAATATTCCCTGATGCACACGCCTAGCCTAATTCATGCGTTTAAAGCCGCGAATTTATCATAATAAGGCGATTAATTGCTGATCTGCATTAGAATTGCATGAGATATTACTTTTTATGGCAAAGTTGAACACTTAGCATCACCGTATTTATTTTGAGTATTAGAGTTCACATTAACAACTGATCTTTAAATTTGTACATATAACAGACCGCAAATTTTCATGGAATTTAAGCTCCATGTGGTCCGGCGCTTGAGACACGAGGCAGCTATGTCTCGACTGATAGCTCAACATTTGTCCCAAACCCGTTCAACATTTGAACTTTCGGCGTCTGAGAAAGCAGCGAAAACTTAAAGGAAGTTAAAACAATTTCTAAAAGCATATGGAACAAAAGTCGCTTTTTTAGAGCTGCTTGAAATATAACAGTCTCATACTTTTGGTGCTGAATGCCATTTTTTGAGAAACAATTAGGGACATTGCAAAAAATTCACAATTTCACGACCCGTATACGCCATCTCAAGTTGAAGGGCTGCAATCAAATGCGTCCACACGTACTCATGCTGCAAACCATAGCCGAAGTGTCTGACACTGCAGCAAAGAGATGTGGTGGACCGACAAGCCGTTACAATATTAAATAACAAATTCAGACCTCAAGAACAATGTATATAATCAACTTAGACCAGTCTTTGGCCTTATATCTTGCTAGCCTTGTAATTTTAAAGGCAGTAGAGCAATCATACTATTTAATGAATATTTTCATGCTGTGAGAGCAGTACAGGCTTTGAGGTTAGAACGAGAACAGCTTCGACAGAGGTCCGTCTGGATGGGTTAGCACACTGAACGGCTCGGAATTTGAGGACAGTGGGGGCCAAGCATGACTTAAATTTTCAAATTGTCGCCAATTTTATTTTCCACAAGTGTCAGAAAACAATTTTTGCAGAACGATTTTGTGGCATGCTGTGACAATATTAAGAAAATATGAAAATACCAGCTGAAGGAGAATGCGTTTAAATTAAAGGCATTTAAAAACAAGTATATTTCGTGTTTTGCCGACGTCGGGGGAAAATGAGTGAGGCGTCGTTCCTAAAATGAAGATGTAACTCAATCTTGGAATGAGCGCACAATGATTTGGCTCCACGGACATGTAGAATATTTTTGAGATCTCATTACTACGACACACACTGTACCGAGACCAACACAGGCACTTTTTTTCTTTCCTTGACCCAGCAGTCTAAGCATTTCTACAGGCAGACTCTGTGTGTGGCCTGGCTACTGCGATATTTTTGAGCTGGCTGTCCTTGCGCCAACGTTTTCTGCATTTGCTTCATAGCTTTCGCTCTTTCAGAGAGCCCTGTTGAGTGGACATGCGCTTTGGTCCGGCTCCCAGGGCATACGCAGAAGGTGCTGGATGTGATTGTAGGCGAGGCTGTGCAAAGGTAGAGCGTTTGTTAAAGTAGCGATGCTTGCCCGCCACCACATTGGATCGCTCATATTAGGAAGACTGTTATGAATTTCTTGCCTTCCACATCCTGTTATTATCTTTACGTTTCTACGGCGGCCGCATTTGGGAACCGCGAAAACGCTTCATAGCACTTTATCTCAATTCTGCTTTTCAGAGCTTTCTTCATTTCTTCTTCGGGCTATTAGGCAATGCATGGTTTCCTTCGGTACGTCAGGACTATAATAAAAAGCGGGAAAACAAGGGCAGAGCTTCGGAGGAAGCGATATAGCAATTACATTTTCTGGTGACCCTATGAAACGGCTGAGTATCGCGCTTTGCACCACGTGTAGCCTGCTGCTAGAATAACTATATAATGAGAAAGGCGAGCAGAAAAACTTGCCGAACTTATCACATAAATCAGATGTTATTCGCTTTCCTATACACATATACATAGTCACATCGGGCTGGTTATGCTGCAGAACACACCTTCCATAATCTTTATTTTCTGCTTTTGCAACTGCGCCTGAAATACGAGGAAGAGAAAGGTTCGCCAGAGCTATCAGATAGCCATTAATCCATATATTTGATCAGTAACAAAAACAGGAATATTTTCTTTCCTGAGAGGTACTTCGTACGATAAAAAAATTACATAAAGGAAGTTGGCATAACTGAGTGTTTGACATCATCAGAGAAATGTTATTTTCTTTTTTCTTGGCGAAACTTATTTCACATGGCGGCATCTGATTTCGCGAACTAAGCAAAGAGTTCTTCCTCACAATCCACTGTGCATGCTTTACACAGCGTCATTGCCAGGCTTCTGTGTCCTATATATTTTCATTACCATGGGCAGAAGATAAACAGGGCAGTCGTCTGTGTGCTAGTGGACGCATGCCTGTAGCTTCTTCCCAGAAGGAACACGGTTCAGGAAGTTTTTAGAGGAAGACTAAAGAGAAAAAACAGGAAACGGAGGGTTCCGTTTGTCTGACATTTTCTCCTTCGAGCTCATTCTGTCACACAGAAGGAGAGGAAATGAAGCTTCCTATTTCCGCTCTTATAAAGCCGGCTTTATAACGGTAAACAAATAAACTGCCCCGTCTCGTGGCTTGAACAAATGCTACACGCTCTCTGGGCAGTCACTGCAATTTTATTTATTTAGCGTCTGGCGCAACCATTGAATAGGTTGGGGCAACCGAAAAGGAAATAAAAATAATAGGCCCCTGCCTGCACCGTTTACCCACAACAGGCTTAACCCAATTGTAAAATAAAAGAGGCGGCCCGTAGGCAAGTTGTAATTTGACCACCCGTGGGTGGAAAAATAAAATAATAGGGAAAATGCTACATTAGCGACCCACAGCCGAGAGAGCGGGCCCGGGGAGGCTTCCTTGACCTCCCCTGGGAAGTAGCGGAAAGGGAAATGGGACGTGGGAAGGGAATGGGGACAGCGAGTTTTTTGCTCTGATCCTTCAATTATCTCGACTCCATTACTGGCCAGCCTGGCCAGGGCAGGGAGAGCATCGAGATTGCCCAATGGTGCGGCCCCACTCACGGGATGCTCGACCACCCACCATACGCAACGGGCTCCGACCGTCGGAGACATGAAAACCTAACACGGGGTCAGTAGCTACCTGGGGCTCCTCATCGCACACTAGAAGGCCTTTCCCACCTGCCGGCTACTAGCCGTCGAAGGTTTTTCGCGGTTTTTCGGACACCGGAAGTATGTGTGATAGTCCCGAGCCAGTGGAGGTCCAGAACGTCAACGGCCTCGCGGCCTCAGAACTGGTCGCTCCGGGGGGTCCATCTGTGCTTCCTCCAACCATCCATGCACTTATTTCCTCTCCTAGCTTACTCTTCTCCTACTGAGGAGAGAGTGTTCAAGGCTGGGCGACCGGGCCACTAACCAAGAACGTGGCTTAGGATGAGATGACCCGGGCCTACTCCACCGGTACTCCACACATCTTCGGTTTTCGCCAGACTCTTACGAGGCAGTACTAAGCCCTCATCCCCCGGCATCCCGCAGGCGGTTAAGCCTGCGGCCGGCCGTAAGGCCGCTTCCCCGGGGCGGCGGTTCCTCAGAGCCTGGCCACTATGAACCCCCGCGCGGACCTGGTTTCTCCGTAACCAGAAACCGACGCGTCGGTAGCCAGACTTGCACGCCCCCGCGCGCAGAGGAAGGAAGGTAGCATGTATTTGAAAACTTTTTGGCGTTTTGACATGCCTTCCGGGCCGGATTTCGTGGGTCCAACCTGAGTATAAACCCAGGCCTGCCTCCGCTCAGGCATCGGACCTCACGTGCACGACTGGCCCTCACAGTCGTCTGGGAGTCGCTGCCACTCCCATTGGGGGTTTGCATCCCCAGAGGATGGGTCCCGGCCATCCCATCCCCACTGCTGGCATTGCACCGAAACAAAGCCTAGTAGACGAAACTACACCGGCCCGTATTCGGTGGCTGGGGCAGTATCCACAGACAGATGATGAAATCTCGTGTTCTCCTCCCAGAGATGTGATGAAGTGTGCTTTTATTTTGTTCAATGTGTCTGGCGCCGACTGGATGATTAAAAACTCTGGTATAGCCTTGTAGTAGTGTTTCATTCTGTTTCCAGGATTGCTCCCTCATTCCAGCTTGTCTGGTGGCCGGTGATCTGTGTATTTTACGCAATCGCATTCTTTGATGCGCGGTTGTTCTTGACGTTGCCGTGGTGATATTTGATGCGTCGCTGAAAGTTCCCGGTTTGCGCAATATCAAAAAAGAAGCGGCAGTCATTGCATAAGATTCGACGAAGCAGCACAGGCAATGGGCCCAATATTGTAACAGGGTGGCTTCACTGTGGTCCACTGTATGACTGGCCTTTGCTAGTACGTTTATTTATTATTTATTTTTATTTTTATAAATAAATAAAATAAAATAAAAAAACAGTAAAACGGAAGCAGGGAGGGCACATTGGACACGTGTCAGCAAACAGGGAACCTCCGAGCCGAACTTGTCAATGTAAAGGACCCTCTGTCAAGTATCATGTTATCCGGTGCGGTTTATCGAATCGGATGCAATCACTGTCAATGCAACAATATCAGGAAAACCTGGAAACCGGAAATTATGACGTCATCGCTCGCTGTCGAAACGAACAATTTTTTCCGAGTAGTTTCGTTACCATTCTAACCGCCCATGTTAGCAGCGGACTGTTTCTCCACTTTCTGATGAACGGTGCCCCTAGACATTTTTTTGCACAATCACAGTGTAAGTAAGAATTACCCAATCAGCAAAAGTAATCGACTAATATTGAAAATTAATGGTTTCACTGAGGTACTTTGATAGACCGGTTTTGCCAACACATTTCCAATATTGGGCTGGTTAACTGTGCTGCTGGGGTGAATGTTAGATTTTATTATAAATTTTGGCAAAATTCGGCATTAAAACGAGTAGATAAATGTGATTTATTTTCAAACCTACACAAAAAGAGTATAAAGAAATTGAGCGATTCTAAAAAGCTTCGGTGCATAACTACATTTTAAAAACCTGCAGTTGTTTGATACCCACAGGTATCGTGCAGAGGCTTCTTGTAGTCAATTACAGGCCAGGTTTTTTTTATTTCTCATCTTTCTTTATTCCTTCTTTTCAGATTTCTTAAGTGGTGTTCATGATTCCTGCGTCGAATATTGCAGGTTTACTTTGGCTACAAGAAATCCCTTGGCGTTCTGCCTTACTGGAAACGCCAAAAAAAAAAAACACTATTTACTGTAACCACTCCAGGCAAAAGTACTGATGAGTGTACTCGAAGCCTACAGCTGCGGATTCCTCATTAATTTCTTTCGATCGAAGCGTGAATAAAAGCCAGGGCGCCTGATGATAGTGAAGTGTAGCATTCTTGAAGGTATGACAACGTCAGTAATCAGTGAAAGGCAAACCAGAATCCCGTGCGTACAAAAACTTCAAAACTCTATATATGATGTTAGATGGCTTGTATGTACGGCGCCAGAATGCGCTGGGAGTGGCGGAAGATTACTGAACTCTACCGGCCACTGGAAAGATCTTTGCTCTGTCAAAGGGCCAATAAAATCCGCTGTTTAGGCCTTGGCGATATCGAAAGTTCGCGGAAATATATGGTTTCCATTGTCTGTCACTACTATTAAAAATGACGTCCGATGATCAACATGGAAAAAGAAGCAGCGTGAAACGGACAACTCATGGTTTTTCAATCTTTTGAAAACACCGGACACCTCGCAGGCAATGTGAAGAAAAAGCTGGACCCCTTCGCTGGACGCCGATGAAGAAGAAGCGGTTGTGGAATCAACAAAAAAAAACAATGAAAGGAAAAAAAATTGGATGCACTTCCAAGAAATTTAATTTGGTTGAAGCTGTCTGCAGGGCTTCGTTTCGAAAATCAAAAAGCCGTCTACTTGAGAGCAGGATCCACAAGAACTTCCAGGATATTCTCGGCTAATGGAAAACTTCGCAGTGGAAGAGTAAAATATAAAATGCTTCTGCACACAAGACTAATATTTATGGCTTTGTTTATAAGAATTGGTATTTAATATACAAATAAAGCTTATTTATGCTAGTTAACGATATGTATTTAAACAAAAATATGCACTTGTTCTTTTTCAGCGGCCGTGTTGTAAGTAGGAAAATAAAATTGGCAAAGTATAGTGGGACTTTCGGAGAACAAAATTGAAGATTAATCAGTACGATAACGAAAACAATTATAATAATTGCCCAGGGAAAAAGGCTGTCAATTAATCTCAATAGGCGGAAGACTTTCATTCGTGCTTTTGAATCATTAAAAAAGCTCTAGGTCTGGCGCCTCTATCTACGTTTATTCTAACGCAGGATCGATTCACTTAACGGATCTTATTTGATGTCTTTTGCTACGATAGTAGAAAAGTTGGTTAGTATCTTTATAAATATTTCTCCATGATGTGAGCTATCTGTGGCTTTATTGCTGTGCGCCTACAATTCTGTACATCACGCTTTTTTCTTGCTTGGGAGCGAAATCGTAGCACAGACATTTTAAGCGAATTAGATACCACATACAGACCTTTGATCTCGTTATTATTCAGAATTACACTGCCACTCCTATACCCTCCATAAAAAGGGGCTTAACAATCTGCATCTTGCTTAGAATACAGCAAGGTTTATAGTTATTTTAGACGCAAATATGCGTACTTCAATACACTTACACTGTCTCTTTTTCTCTGTTGCACTTAATTTCTTCTAAGCGTGTGAAGTACTCTTTCGTGAAGTTTGTGGTGGATTAATTTGAGGAGTGGATTTAAAATCAGAAACCAGTTTTCGAAGAACACTTGTGTGCCTAAAATTCACCTGAATATCGTCCTCAATCCCATGCTTCTTTTTTTTTTCAACAATTGCTCATTAAGAACTACCTATGTAGTTCCCATGTTCTTGACACTACCTGTGAGCCTTTTTTTTAAATAAACAATAGGACTACCAAGATAACCTTAGTTTTGCTGGTACAGAATTATCAATGATCTTTTACTTTTCATTTTAGTACCACGTTTCACGGATTTTGCGTGTGCTGCCCTCATATAAACTCTGTTTCATTGCAAAGCTTCACTACTGGCTTATTGACTCACAGACATTTAGTGTTCCTTGGTTTTGTCATCATTTCCTTACGTTATTGCAGTATAAGTAAGGTAATTTATTTACTAGCTTTTCGTACATTCAGACGTGTGCTGCATTATGCGTGTAATGCGTGTGCTGCATTAGGTACTTCCAAGTGCATTGCTGTAATAATTATGTCACTAAAGCAGCATTCATTTTCGTCGTTTTAGCCTCTTAATTAAGGATTAGAACAATTCGCTTTTCAGAAGCAAGCGACGCCGAAAAAACAAAGATCACCTACTTTCTGTGTCATTATATGATCCAGAGCATATTTTACCCTTGCCGCCATGATATGGTGAGTGCAGCTTTGTGTGAATTTCTCTCCTTGCTCCTCTTCTCTTGTGTAATCTTCAGTCACACTGTTTAGCTCATGTGCTTCTCAAATGTCGAAGTGATTATGGATGAAGTATTTACAAGTATTCCGGACACCAGTATTTATGGCTCCGGAATGAATTGGATTCCTCCTGTCCATTTTTGAAAGCATTCCGCTTAGATGAAAAACCTCTGCTTAGACATTTTGAGGCATACACATGGCGCAGGTGATATAGTTCTCAATCTGAGTTCTTAGGTACATAAATATTGATTCAGCAGTTTCGAGCACACTCTGAATCACTTCTCAACGGTAAGTTGAGCCAACTTATGAAGAACTTGATGGTCTCAGGCATTCCTTTCTTTATATCCACTCTTTGTAATAAGTGGACAATCTGTATTACAACCAAAAATATTAAGTCCGCAGAAGTGGCGTTCATTTCTTAGGAAAATACTGTTATACACGTCCATTTGTTCAAAACAGTCCTTATAGTGGCGCTTGCAAAGCTGTATCGGCCGGTCATATTCTCCTTGCCCAGACTCTTGCAGCCAACATTGACTTATATGGACGGGATATAACTGTGCATGGTTGAAGCATCCACGGCAGATTGTGGCACTTCGGCCACATTCAGATTCCTAGAGGTAAGGACGTGTTCTTCGCAGTCAAAGGCTTCATGGGAACCCTCGGCTCGTAGATGTCCTCCGCACGAACGTAGTGATCAGAGGAAACATCTTACCAGCTTACATGCACCCATCCTGTATGTTTTCGATGCCTTCATCCATCGTTCCGTGGTCTATGCGGCGATAAAAGTAGCACAGCGTTCGTGGCACATAATGTATGAGCGGCAATGGCCGCTGTGTGACGCTGCTCGCTCATTGTAGCAGCACAAAACACGGAGCCGACTTGGCAAGAAACGCACACTCTGTGACCAGAGTAACAAGCACGGCATTAAGACTTCTCAACTCGCTCCAATTATATGACACCCGGCTGTGCGCATTAGCTTCACGATGACTCTGCCTCTGCGCTTCTGCTTCCATTTGAGGTGATTGTTCCAGCCGACGAACTCTCAATCAGTGATTGCCCATGAAGGTCTACTTACTGCTTCAGTGCCATCTTTTTATTGTTTTCTGGTCGGTATGTTCTTTCCTGGGCGATGTCGCCAGGGCTGGTGGTGGTGGTGAAAACATTTATTAGGAAGGGACAGGAGGTATGTTTGGATCAGCCCGTAAGGGACCGATCCTTACAAACACTAGGTGGAGGTCCCTAGTGTGGGAGCCCAGTGGCGGTGGCCGCCACCCGGGCACGCCTGACTAAGGCTTGTTGGGCCTGTAAGCCGTGGCAGCCGAGCAGGGTCGCCTCCCAGTCCTCCCGGGTTAGGTTGGGGATGGGGGGAATAGCAGGGTTGGAGGGGCATGCCCACATCATGTGATAGGTGTCAGAAGAAGGTCTTCGGTCTCCGCGCTTGCAGTAAGCGCGAGCTCTTCAACTTTGGGGAAAGTGTTTACTGCGCATCTTATTTCGGTCTAACCGAGTGGAGCCTACAGCGTTGTTCATTGCATTTGAGGCCAATTGCCATTGTCTTAAAGAACATTTTGATGGTACCACTGCATTATTTCGTAATAAGGGAAGGTTTGTTATATATGCCGCCGTTATATATGTGTTTGACGGCATTTTGACTAACGGAAACTAAAATTCCACGTCGTTTCCATTCATCCCTAGAATTTGTAAACTGTTTTGTAGTCATCGAGGTTATAAACTCAACATTCTATTCTTTGCAAATCAGTTTCACATAAAACTAATAAGTCGTAAATATTTGTAGCACAGACTAAATATCATCGGAGGTAATTTCTGTATTTTAGCCCCTCTCCAATTACTCTATATAGAAGCGAATTCAATTGAATAATGGTGTTGAGCATTCAAGGTGTCATGCACGTGGGCCCCAGAGTAAGAAATGAAAAGAAGCTCTCAGACATTTAATCTTATCGAGTTCCGCCTCTCCTATCCCCTGAGTCACGAAGATTCTTTCAGTCTTTGTGACCAGGATTCTGACGATGCTCATCAAAACAAGCTTTGAAGTCTTCGCTTTTTGCTGCTGACCTCGTGACAAAGACAAGATTTTGCACCTTTGACGTTTCCATTATTATTTATGCAAACTTCATCTTAGTTGAGCTGGTTAAGCTCCTCCAACCTCCAACCTCTCTAGTCATTATTTGCATGAACCTGACTAAAAATTGTGAAACTTAATCTTGTGCACAGCTCCTCTTTCGCTTTTTTCGGCAACAAGAAGATGCAGTCTTAGAGACAGCTCCTGAATATTCCGATTAAGCTCTTCATAATCCATGTTGGAACTCCCTGTAATTTCGCACAGGAAATATAGCAATTCGATAAAGGAAGTCCTTTCTGCATTCTATATTTTTTTTTCTCATTTCAGTATATTTTTTGCATAATAATGCTCCGGGCTGCCAACAGCAATCTCAGCTTCTTTAATATCATTTGCCTTTTAATTTCCCATCAGTTCAAAGCAGGCTACCGTTCCTTATCTCATCTACAGTTTAAGACTCCTCATCAAACTTTTCCAAGTTGATTATATTTATCTACAAGGAGAGCAACCAAGTTTTCCGTCCCGTTTGTGTTCTAATGTCTTGAGTCTATTGCTTGAATCCTTTCAGCTAGCATTTCCACACCTTTTCAATCTATTCTACTTTTATTTGAAGTTCAATGATTGCTTCCACTAGCTTCTAAAACTCATTTAAAACATGAGACACATTCGCAGTGTGTATTGTCGCAATGACACGGTTTTCCTCGTGAGACGTGACCTTTGAAATTTCCTATTTATATTTCTGTACCCAATGAGTTTGTTCATAGAAGGAAGCCAATAAATGGGCTTGGGCAGGGCATGTAATGCGAAGGCAAGATAACCGCTGGTCCTTAAGGGTAACGGAGTGGATTCCTAGAGAAAGCAAACGTAGCAGGGGACGGCAGAAAGTTAGGTGGGCGGATGAGATTAAGAAGTTTGCGGGGATTCAGTGGCGGCAACTGACAAAGGACAAAGGACAGGGTAAGGACAGAGACATGGGAGAGGCCTTTGCACTGCAGTGGGTGTAGTCAGGCTGATGATGATGATGATGATGCTGACGCAATGAATAGCGTATTCGCATTTCCTAAATTTTCAGTACGGCCAGAACATTCGAATTTTGGCATACGTTATTACACTGAGAACATTTCAAACTGCATTGATAGGGCGAATATTGCTTCACGCATGCAATGCACTCTGAAGATATCTTTGGTTGCCAGTCGAGCGGAAATCAGGAGAAAGAGCTACGCTTCAAACATTCTAGTTGTCTAACCTATCACACGAACAGCAAATAGTCCGTCAACCATGTGTTGTTTGCCGGTGGACCTTGTCTGGTCACCTTATTTCCGCTGCTGTTAAGCACTCTTGATGTGCGAGCTACGGACGTCACCCGGCGCTCATTGGCCACTGAGCCACTGCGTCGAGACTCGTAATGCATACGGAGGTGATGCTGGGGTCCTGGATCTAGATTTCGACCGGGCTGCGCCCGGAGCGACACCTAGAAAAACATCAAAGCGGCTGTGAAACATGCAGTTCATCATTGGACTGCGTCCAGTCGTCGCGTTGCGGCTGCTTTTAAGCACTCCTGGAGTATGACGCACGGACAGCGACTGACGCGCCATTCTTGTTGACCAATCAGAACAGCGACAAGATTCGCATCATGCCCGGAGGTGACGCTACTTTCCTCGATGGGGATTTCGTGCAGACTGTGGCAGGATTGAAACCTAGGAAGGGAACAGCAAGCCATGCGTCGCACGCATCGTTCACCGTTGGAAAATTGGTTGTCGAGGAAAGGAAATGGCGCAGCAGCTGCCTCATCTTGGTGGATACATGAACCGCGGCGTAAGGCAAGAGATAAAAGAGGAGATGAAAGAAGAAAGTAAGAAAGAGGTGCCGTAGTAGAGGGCTCCAGAATAACTTCGACCACCTTGGGATCTTTAACGTTTACTAACATCGCGGCCGCGTTTCGATAGAGGGCAAACACAATAGGCTCCCGTGTGCTATGCATATCAGGTCACCGCTGGACGTCAAATTTTAAGAGTTATTATTCATAAATGTCAGAACAACAGAATATTTTTTACGGCTGGATTTTAAAAGTTGCAAAAAACTGTAGCTATTTTACATTGCTAATGTTTCAAAGCAGCATACTAATATGTTCTACCTGAAATTCTAAACTATGGATTTTCTTTTAATTCAAAAACCAAAACTTGCTTATATATCTATTTTTGTTGGTTTTAGCACACTGCCCTGCTGCTTTCCGACCCGACGGTGAAGCAGGCTGATGTCTGTCATTGGTTTTCTTTCTCTACCAGAAGCGTCATGTCCTTACCATTACCAAAAGTGGCAGGATACGTACATTTTATTTCTCTGCAAATTCGTCCTAGTACTGACACATAGAGAGGCTGTCAACTACAAGGGTAGTAGTTCGGAACAATGTTGATCTCCTGTGGAGATAAAGAGAAGTGGGATGTTTCTACCCTCTTTCTGTGAGAGAAAACAAAAACGACGTGGAAACCGAAGTGCACCATTATATTCATTTTTTTTGAAACTCAGCGGCTCGTTTGATGGCAGTTTGATAATGTAATCTTAAATGCTCATTTCCTTCATCTCTAGCCAACGTATTTCAACTATTCGTGGTGTTGTTAAACGCTATCAAATTGGCTGAAAAAAAGAGGATTCTTTAAACGTTAGCTTAGTGTATGCGCCTCCTTTGCCGCATGATATGAATGCTATCTTTAATAAAGACGCTGGAGAGATCCGTTATTAGTGACTCGGATATCGAGTCCTCTGTTTACGCAACCGGCTTTGACTTATTCAAGGCGCGGCCAAACAAAATGCGTAACCTGAAAGACAAGGGAACCCCTTTGATATAGCATGTAAGATGAATTTCAAACGACAAACAGGTGGCCGTAGGCTACGACACATTGCATGCGACAGGACGCATGCGACGGAATATGATAGGGATACGGATGAGAGAAACTTTATACATGGGAAATTGATAAACGCTTCATTTAGGCAAACATTTATTCCGAGTCGACGTTTCGGACACAGCCTGGCCTTGAAAAAGGGCAGGCTCTGTCCGAAACATCGACTAGCAATAAACGTTTACCTAAATGAAGCGTTTATCAATTTCGCGTTATACCTCTAGCAACCAAATACATACATCTTTTTTGTGCTATATATATATATATATACAGACAGTGAACACAAATTTGCAAAAAAATCTTGAAAACTATATATATATATATATATATATATATATATATATATATATATAGTTTTCAAGTTTTTTTTGCAAATTTGTGTTCACTGTCTGTAGAAGACCCGTTTCTTGTATCTAATTCCGTGGTGGTTGTGCAATATCAGAAACTAAATAATCATGGTGGGTGTAATATGTTTAGTATTGAAGTGCAGGATTTATTCTATTCATTGCCGCATGATAGGCTCCTCCGGTGTGTTAAGAAATGTATAGTAGAGGATAATGATGAAGAAGCATTCATTTGAAAGTGTGGTGTTTCTGTAGGCTCGTTTTTGGAGCTTGTGTGATTTTATTTCAAATCCACATTTGTTGAATGGGGAGGCAGGCTATATGTTCAAAAAACAGGGGTGTGCATTGGCTCAAAAGTGGCTCCAGTACTTAGTAATATCTTTCTTTCATATGCGGATAGGTGCATTAAAGTTAACTTAGACAACCGTGTAAAACAAATCCTCCGGTATGAAGCCGATTATCTTGTTTTTTTTTAATCCCATGACTTAAAGGCACAGATGGATGACATTTTAATGACTTTTGAAAACTTCGGGTTTGGTCTGAAATTTACTTTTGAATTACCGGAAGAAAATCAGCTGCAATTCTTGGGTATTAGATTGGAGAAAAAGGTGAATCGTGTTGGTTGGTCCTTCCTACAGCGGTCGGAAGAGCCCTTGCTAAATTATCAGTCTGGGCATTCGAAAATAGTTAAATGCGGCATAGCAGTGTCTTGTTTAGGATCTGGACTTACTAAATCATGTATTCATACTTTAGGCACCAGTTTCGATAAGCAGGTTCAAAGGCTAAGGTCAGCGGGCTTCCCCAAAGATGTTATAGCGCTTGCTAGCAACAAGATCCTGAAGAAGATGAAGTCGTTTGGTAGCCATGAAGCATAGGAAAATTCCGGTAATGATAGAACGAAGTATGCGGTAATAACCTAAATTCATCAGTTATCCCATAGGCTTAAGCAGGTTGGCACTAGATATGGGGTTAAAGTGCTCTTTTCGGTCCCTAATAAACTAGGCAAGGTTTGTGCTATTGTTGACAAAAGAGCCCGGGAACAGAAGAAAAAAAGAGGCAAAAGAAAAAAATGCACGCCAGGTGTATCATAAATCACCCTTTGTGCCATGTGCAGAGGGAGTGGTATTTGACATACCTTTTAAATGCGGCAAGAATTACATTGGGCAAAGCAGGAAATACATAAATGCACGCTTAAGCCAGCATAAAACCTCTTTGAATGGTGCTCCTTCATCAAATCTGTCCCTTCATTACAGAGATTGGCATCTGAACAAACCCGGTGTGTCCAAGGTGTCTAATAAAAAAGCATGCTTTTCACTGCTTAACAGGGCTAAGATTAAATTTAGACATCAAGATCAGCTGACTAGGGAGTTGTGTGAAGCCTATCACATTCACAAGAAAGCGACACGTGCTTTAGCACACCATGTGTATCCATACATGAGTGTTAAATTTTGTATCCAGATTCGTATCTTTCTTTTGCGTGCTTTTTGCGGGAAGCGCAGGCGCTGTGGGTTGTCAGTTGTGTGCATATAATCTGTGTTTTTTCAAATAAACTTTCAGTTATTAGTAGTGCTTGTCCTTGTCCTTCCTTCTCTGTCTTTGTTTATCATCGCAGCGCTGGTGAAGTTTTGAAGATGTACCAACTAGCTCAAACCACGATTTTGCTCCAATAACATTACACGATCGAATGATTTGGCTCCTTCCTACCTGTGTGCTGCACACCTCCGCCTAACATCGCTGCTGGCTATACAGGGATTGTTCGCTGGGTTCGTGTATTCAATGCAAAGTTCTAGGTAGCCTGAGTTGCGCCTCAGTGAGGATGAGTGAACACGAAAAGTGTCTGGGGTCACTCTTCCCAATCTGGCGGGTTAGTTCATATTTATAGTAGAACAAACACGAGCCTCTCCGTGTTGCTTAACACAGCGCCGTGAGGTGGCGCCGCAGTTGCCGGTTTCGCAACACCAAGGCCAGACCCCTGCGCAAAAATCAATATGAGGAACGTCTCACATGTCTGATCCGGTTGTATGGCAGTGCAATATGCGAGACCCCAGGGCGCCTGTAGTGTCAGTAAAAAGAAATGTGTGCCGAGACCCTCTGTCGGGGTTTGTATTGAAAGTGGTGCTCGTTGAAACTGGCGTTCACCAGCAAATAAGCTTTGTCTTTTGCATGGTGCGTGACTTTGTACAATGTCGCGCGTACCCAGTAAGAGTGGTCGGTTTGTTAGTCATCCCGCATAAATATTGAAGGATTGCAGGCCCAGGTCGAATCAGTGGGGAGCAGACAACGCTGATAGCTATTGTGCATTTCAAACTGCATTCTAGCTTCCGGGAACTTCTTCCCTTTAGGCATATTTACACATGGCAGCCACCTTTACGCCTTCTTCTGTCGCCGTTTCTGTGAATTTTAAGGGAGAAAACTCCTTTTCTTAAATATGACGTCACACGACTGACAAATCACCACAGGAAGTTTGCGGTGTTAAGCCGCAAACCGTTACTCCTCGCAGGTGTGCGATGTACGGGCGACAGAGGTAAATTAAACGCCTTCCTGCCGGAAAAGTTAGCATTGTTTCAGCAGGGGAGTCCATTGCACGCCGTTCTCAGTCGCCCGACGCAACTAGAAATTCTCAGCTGAATTTTCCCAAACACCAAAACAAACCTCTGCGACTCCCTTGAAATCTTTATTGTTTTGTTCGGTGGGCTCGGTGGCTGTGCAAGCGTGCACACCACTAATCCGTTTGTGTACATCATGCAGGTGTTCGCCTTCGTCGCTAATGCCCTGCTTCCAGCATTGTTGGCCCTTCCCCCAGCAACCAAGTCACCCACTGCAGTTTGCTGCAGTAACGATCGCATCTTCACATGGCCCCAACCCGACGTCATCACTTCATCATGCCTGACAGCGCCTCCCCCTGGATACCACTCCCCCGGCCCATCCTGGAAAGCCTCATCACCAGCAACATCAGCCACAGGAAATATAAGAAACCATCGGCCGCCTTCACCGCTCTGTGAGCTCAGTGGCTGTGCAAGCGTGCACACCACTAATCCGCTTGTGTACATCATGCTGGTTGGTTATCCGCATTCCTTTTATGCTAAAAAAAGTAGCAATTATTTCTTAGTGCAGCTAACGAGCCCGCAATGCTGCATTTTTCTTGTACTTGAATGCGCTCACATTGTTCGCTGCTTGCTGATCTTGGCAGGCGATATTGAAACTAACCCAGGACCTAACAATTTCGAGGCTGTATTCGCAGAACTAAAAAACTTATCCGCCGGTCAAACTCAACTAATCTCCGGAGTGCAAGGTCTTAAAAACCAACTTACAACCACTGACGGTGCTATAGCTGGTTTAGGTAAGCGCATGACCGATCTTGAGACGCATTTGGAAGCCATTACAGCCATAAAATCTGAGTTAGAAATTATAAAATCTGAAAATACTCGGCTAGCTCATCAGATTGAAACCCTCGAGGCCCGCATTGACGACAGTGAAAATAGACCGCGTCATAACAACCTCATATTTTATAGAATTCCCGATTCTAACCAATCCGAAACGTTTGCGAACTCTGAGGGAGAGGTTATTCGTCACTGCGCTCAACACTTGAGATTAACCATTCATCCTGAGGAAGTAGAACGTGCCCACCGACTCGGCCGCCATGAACCCAACCGCTCTCGACCAATAAAGTCAAATTTATTTCATACAAAATCAAAGACAATACTTTCTAACGGCCGCAAATTTTAAAGGAACGAATTTCAGCCTCGGCGAAGACTTCTCCCACAGAGTACGTTACGTCCGCAAGCAGCTAGTCACCTTTCCTCAAGCTAATTCCGACAAATTTGCCCTGCGCTACAAAACCTTGCATATTGGTCCTAGGCGCTACTTTTTAGATGAGATCGCGCAAACTGTGAAGGAAATAACAATCGCTACACCACAATCAGATTAGCAATCATCTCGTCGCAAACAACTAAAAACCCGTCCCAAAAACGTTCCTCTGTCCGCTGTGTTCACCAACATACGTAGTTTCCTTTCCAAGCGCGAACTTATTTCCAATATTGTGTTGTCATCTAGCAGCAATCTACTGATACTAACCGAAACCTGGTTGAACGGTGCCGTCACAGATAGCGAAGTACTAACTGACTTGCCAGACTTCCAAGTCTTTCGGAAAGACCGCAAGGACTGACGAGGGGGAGGAGTACTGACAGCGGTGAGCCAGCAGTTATTATTGTCGATAATTGACGACTCATCCGATCTTGAAATTTTATGGCTCCACACACGATTTTACTCTGTGTCTATTATAGGGCTCCACATAACTGTCGTGATTTTTTTCTGTCAGCTTATTAATTCCGCAAGTAATTTTATCACGAAGCACCCTAACGCTCACATCTTCCTCTTTGGCGAATTTAATTTTCCTAATATTGATTGGCAGCACCAGCCCGCACCGAAAACGAATAATGGCGAAGCAAGGGAATTTCTGCTACAATTTTAACCTCACTCAAGTAATATCAAAACCTACGCGCGTAACGCAAAACTGTGCGAACATTTTAGACCTATTACTGACTAATTGCCCAGATAGCGTTAAGCCCATTACGTACCTCCTTGAGATTAGCGATCACAAAACTATGCATGTCAAAATAGACCTGAAAGCAATTAGGCGCCCAAAATACAATAAAACCATCCGCCTTTACAACAAAGGTAATTATGATATACTGAATGCCGAACTGACAGCGTTTCTTGGAAGTTTTTCCTCAAGTTCTGACTCAAGAAGTATTCATGAGAACTGGCTAGCATTTAAGATTAAACTTTGATGCCCTAGTTAATGCATTCCTTCCACAAATAACTTTTCACGCTAATCCACACAAACCATGGTTTACTAAAACTCTTAAAAAATTGGAAACTAAAAAGAGGCGCCTGATCCGCTCAGCAAGAGCCCATGGAACGCAAAGCGCATGGGCGAAATACCGCGCTGCAGAAAAATCATATCAAACTGCTATTCATGACACCAAGCACAACTTATTTCATCAAGGCCTTCCTAATATGCTCACCCATAACCCCAGGAAGTTCTGGCAAGCAGTTTACCCTCATCATGAACACGCGATTACCCTCAAAGATGAATCAGACGCGGCTATCACCGACTCTGAGTGCGCTCCTTTATTCAACGCAGCGTTCTCATCCGTCTTTACTAATGAAACCGAAACACAACTTCATACATGTAATTTACTCTACCGGAAGTGGCAGTTTCCTCACTGGGTATTGCGTCCTTAATTAAAAACATGGAAGATTCATCTTCATCTGGTGCAGGCAATATTAGCTCGAAACTTCTAAAGAACTCTAGTGATATTTGTGCCGAGTTCTTATGCTTACTTTTTGCACAGTCACTCTCATCAGGACAACTACTGGACGATTGGAAAACTGGAAAGGTAGTTTCAGTCTACAAATCAGGTAACAAAGATTTGCCGCTAAATTACCGACCCATTTCCCTTAATAGCGTACCCCGCTAAATTACCGACCCATTTTCCTTAATAGCGTACCCCGCTAAATTACCGACCTATTTTCCTTAATAGCGTACCCCGCTAAATTACCGACCCATTTCCATTAATAGCGTACCCGGCAAAATAATGGAACACGTCGTCTATACACATATCATAAACTTTCTCCATTCGAACAATTTTTTCCATTCGTCTCAACACTATTTTCGAAAAGGTCTTTCTTGTGAAACGCAGCTAGCCCTATTCATTCATGTTTACATGCTAATCTCGAATATAACCAACATACCAACGCCATTTTCCTGGATTTTGCAAAAGCATTTGGCAAGGTACCTCATAAACGCTTAATCCTAAAACTTCCCCGTTTGAACTTGCCTCCCGACATAGTAAAAAGGGTAGAAGAATATCTGACTAATCGCTCACATCTTATCATTGTTAACAATCAAAATTCCAATCCGCTACAGGTAACATCAGGAGTTCCTCAAGGTTCTGTACTAGGCCCGCTTCTGTTCCTAATTTATATTATTGACTTACCGACCAATGTGTGCTCTATTATTCGCATGTTCGCTGACGACTGCGTTGTTTAGCGCAGTTACTAACGCCTCCGACCCAACATACCTTCAAGATGACCTAAACCACATACAGGGATGGTGCGACCGTTGGCTAATGGAACTGAATCCTCATAATAAAACACTCGGATTTTTACGACGTCATCTTCGCCACGCCCACAACCGGTAAAATTACTAGCATATAAATCTCTTGTCAGGTCCAAGTTAGATTATGCGTCGCCAGTTTAGAACTCTCATCAAGTTTACCTTATCAATGCGCTCGAGTCACTTCAAAACAGAGCAGCCAGATTCATTCATTCCTCCTATTCGTACGACATCAGTGTGACATCGCTAAAAGCGGGATCCAGTTTAGCGCCCCTTTCACTTCGTCGTCGTATTTCTAGCCTCTGCCTATACCATAAATTTTTCCATAGTCCGCTGCGCTGCGCTCCCTACATTGCCCCGCCAGCCGGTATATCCCACCACATTCGTCATCCTTTCCAAGTGTTTCACCCACGTGCCCGTACTGTTACCTGTGCCGCTTCTTTTTTTCACCGTGTATCTGTAGACTGGAACGACCTCTCCAATGACGTCGCTGCATCTCATGCCCATCCACATTCGCCGAAGCTGTTACCAACCTTTTTTCAACATCACACTTGTTCAATTGACTGTTTTGTACCCACCCCTTATGTAATACCCCCACTGGGTCTTTAAGGTATTAAAACGAAGTGAAATGAAAGTAGACAAGATAGCTTACTTGAGATACCGAGAACCAGGGACAGTTTCAAGGTAGTCTGCGAACATCATCATGATGTAAAGGAAAAGACTGCATGTTACATCATTGCTGTTGCCGAGGCTGACGCTTCCTCTTAAAGATGCCTGTCGGGAGTGTGTCGATGGACATCGATTCAAGCCTCTACGGGCTGAAGTCATTGTGGAATTCCCGCGTCAAGCAACGCAGATGCCTTTCTTAGATGCTCCTGTAGGCGACACATTCTTTATGTAACGCAGCGAGGGAGAGTGTGTTTCCGTATGCACCTCTTTGTGTGGTACCTTGGAAGACAGGCGTGCAGCGCATTTCCATTAATGCTCGCTTTGGACTTACGAAAGCCACCTACTGTTTTCGCAAAGGGTACGCAAACTCTCGATAAGTTTTAATTGACACGGCTTCTTTGCAGAAGCCAACCTCTTCTCAGTAAGAAGGAAACTGGGCTGCAATATTTTACTAAATAAGAAACCTTATATGCCAGGTATTAATTGCTAATGAACACCTATTCACTGAATTTTTGTAAAAAAACAATTAAAGTTTTGTTTGCAATGCTGAGAGGCCGCTGAAAGCTGATTTGTAAGCAAAATTATTTTTGCCATAACAGGTCATGACGTATTCGTATAAGTTAGAAAAAATGTACTTTAGGATGTTCTTTGCGGCTCAGCGAAAAATGAAAGTAAATAGAGCAAACAACATGTTTCTACCACGCACTAATCTGCCGAATGGGTCACACGAGAAATTGACGTGAAAAACACAGAACAAAATATCACTCGTTGAATTTCCATTTACAGCATTTTGTCGAGTGGTATTATTTCTTCCTGTAATGTAGTATGTGCATTGTAGATTAAAGTTAAGGTTCTAGATGACAATTTTCTTAAGTGCCATATGAATCATGACCGCCAAGGCTTACTCGAACAATAAATTTAAACAACTGCTAAAGAGTACAATAGCTAATAAATACAAGAGTGATTAAACGAGTATGCTGACAAGAGCACGGCACGGACATTTATTCCAGGCAGACATAAAAATGACACACACTAGCAGCTCACTGCCACATATTACTTTTCAACTTAGGCACTATGCTCTACATACGTTTTTTATGAGGTTACAATAACTTACCACCAGGTCTTTCAAGCCACATCATGATGGCTGTCTAAAATATACCGCTTCTGAAGCGATAATACGACAGCTTCTATAAAGGTCCTAACGGATGGAACCCAATGCTCTGTTCATACATGGTATCTAACGTGCACCAGTTTGTTAATATCGATTTGTGAGTTTTTGTCTCCTCCCGCCTTAGCCTCGAGTAAATATCAATAAATGTATGCAGCAATCAATAAAATAGCTTCACTGTACAGTCGTAGATATCGCCCACAACAGCTGTGCTCTATTACCGCTTTACCGAGTATAGTACTCGTTCTGCGCGTGTTTTTTTTTTCGATTGCAATTACCACAGATTTTTTTTCTAATAATTTTTGGGGGGTTGTGTTGGACTTTACACTTCAGCTTATTACCTGGTGAACGAATTTTGCAATGTTGATTTGCGCGGTAATGGCACTGCTAACATGGCGGAAAAAATTAGCGTTCAAACGTTAGTTTCCTCAATGTCACAAAAACACGCTGAAAAGTCACTGATGCGTAAGAAGTAGATACTTTATTCATATCAACCCGCTTTAAAGCGAGTGTCACCAGAAAGTTAGCAGCTATATACGTCGTCAATCATCAACCGCCACGCAGGTCTGACTGAAATATGAGGAACACGGGCCTCATTAGAAAGATAACATATGGAGCGGTTTTTGAGGCTCCTTAAGGATAGCATAGTTTCCCTAAATGCCTTGGACTTTTTGCTCGCGATATGCACTCACTGGTGTTAGATGGCACGCCCTGTTTAACAACCCAATAACGCCTCCAACACTGACGTATGAGTTTAGCAAAAATCGCAAGTTGTCGCATTGACCTTATGTAGTTCCCTGTGACACATGTGGAAGAAATTGATTGGCTCCATAAAGATTTAGAAATAGTTATTTAGGCTCTTAACTGGCGACTATGTGGTATGTTTCTTTTAAGTTACAACCTAATACCTCCAGTGACGCCTTACTGCCTCTTGCAGGATTTCTCAGCTAAGATGACGCCCTTAGATCTTTGCTTTTTGTTTTTGATGAACGCCAGCACAGAATTCTAGTATGCCTGTGGGTCAATAGCTCTTAGGTTTACACAGTTTACAACATAAACACAGGTGCGATACTATAAAAAAAAACTTCAGAATCATTCATTCTTAAATTATTCTGATTTTATTGATGCACCACAGTTTTCTGGTAAGAAATTGTGACTATGACAATGATGCTTCTATAATTGTGGAGACAGTCGCTGTCAGGGTTGATAACCAGTGCTCGCTGGCAACGCTGACGTTATCAATAACCTGTTAGCCTAGGTTTGGCGATCGACCGTGACGTCAAGGCAGAGTGATGTCTGGGGGCCAAAAGGAACCAAACTTCCGGTAGAAAATTCTTTGCATTAAATTATTCGCCTCTCGCAC
This sequence comes from Amblyomma mixtum, assembly GCF_055824585.1. Lineage (NCBI taxonomy): Eukaryota > Metazoa > Arthropoda > Arachnida > Ixodida > Ixodidae > Amblyomma > Amblyomma mixtum. The sequence goes on from NC_143020.1 coordinate 91,876,573, forward strand.
TGCTACTTTGATCTCACATTCACGATCACTAAACACGTACGCTTCTCTGAATCGGAAGAAAAAAAAATGAGCACTGAGAAACTGTGTGTCTGCCTCCTTTGAAGACTTTGCCTATATCTGGTTACTTTTCATTGAGCGTTTCTTCTTGCATTTCACACTCGAATACAATTCAAGAAAAAAGAGGCATTCTCTCCTCAATAGAGACCTCACAGTCGAAAGGTTTCCACGAGTCTGCGCCTACTATAAGTATGCCGTGGTTGTTTCTCTTCGATCTGCCGCACACTGCGATTTCAGGGAAGCAGTTCTAAGGGGGTCGGCTAAGGCGGACAATCATCAAAGAGCGAATTGGTCAGTGCCGTTGCCTGGCGGAGCTTCTTTGAGACACTTCTGTGACTTCATTCTTGAGTGTTTTCTAAGTTACTTAAATCGCGTTTTCAAGAAATGAAAAGCAATGTCTCCCAGTCATTTTCTTACTGCCTGCTGTGAAGTGATAACGGCAACGGGAGCACATATGAAGGAATGCTTTCGAATAGCGACTGCCCTGGTACTAGGCTGCACTCTAAAAGAACGACTCCAGCGACAGCGTTTCATTCCGCACGTAGAAGAGCCTCCGCACAAGCTAAACCTATCTATCAAACGCTCCCTAGCCACACTCTGAACCACACGTGTAGGAAAAGAAGTCGTAAATGAGCGCAGCATTTGTTAGCTATGGATCACTTCAGGAAACGAAAACACTGCAGAACTTAAGTCTGGCTAATTTCGAAGAACAATGGTGTGGCGGCTAGAACGTGCAAAGTTACCTAACGAGCCGAGAGGCAAAATGCTCAACGTGTGCGCAGCATTTGGGATTCGATCTGACATACAATTAAATATATTACGCTAGCCTTTTGGCAGCGAAATACTTTTCGGCACGTGCGGAGCGTTACAAGGAAGATTTCATAGTTAGCACTGAAAACCAAGCAAACAGGCTCACAAGTTGGCACTCGATAACAGGATTTATGTTTAATTTCTGGGTGAAACTTGAATAACAGATTGTGGGCACTCTTCGCGCCAAGAGAATCTACTTAAAAAGAGCAAAAAACTGGAAATTTGTTGAGTGCTCAAAAGCAAGGCGGTTCGCTTTTATTGCTTTAACATATTCACAAATTCAGCACTTTGTTGAAGGTTCTAGGAGAGTGCACTCATGTTAGGGTCCCCATATCTTAATTTTAACAATCAATATTTTAACTATCAATATACCCGCAGGTCTGCCAGGCCGCCTAGCATTTTTGGTTGCTGTTTTTGCGGCCGTCAAAAGCGTTCCTCAGTGGCTTTTCATGGCAATGCTGGATGTCATAGATGAGGACGATACGCTGAGATACAGCGCATGAACTGCTCATTTACTTTTTCATTTTTTAGCCTCTTTTTTACGTACTCCATCTCAGAAAAAAAGAACGAACGGTCTTCTTGTGTCACTGAGAGGCTTGATCATGCGCTGGACTTCTATTGTGCTCGCTGTTCGTCAGAGCAGCCCACATTTAATTATAGACTGAATGGTTGCTATATATTTTCATCTTTGTGTTTTACTTCAAGTCAGCGCAAAAATTCGATCAGGTGCTTCGCACCATGCGCCGCAATATTCTTGTTGGATTTTTGGCGTTGCATTCCTTGAACTCTCTGCGCATATTGCGCGGTTGAAAAGGTTGATCCGCGCGGTTGAAAAGCCGAGACATTTCTTCCACAAACATGGCGACGCTCTCATTGGGCCGCTGCGCTCGGGACTGTAGAGCCATTTCAGCCATCTCTTTTCTTGCGTCGTTGCCGAATGTGCTGAGCAGCATTTGCCGGCAAACTTGCCAGGTGGTGATGGTAGCCTCGTGGTTTTCGAACCACATCTTGGCGGCGTCTTCAAGTGAAAAATAAATGTTCCGCAACTTTTGCTCCTCGTCCCACGCATTAAACGCAGCGACCCGGTCGTAGTTGGTCAACCAGTCCTCAACATCCTCAAATTTGTCGCCATGGAACGGCGCGGGCATACGCGGAGCATGGAAGAACAGCGGCTGGGCACTTACTAAAACCGGCAAAATGCCACTTTGCATTCCAACAGCTGAAGTTTCTGGGCCATGTCGTCAGCGCTGAGGGTATTAGCCCTGATCCAGAGAAGACGGCTGCCGTAGCTGCTTTCTCGACTCCTACTGATAAAAGTTCTGTTCGACGGTTTTTGGGCCTCTGTGCATATTACAGACGCTTTGTCCATGACTTCTCCCGGATAGCCAAACCACTGACTCGTCTAACAAAGGACGACCAACCTTTCATCTGGGCCGACGAGCAGCAAAGGGCTTTCGAGGAGCTTCGCACACGCCTTCAAACAACGCCCATACTTGGCCACTTCGACGAGGAGGCGGATACAGCATTGCATACCGACGCCAGTAACGTTGGCCTCGGAGCAGTTCTCGTTCAGTGGCAAGATGGTGCTGAGCGGGTCATTGCTTACGCCAGTCGCACGCTCTCTCGTGCCGAAGCGAATTATTCTACTACCGAAAAGGAGTGCCTTGCAATTGTCTGGGCGGTGACAAAATATCGGCCGTATTTGTATGGTCGGCCGTTTAGAGTGGTCAGTGATCACCACTCTCTCTGCTGGCTAGCCAACCTTAAAGATCCTTCTGGCCGCTTAGCCCGCTGGAGTCTCCGCTTGCAGGAGTTCGACGTCACTATTGTGTACAAGTCCGGCAAGAAGCACAGTGACGCTGACTGTCTATCCCGAGCCCCTATCCCGTGTTCTTCACCTGAAACAGATGACTCCGTTTTTCTCGGCGCTCTCAGGACGCCTGATCTCGCTCAACAACAGCGAGATGACACCGAACTGCGGCCCCTCATCGATTACCTCAAGGGAGCCGTCTCATCGCCACCTCGCCTTTTTACTCGTGGCCTGTCGTCATTCTGCTTGCGGGACGGCGTCCTTTACAAGAAAAACTACGCTTCCAAAGACATTCAGTACCTGCTGGTGGTCCCAACGCCGCTCCGTCCCGACGTTTTGCAGGCATGCCACGACGAGCTTTCTGCCGGCCATCTCGGTTTCTCACGGACCTTGGCTCGCGTACGACAAAAATACTACTGGCCCAAGCTTGCTGCTATTGTCCAGCGCTATGTTAAGACGTGCCGTGATTGCCAACGTCGGAAGACGCCGCCTGTCAAGCCGGCCGGTCTGCTGCAGCCTATTGGTTCTCCTCGAGTACCCTTTCACCAAGTCGGTATGGACTTGCTCGGGCCGTTTCCTACGTCATCTTTGGGCAACCGCTACATTATAGTCGCCACTGATTACCTCACCCGTTATTGTGAACCCAAAGCTCTTCCCCGCGGCACTTCTACTGATATTGCGAACTTTTTCATCTTTAACCTAGTCCTCCGTCATGGTGCCCCTGCGGTCGTTTTAACTGACAGAGGCACTGCATTTACTTCAGCTCTCACCCAGGAAGTTATGCGGCTCAGTGGCACTTGTCATCGCAGAACAACAGCTTACCATCCTCAGACGAATGGCCTTACTGAGCGACTCAATAAGACCATCGCCGATATGCTTTCAATGTACGTCGACGAAGACCATAAGAACTGGGACCAGGTACTACCGTATGCAACATTTGCGTATAATACCGCAGTCCAGGAAACGACCCGCTTCACCTCGTTTCGTTTGGTGTACGGTCGCGAAGCCGTTACCATGCTGGATGCAATGTTACTGCCCGATGTCGCCCTTCCATCAGTTGCCGGCGCTGACGAATTCGTCCAGCACGCTGAGGCCGCCCGTCAGCTTGCTCGAACGAGACTCCGGACGCAGCAGGTTAAAGACGCTCAACGCTATAACCTTCGTCACAGGGAGGTAATTTACAACCCTGGCTATAAAGTCTGGGTGTGGGTTCCTGTTCGCCAGCGGGGTCGCTCCGAGAAGCTTCTGTGCCGCTACTTCGGCCCGTACGAAGTGCTGCGCAAACTCAGTGACGTCACCTACGAAGTGATTCCGCAAGGAACTGTTCGTACGTCCCGACGGCAAACACGGTCGGATGTAGTACACATCGTCCGGATGAAGCCCTTCCACGCCCGCTAGGTCAAGCCTACGGTTCTGCTTGACCTCGCCAAGCAGCATCGGGACGATGCTTTTTCCACCGGGAGGGCAATGCCGCAACGCATTACTGGCGCCGCCTAGTAGTCGCGCTCAGGAGGCTGGCGCGCGCTCTTCTTCGCCCGTGAGCTCGCTCGCTAGTCGGTTAGCCGGCCGGGCCGTTTCCGCTGGCGCTTGGACGTTGTGGCAAATACAAACCTGCCTACCTGCTTCTGTGACAATATTGTTTTTTCACATGTATTTATCGAAGCCGAATCTACGATAATTTTTGAAACGTGAAAGAAGCAGAAAATCCGCTTATTTTCAAGACGATGAAGGTTACCTTCAGCAGCTCTCAGACTTGATGACAGCAGCTGCTGAGCGTACAACTTGCTTCGACCGCGAAGATAGGAAGCGAAAGGTGCATCTCGTTTTCTATTCGCAGGTTTTTGTTGATTGACGTAAGCGAAATATTTGTAAACTGTTGGTCAACTCCAGGCAGCCCTTGCATCAGGAATTCTTATTGTATGCTGTAATCTCAGCTATAATAGTTATTTTCACTTCCTCACCTCAGAAGTTAGCGAAATGTCTTGGAAAATTTTACACAGGAGGTACATGAGCCACTTTCTAAATAACAGAATGATCATAGGATACCTAGTATAACTGCGTCACCAAAAATCGCAACCTTAGAAGGCCGCACCTGTACGCAGTACCTGCATTCCTGCTTTGCATCTGAAGTGAGATGGTGGAAGTATAGAAAACTTGATTTTTGAATATTCTTGCATATCGAGGTGCAAACGTTAATTCAATCGGATCTGGAAAGGCTCGCGAAAGCAAAATTTTCTCCTAATGACGCTTGGAGGAGATCTATCTGCCCGCCGAATTAGCTTGGTGGTTACTGTGGTCGTTTTCGCAAACCAAGCTCGCGGGATCGAATCTCAACCGTAGGGGCCTTATTTTGGTGAAATGTAAAAATCTCTCCCTGTGGCGCGACGTCAGGACATGTTTGAGAAATTCACGGGCTTGAACTGGACCCGGAGTCCTTTTCTGCTAAGTTTCCAGTAGCCCATACGCAGCTGTACCCCGTTTAACCAGCGTAACACACGTACCATACCGTACAATACCATACCATACCACACCATACCATACCATGCCATACCTTCGCGAAGATTAGTATTTAGCTTTTTTAAACACGTGCATTCTTTTGCTGCCCACGGCTATGTTAGAATTGATACCGTTACAGTTAGGCAAACAGCATGCCCCTGTTGTTTCTTTGCCTACGTCATTAGGTGAAAGAGCGAGAACTGTACCAACACTCTCGCAAGGAACGTAGAAAATAAAGTATTTATCATCTCTCCTGGGTAGCGGATGTTTTTGCAGGTTCTTGTGCGCCGTTTGAGTACCTGCCTGGTTTAGAGCTACTTCGCTGAATTATGACACCCGCAGCGTTAGCTATGTAGCAGCTGTACACCCTGGGAAATAAGAGCTCCTTATGCTGACGCACACTGCAGGATTGCCCGAAGAGTAATGATAAAAATTGGTCCAGGCATAATGCCGTCTTATAAACAAAAACAATAGTGATGTGCTTCGTAGCAGTACACAGGTCACTCGTCTTTTGTGATTCGGCCTCTGCTAAAATTCGCCCACACAAGAACAAATAAATGCGTGAAATTCCTTGTTCCTTCTTTGCTAAGTCAAGAGCGCGAGAAACCTGATTGGATGGACGCTAGAAAATCGCAAGCGCTGCCTTTCTGTTCTGTGTTTCAGTAAGTGGTAGAGTGCATGTAAAATCCGTTAATCAGTACTTTAATAGAGAACGGCAAGAACAGAGTGTACCCTTGGATGTCTTAAGTTCTGTTCGAATATAACGCTGTGCGTACTAACTCACTTGGCTAGACAGGGGAACACCTAGAAAAATGCGATATGTCAAGAAGCTTTCTGACACTGCATATTATCTTCCGTCAAGGCTGCATTTTAGGCCTCATAATCATGCTTGTTGATCAGCATGTGCTTGCAGATTACAGCAACGACAGTGACAATACGCACCTGCCGGGTACCACCTAGTATGCACCTAAATGAAAGTGTGGTAGTATTATTGGGCCCAACGGCGTTGAGGAGCTCCATGCACATAGAGGACGCCCTCATCCATGAAGTTTTTCAAGACAAGGACGCGACCTTAACCCAAAGAAACACACTCAAATGGAGTCTAAAACGCTCTCTACCTGGCAAAGAGTCAAAAGAAAGCGAACGTAGAATGCGGCGCCGGTGCCAAGGTCAATTGAAATAGGTCGCGAAGCCGGAGCTCAAATGCGGTCCAGAACCAAGTGCTAGCGACATCAAATTAGTGGAACTAGAGCGTCAAAATGAAATGAGAGGACAGACACGACTAGAAGAGGAAAATAATTAGGACATATTTTGTGTTTCAAAAGCATTCAAAAACAATTGCAGTGATTCTTTTTTTAAAATGTTTTAGGTGTGTGCATTTTGTTAGAAAGTATAGCGCTTGCTTTGTAAAAGTTTTTATGACGGCGTTCGCTCAGAGCAGCGGCAACGGCAGCGAGACGATGCCAAGGTTGACGGTGCTCTGATGTCATACCCTTGTCATATCTTTTGACCATTCTGCTTGCTTTTGTTTGAAACTCGATTCTGCTAGCCCTACTTTTTCCTCGTTGCTTGTTGCTCGAGTTCTTGGTGTGCATCGTTCGTGTACAGTTTCCGCTTTTCCCTTTTGCCAGCGCTTCTTGGTAGTTTCGTTCGGTTGGGTGCGGTTCTGTCGCTTTTGCCCCAAAAGGGCATCGTCTGTGGCCATGGGGCCCCTGTACGCAAAAAAGAGGTGAGCGGTTGCACGATGTGCCAGCGATAACCTGTCTGGCGTCGTCACATTTCATCGCTTTCCCGAGGACGTGACGAAGAAAAAAGGGCGAGGACGAAGGAAAAAGGCACAACGAGAACTGACTACCTAAAAATAGCGTTGGTGGTCGGCACTCGTCGTGTCTTCTTTCTTCGTTCTCGTGTCGGGTGTCGCGCTGAAGCGTCGCGGCATTCAGCAGGTTGTTTTTCCCGCCAAGCAGCACGTGACGCTGACGTCACGAATATGACGTCACTAAAACACTTGACTTTGACGTCGTGTTTTTGTTTTAATTATGACGTCACTTTTTTGTTATCCACGCATTTCGACGATGGCGCTGGCTGTGCACCATAAGCCGCCATGTTTTTAACGTATGGGCTTCTATGCTGTTTACGCTACCATAGTACATCTACCTTGCCGGTGCGCGCAGGTATAGCCCGTCGCTGTTGAAGACCCGGTTGTGGCGGTGGGAATATCAAGTGTATGGCTGGCAACAAGCGGTTGGCAACAGGTGTCACCTGGCGGCGGATATGCGAAGCCTAACCTGTTTATTGGGAGGCGGGTGTCAGCAGGCAGCAGGGTGTTGATGGTCAGCGTAGTTAGCGAGAGGCAGGCGTCATCAGACAGCAGAGTGGCGAAGCCACGCTTGGTTAGCGGATTGCGGGCGTCAGAAAGCGGCACAGTGGCACGACGCTGAGCGGGCCACCCGTGCCTCGATCTACTTTCCAGAACAATGCTGACTAGCCAGCGTTGATACGTGAACCTCGAACGCGACGTGTCGACCGCACAGCAACACACAGCCACGACCGTTTTAGGACGCACTTTATCGGTCCGGCCACGCCCCGCGTGCCAGCACAGAACACATCGTTACAACTTCCCCTGCTTTCAGGCGCGCTCTTGGCAACTGTTCTTACCCCGCAGTAGAGAATGACACAGCCGATGAATCGCGCAAAAGGAAGCGCAAAAATTCCACTTGCTCGCATACAAGTATCCGCAAATATACGAACGAAATTCCTCGTAGTGAGCAATGTATTTGAAATCCACATGAACATAGTAGAAAAAAGAAACACACAATACATCATCGGAAGCACTGGTAAAGGCATAAGCGGCCAGGAACTAAAACGTGCAAGTAATGATGTGGCTCAATTAAAGCTGGCTGCCCAGATAATCAGCACGAACGTTATCGCTTCCTTTATTGTAGTTGATGCTTAAAGTGAACGCATGCAGAAATAATTTCCAACACACCATTCGGTTTTCTTCAAATACATCTTGGTCGTCTTGAAGACCAGCGCAAAACAGACAAAGGACCAATGAAAGAGAAGACCACACGGGCGCTGACTAACACTTGAAGGTTGAATGCCAAATTCAAAAAATAAATAAGGTTAAAATGCGGGAAAAAAGAAACAAAATACAGAAAAACACCTAGGATTACAATGCAGTGGAAAGGCGCTTATAAAGAAACGCTGCCTCGTGTCCCTGCAAAGCCACGGACGGTTTTGGCACACACGTGTCCTTGAGCTTCTGTCATAATGTCTTTCATCTACTGTCGTTACCTGGGACAATAGGGTCTTCGTACAAAATTCCGAAGTCTGCATCGGATCTCGGATTGGTCCGGTCCTCAGTGACATCTTCCTCGCGAAGGTAGATAATACATTGGATGCGATTTGAAAAATTTCACCGCCCCTGTTTTCAGGTATGTCAACGACTACCTCGGGATCATGAGAGAGCCCAGCAACATTAGGACGGCGCCCGACATGCTAAAGATGTTTAAAGAAAGGGTCAATGACTCAACTTCTCATGTGACTTGCCAACGGATGGGTGCATACGATTGAGCTTAGGCTTACCAGGAGTCATGTTTGCTGCATGTATTCACCGAAAGCCGGAAGGTGCCTCCTCCCGTTCGGTTCGTAGCACTCAAGATTTGACAAAGACGGGATATCGTTGGCATGTCTCTCGACAGCCTCAAAATGTCATCTCTCCACCGTAATGAATATGGTTTCCACGGCCAGGTGGCCAGACTATGTGAAGCAGGCTTTCTAGAGAAGAATCTTGCTCTGTTGGCGGAAAAGCTCTTGGGAAATCTGAAGAAAAAGGCTGCTCCTTCTCCCCAGAGGCACCAGAAGGAGACACGAAAGAAGGTCGCGTGCATCCCGTATCTGCACGCTCTCTCGCATCGTCTAAAAAAGATCGCAGCGCGACACAGTATGCAGGTGGTGTTCTCCGACGATCGTAATCTTGGCATAGTGTGTGCTGTAGTGATTAAGAAGCTGGAACCGGCTTCTTCCAGACAGGACGTCCAAAGGTGCACTGTTTCGCATGCAGACAAACTCGTTAACAGCAAAAAAAGGAGTGGTATATAGGGTTTGTTTGTCATGCGGAAAGACATATTACGGTCAAACAGCTAGGGTCATAAACGTCTGATTGAAAGGGCACAAAAATTTTCTTGACAACAAAAAACCCCTTCTTCTAATCCGTGTGCTGCCCTACTGCAAATACAAAGAACATCAAAATCATCTTTCCCTGCCTGACTTGCGTAATACGTCGACTGCCTACCAGAGTAGTAACCGGATAGGCAGGGAAATTTTCGAAGCATATTGCATCGCTAAAAACTCCGACATGTGGGTGTCAAAAGCGTCCGTTGCTTTGCAGGGAAACGAGATAGCGTTCCATGATAATTGCCTTTCCTCTGCAATGTAATCCTTCACGTTTTTCAGAGTTCTGTTTCGTTTTTCACGCGTTTTCACCTCATTTATTTCCTGTAATTTCCATTAAACGTTAATGTGTATTTCGCCTGTGTAATTTCTTTTTTGTTGGTCCCTTGTCTGTTTTCCGCTGGTCTCCAAGATGAAGAACGAAAACGATGTAAAAAAAGTAATCACTGTCGCTTGTCGATCCACACACTTGACAGACGGAGCGCTATAGGCAACAGCTGCATCCCATCAGGGAAGAGCTCTACGCTGGGTGCCGCACTCTCACATGAGCAACTGAGACAGGTTTGGTTGAAATTTTAGATGTGTATATCTCAGCACACAGGTGCATTACTAAAACTGCACAGATTACATTAGTCATCAAATGCCACTACCTCACTTTTCAATAAATAATGCATGCTAAATAAAGCTATTACAATGGTAATTATTGCATTTAGTCATTTAATTATATTATGATGGAAATTATTCTCACAGTTTTCGTCAACCTGGCTCGACGTCCCGTGTTCAAAAACTTTATTGCAGTGTTGTTTGCAATTTTTTAAAAAGTCCTGAAAATCCAGCTTTGAACACTTTGTATAAAGCCTCACAACCCTGCATCCGCGACCGTTTCAAAGGGAGCTTCGTTTGGCACTATAAGCGTTCCTGCTAATGCAAAACCTATATTTTACTAATGCAGCGACAGGCAGAACATCACCTACCATCCTTGAAAATTTCTTCAGCAAGGTTCATGTGTCATATTTTCTGTACTGCAAGTTAACTACCTCACGGTTCTTGCGCTGTCTGCTGTCTCACCTGCTTAAAATTTAACCAGTCTCTTTTAATCGCGGTTTGTTGGAATATCTCACACAAAACTCATCTGTACGCTAGTAAAAAATACATTGTGGAAGAACATATTTGTTTAGTGCACTTCCTTTGTTGATAAGTGTACTACACAATACACAGATGCTTTTGCTTTCCGGCTCCATTGAAAGGCGGTAAGTATGGCCATGAAATCAACACTGCATATCATGTTCAAAAAAAAAAAGTTCTACTACTACGACAGTGACAAAACCTGATTATTTATCGCCAGCCATAAAATATGACGTTATAAATCTTCAAATAAAGCAAAGTATATTTTACGCGTGCATGCCACTTATTATTTGGCTGTTGGAACTTCCCAGTTCAAAATGAAAAGGGCGGCACACAAATATTATAAACTACTTTGCATTATCTCTCGCGCAGACGACAGCACTGTGAAAAAAGCCGAGCGGGCAACTCGCCTCATCACAATTTTTTTTTGTTTATAAAACGAAACTATCCAAGCGTTACTGCAAATAGAGCTTCTTTTCCAGGTTGTTTTTTCTTGTGTAGTGATAGTCTACATGCCAGGAGTGAGCGAGTACCTAATTATATCCAGCGGAAGCGGGAACGGGCGGGGCGCTGCAAGGCTCAGTAAAGCGAATATTCAGTGGACCGAGACAGAACCCGGGCTTCAAGCCACGGCCCTGGGCCGGCACTGAGTCTCGCAAAGAGGCCGTGTCGTGCTCCAGTTGATCCGTGTAATCTCTCAAGCGCCCATGAGCAGTAAAAAGCACATTTTTTTCACGTCACGGTAGAAGTTCTGCGCAGAGATTTTAACAAAGGTTGCTTAGAACGCCAGGTTGCTCAAAACAGCTGTTTTCCCCACTGTGGCTGCGCCACGGTGGTGGATTAGTAGTTATGATGCCCGACTGCTGACAAGAAAGATGTGGGTTCGACTTCCGCCGCGGCAGTCGCATGCCGTTGGAGATACCCGCGTGTATGCTCTACGATAGCAGTGCACGTCAAAAAACGGTGGTTTAAATTATCCGCAGCCCGCTTCTACGGCGTCCCTCCTAGCCTGGGTCCCACTGAGACGATAATCCCGTGTGAACCAAAAAACTGTGGACGCACGCGAACTAAAACACCATATTACGAATTGCCGACTGTGTTTCCTGATGGTCACTTAAGGCACGCATAATAAATTCATATGAACTGCATTAGCTTCGAGCAGGCAGAACCCGCTTATTATGAAACAATCCCGGCAGGAAATTAAAAATTTCGCTGTTATGCATGCTCGCTTCAAAGACGAACGAGAAAGGGCACAGAAATATTCTGAAATGGAGAACATGAGTCGGTTTATAGGAAGGCCAGCTTAGAAATCGCGTGTATATTTTACTTTAAATTTCATCGTAGCTTTGCAGCTAGCCAACGGGGTCTTTTATTGTCCATGCGCTTGCCAAGGCTTTGACACAGGGTACGAGTAGTTCTGCATTCTGGGTTCGAGTGTTGCCTAGAGCATCGAGCGGCATGTACTATTATAGTTCTCATACCCTGTAGCTTGAATAAGCAACAGATCAAGCTATAAGAAGGAATTAGCAGAAGTTGAAGGAAAGGTTGGGAAGTGAACCAAGACAAGAAACCGGTTTCCTGCCTGCATTCGCTAAAAGCTTGAGAAGATATAAAGCCTAAGAATAAAGGGGAGCTAACAGAACTATGTATTCAGTAAAAAAAAAAGCGTACATGAAGTTAACAGCCTGCCGTATAGGTTCGCTTCGCTCATAAAATGGCGCAGTGCTTGAGCTCTTACATCAATCACATTATGAAGCACTAGGTCCTGAAAGAGGTGCAACATATTTCTTGGAGAAAAATCGTAGCGAAATTTGTTCATCTAGTGACGTTTTTACAGATGTTACCCTGTATGCCGTTTGTCAAACTTCAAAATAATTGTTCTGCAACGATGTTTATGAACTATAACCTCTAACCCGCCCCTAGTTTCAATAACTTCAATCTACTATCATGAACTATATCATGAACAAACGGTCGAGCGAGTGAATAGACGTGGCGCTTCATTCTTTCCTGAAGCTTGTCAGCCACACAAACGCTTGAGAAAGGCGCCATTTACGTCTTGCTTTCGACAGCCTTCTCCCCACAACTGCAGTATGAAATCCCCTTCCGTGCTAGTTTAGCAATGTTGTGTCCCACATTACTTCATGTGCTACAATCCGGTTTTTATTTGTAGCTTTTCCGCGAGAGGGTTTTCTAATATTCTTGCTGAACCAAAATAAATATTTCATAATAGCGTCAAATTTCGCCCCTAAATGAGTTGTGGGAATAAATAGATCTTTTGAACGTATTTTTTAAGTTTTAATCAGATAGTAATATGCAGCAGTGCACTAGCAAAACATGGAGGGTTACCTTGTTGCGAATATCGACTATACTCAAGCTTTTCTACGAACTGCGCCTTATCTTATTCAGTTTTAAGGTGAGCTCATTAGTGGCGAAAGGTGACACCCATGATCTTGGAGCCACTGATCGCTTCTTCAAGCGCTTAATCAAATGCACACCATTTACATTGTAAAAAAGGGCCAGAACTGTAAGGCATGCCATGTCATTCGGTACGCGCTTGCTGTTTAATTTTTTTTAGGGTCCTTAGAATGCCTCATTAAGAATACCGGTCTTTCGAAATGCAGCAATTTAGTATTAAGCCCTTGTTTTTCTATCAGCTGTTTTTGAACACGGAAATTTCTCGGGTACATGGAAGGGAGGATTAAGAAAGATCTACTATGAAGTTCTCTTGTACACAGCTAGCATTCCATCCGAAAAGGTAGGAAAAAAAAGGAGGCTAACCGTTGCTTAACGCCAAATTGATGGACACGAAGAACACCTTGCAATCGGGCACACTTCCTATAGAAAGCGTCCAGCAAAGCCCGTTTTTTGCAGCCTTCTAGGAATGTTACGAAAGGTGGCCTTCAAACACGTTCCAAGAAACTTCTAGGCATTTCTATGCTCTCAGGGTTAAGCGAAGCACTGGATCTAATCTTTCAGGATCTCAATTACAGTGCCGGGCCGACGAAACGGAAAAATGGGCTTGTCGATGGTAAGCGAAGAGGTTCAAAAAAGGAAATTCCCGGAGTTTTTCTAAGGAGGTGTCCATTTTAGAAGCAAGAGAATTGAAAGCGCAACTTATAGAAGGCTGTTGTGATAAAAAGAACAAAAAGATGTCCACTTAAGCCCTAAAACGGAGCGATAGCTCTGTACGGTTGCCCCAACCAAGCTTTAGAAAAATGTGCCCATCGAAGTTTACGAAACCGAAAGAATGTTAACTTGCCTCAAGCAACATTTCCTTGAAATGGGGTCGGGGTTAGCTTTTCAGGAACATTAATTTGAAAGGTATACTGAAGAGCGTTCTTGGAAACTTCGTTTTCGCTTTTCTTTTTTATTTTAGGCTTCCATGGAAAAATATTTTTAATAGTAGACAACGTAGCCGCAAATTAAGACCACGGAAATAAAAAAAATTGGCTGAGGCTTAGCTTGGTTAAGCCTGGAGAATGCGAAGCATCATCGTGTCGCGTAATTTGGAGGCGCACAACCACAGCGACGGCGCGAGGTGGGCCCCCGTTTCTCCACTGTCGTGACGTCATCGTGTCACGTGGTGTGACGTCATGTATCACGTGATTTGGAGGCGCATAACCACGGTGAAGGGCTGAAGTAGTAGCTAAAGTAGTATGCTTCGCATAAAATACTCGCGGACTAATTGCCTTCGCGAGACAGCTGCCACGGGACGATGCGCCCCACCTCCTATTCCCGTAGAAGCGCAGGCTTCGGTTCTTTCCTTATGGTGGGTCGATTATCAAGGTTCCCCTTTCTCGACGGTACCGTGTGGGGTCCCCTCCCCAGTTCTTCAGTCACGCGACATTCATGCATCTAGACTTCGTGTGATCTGTGAAAACTGTATCACGTTTTACTTCGAGTTCGGCCCGTGAGCAAACCATATATTTTCGCAGATCACTCCACGTATTACTACATATCACTCCGCCGATGGCACAGCAGCTAGCCGCCAAGCGAACAGTTGAAAGGCACTCCTGGCGTTTGTTATTTTTGAAGTCAGGGAAGAGAGTAGTAGTAGTTAAAACGGGACCGTCTAGATAGTTAACCGTGATCACCGACGCACCACAAGGAAGGACGGGAAGTGTTCGCTTCCGATGGAGGAAGTGGTGAGGTACTATCAGCAAGAAATGAAAACCGAACAAGACATCTCAGCCGCGGGAAGCCAAATAAGAATATCTCAGCTAAAGGAAGCTCAATATTAGCTCACGTTATTTTAACTCATAAGGCGCGAAGTCTCATCCCCGCAACTGTTAATCGACCTCGCTTGTATTTGCTGTCCAGGAGCTAATATGTTGATGTTTTTTGCGTTGCCACCTCAGTTTCATTGCTGGAAGTACATCAACCTGCGGCAGCAGTCTCGCGAATGCAAATAATCCTCGACTATTTTTATTTCCGTGGGCTTAATTTGCGGCTATGTTGCCTGTGACCGAAAATATATATTCATAAACCCCCCCCTCTCCAAAAAAATAAACAGAATAAAAGCCAAAGAGTTTTCCAGAACTCTATATAGGGCACATTTATAGCGTTTTACATTAACCGCAGCACCATTAGTTGAAGGTGTTCTTACAACAAGGCTATCGATGCAGTCAGAGTCAATAAAGTGTCAAAAATTAGGCCAATAAGCGCACGCAGAGGCAGAATGAAGCCTAGCCTAGAGGAGAAATACTTTGGTCGCCGTGTAGGTAACGAAGTGTTGAGATTCGTCAGTGGCTGATAAGTCCCTCGCCATGCCATGCATTGCTTAAGTGCTTTTGTGCTTAAAGGATGATACCAAGCGAAATTGTATGCAAATAATTTGTGAAAGGATAAATTTGTTGGTATATAAGTTAAGATAGAATGAAGTATAGATATAAAAAGTTATATTCTGCAAATTAATAATGCAATCGTATTGTTAAAGTTTTAGTACGAGAGCAAAATATACACGCATTTACTGTTAAAAATAGAAAGGGAAAATGGAGTCGAGGCGCGTCTTGCACCGAAGAGGTACATCACACGTGCTCCGCAAAAATTGGACGAAAAACTTGCACCTGCCTTACCCGTGAAATGTCCGACCATAATATACCGAGAAGACCTTCCCAGTCTTCCCGGTATTCTCCCGGTCACATTCCGTTTTGTCTCGTTTTCTCTAGGGCGCTTTCCTGTGTGCGCTTCTTCCATGACTAAAATCAGAGCGCTCGAAATCTCTCCGCGGTCAATACGTGCCATCTTCCTTTTGTCTCTCGGCCGCTCTCTGTAGACGGTTTAAGCCCAATCTGAGCACGTCGTTCAGGATTGGAGGCTGCATCCTTCTGTATGCCTCTACGTTCCTGAACATTGCGCCGATAAGAAAAAATGATCAGAGGCGGTCAAATGGATTGGTGCGGAGAAAATGTGATAGAGTAGAAATCTAGTAGCCAATGTATTCCAATTCTAATTCTATTTCAATTCTGATTTCTTGTGTTTCACTCCGTGATCATTGTAATTCCGAGTACACACCTACGCAGAGTGCGCCACATTCATTGATCTCGCCGTGTCCTCATACCACTACCGGCGCAATGGTTCAGAGGTTAAGTAGCGAAGAACTTCACTGGAAAGTGGTTGTTCCAAACAAAGGCACCGGAGGGGCTTTTGAGACCCATGTTGCTCTCGCCGAACAATGCGCGAAGGAATAGCTTCCGCAAGCTTCATTGCAGGTAGTTCTTCGGCGAGCTGTATATTTTGCGCGTAGGTCTGCGGTTATATGAGTCATTCTCTTCTTAATAATCTCCATTTCAAATTTCAATTAGGCTGCTGCGTGGCTTGTACTGGATGAAGGCCTTGTAAAGGGCGGGGACACGTGGGTTGACGGTGGCCGGGGCTTCAAGAACGTACAGTGGAGGGAGCGGGGTGTGGATCGCGCCTTTAAATGGTGGCACTCGATGGTGGATTGACCATGGCGCGGTGTGAATGAGTCTGCCTTAAAAGTTATACCCCAGTCACACTAGCAAATATAATGTCATTCGAACCTAATGGCATTCGATGCATCGATTGTCATTTGGTCTTTTTCGGTGCTACACGGAAAAAATAATGTAATATGAAAATGATGGCATTGATCAGTGAAAAAAAAAGTACAACTGAAAGACATCAGCGCGCATAAAAGACGTATGAAATGGTTGTACAGCGTTTCAAAAGCGGGCGAGAACATTTGTGTGCAGCATTATAAGCTTAAAATATTATTTCCGGCCATTCTACACCACTTCAGCCATCAGAAGCCAAGCCAAGTACGAAGTCAACCACTACTCCGATTAATGTAAACAAACACAATCGCTGACATGGTGGCGCGCGTACACGCGCGGAGCATGGAAATAACTTCCAGAAGGTGAACTGCTCAGTTCCGTCTTTAAGTACTTTCGATCTTAACGAACATGGCACGCCAACCAGCAAGAAACACGCAACCCAAAATGACCGACGGTCGCGGGAAAGACGCTGCTTCACGCTTGGCCGCTCCTGTTGGCTGCTGCTGAGACTGAGGGTAATAGCTATCCATGACAGCCTCCTGTCTGAACCATAGAGTTTCTTACTATTACCTAGAGGGAAAGCTGGCAAGCCGTCTATGGGAGTTTGCATGGAGACCCCACGTGACCACCTCAGCCACCATGGGCGCTCAAAGCATCATGGGGCGGTGAGCTACTTGTTGCGGAACTGTAACTTTTGGCCAAAAAATAATAAAAAAATAAAGCTGTTTGATAGCTACAAACGTCCTAACATTCAATATCTTGTCTAATGATTGCAACAAACGAGCAGAAAAGCATTTAAGTGCAAAGTTTGCCTAAAATAAGACATGACTAGCTTTCCTATTGGCCAAGTGATGAACACTAAAAAAACTAATATTTCGTAATTAACAGGCGCCCTTTTAAAAGTAAATATGTTTTCAAAAAAAATGTTGTTGTTTAGATACTTTAAGAGGTTTTTTAATGGCATTTTGGAAGAGTAAAACCTTTTATTGGCGTCGTGTGTCGTCGCGTCTTCACTACTATGGCTTTTGCACACTGCGTTCGCGCGAAAGTCGTCTGCGCACACACGAACTACGTTTTCGGAATGAAACGCCTTAGTACTGCCACTCTGTGTTCCCGAAAAACTACGACTGTGCCGCAACAAGTAGCTCACCGCCCCATGATGCTTTGAGCGTCCATGTTGGCTGAAGTGCAGCGCCGCCAGCTTTCCCTCTAGGTAGTAGTAAGAAACTCTATGGTCTGAACAGATTCACACCAACATTAACTTTTTACAAGAATTAAATAACCACAGTTTCTAGGTTTGGCAGTGCGCACATTATTTTTTCGCCTCGCTTCTTCCTGCTGCATATCTGGTGTCCAGATTACGCATTCGGTTCGGGATCGAAAGCAAATGAGTTCTCCTAACTCATTCGATGACGAATGAGGTTTTCCCCTCCCTTGTTGATTTTGTGATCGATGACGAATGTCATTTGAACCTAATGACATTACATGTTCCCGTGTAGCAGTCGATTAATGACATTCGATTCTAATGTCATTTGATATAAATGACATTAAATTTGATAGTGTGAGAGGGGCATCAGCCCACAGTAGTCTGTCTGCCAGACTAAGGGGAAAAATTCGTGGGGACACTTAGGCTCCGCCTTAAGGGTATGACTCGATGGCGTAGTGGGTTAATGGCCTTATATGCATAATTCGTCTTTCTTGTACATTAAATGCATCGATCCCTTTGAGTCCTCACACCAGTTCTTGTGGAGTGGTGCAGCGGTTAAGCGATTCGCAACTGCCCCGGGGATAGCAGGTGGCGCCATCGGTGGGTTTTGTGCGACCTGGGTTGCTCTCCCCGAGCGACGAATCATTATTTTAACTGCCACAGCTCACAGTTGGAAGTTTGCTCTCAATCCAGCGGGCAGGTTTTGATGCCGCCGCAAGGTCATGAAGACCTAGGTGGCCCACCTTCCTGGTAGGTTGTTTCTCAGGGGATTTTGCGGGGATTTTTTGCTCACGGTGAACGACGACGGCGATGACGCCGCCTGTTTTTCAGCGACACGGGGTCTTTAATGCAATCGGGCTAAAATGTCGATTTCGGTCGTTTTCCTACGCAACAGTAGGTTGCTCTTGAGTGCAGCTCTTAGGCGCCTAAACGAGGGTTCTTTGTCGTGGTGTTTGTCGTCGCCGTTGGCGTTGTCAGCGTAGTCGGCGTAGCAAACCGACTGGCAACCGTGCCAGGTAGTAGCAGAGTAAAAGGCCACCTGCCATGGCGAGAGCGAAGGAATGGAGAGCCAGAAGATGGATACCACAGGAAGATCCTGGAGGGTGGCTAGCAGCGTAACAGGCCACCTGCCAGCGGTTTCAGGTGGCTTGTGAAAAGGTGCGCTTATTCCGCATTACCGACTATCGTGATGATCTGTAAATATTTTTTACCCACGCAACTTTCCTTTCAGAAGAACGACAGAGAGAATCTAACATTCACAGTGCAAGGTTAAGTGTTTTGGGTAATGATCCTCATTCGATCAATGACACTTCTTAATTAAGAACGTTTTTGCCCATATTTTGCCTTCCATCAAAAACTAAATGCTCTTAAGCGATCGTTGGGAGAGTCATGTCGCCAAAACAGCAGAACTTTATTCCTGCACTGCTAAGCTCCCTTCAAACAGCACGTGAAGCAACTACACTTTCTGACTTGCGAGAAACGGCTCTAGATTTCGTTCATGCATTCCTTAAACAACTACTGAACCTTGTGCCAATAGCTGCTATTGGAGGCTAGCAGTTTTTCACGTGCGGCAATTTGTTGTAATAGAAGAGAGACTTTTGCTCTCATTGCTGCCAAGGGATTGAGGCCAGAATGAAACTTTGGAACGGGATCAAAATATAAAGAATACAGCTGAAAGCAGAAATGTCAAGGGGAAAAAAACCAGTAAACAAAAAAAGACGAAAACACAAGAAGAGAACGACACAGGACAACGGCTGGACTAACAACTAAATTTTTCATTGAGTACAGACCGCCAGGTAATCACCACGCATGCGCCAAGGCAAACACTCAAACATGGTCATTGAAATAATCAAATTCCTTTGTCGTCAACGCTATCGATGGTCAACTGACGCAAGTATCAACATGTTTGGAAATCTGGAAGGCCTCAAAGATTTCACGCGCCTTCCGTGTTTTTCTGTAGCCGAGGATGGTGACATCTGCGAAACATGGGGAACATTTGTCGGGACATCTACTGCAATGCAGGGCAAGATTACCATCTTCACCAGCGCCGACTTTGGTTCTGTGCTTGCGCAACCTCTCGTTCACACAGTCCCCGTCTTACCTATGTAAATTTTTCCAGAGGTCAGCGGGATCTTGTAGACCACTTCGGCCCAGCACTTTGTGTACACAGTTCTATGCTCGGTCTTGAAACACTTCTTATTTGCGCCAGGCATAATTCGTGCACAAAGACCTGAAAGCTTAACTGGCGCAGAAAAAACCAAATTGACCCCTTGGCGCCCGGGGACTTTCTTGACATTGTGTGCCACTTTGTGCAAAGAAGGCATGACTTGGACTTTTCTTTTTTTGTCATTGGCATCATTGTTTCCCTTCTTGGCCATGCCGTTCATCTCGTTTAATACGGATTCCGCGACCGCTCTCAACGTTTCTGCTGGGAATTCTGCATCAGTCAAACGTTGGGCTTGCGTTGTGACACTGGTTCACACGGCTGGGCAGCAACTTTTTTTCACGGAATTATGGAAACAAGCCTTGGCAATAACTCGCTTGACTAGTTTAGAATGGTTAGAGCCAAAGGGTAGAAGCCCCTTTTTTTGTTCTTGGTGAGTACATCCAGCACACATGGCCTTCTCCAGAAAAGGTTAACAACAAGTCCAAAAAACGGATGGAATTGTTA
This sequence comes from Amblyomma mixtum, assembly GCF_055824585.1. Lineage (NCBI taxonomy): Eukaryota > Metazoa > Arthropoda > Arachnida > Ixodida > Ixodidae > Amblyomma > Amblyomma mixtum. Next base: position 91,896,939 of record NC_143020.1, read on the forward strand.
GTGGCTAATTCGTGAGTAAACTTCGAATGGGTTGAACAGCGCCTATAGGCACTCAAAACATGTTCAACTATCATCTGATAGGAGTCATTAGGTCCGATGTTTAAAAGCACTAAAAAGTCATCAACATATCTGAGAACTCGCCGAACACACCCGTCGTCCAAAAAACTTAGCGCGAGCAGTCAAATTTCGCTAAGAAAATATTACAGAGCACTGGTGCTATGCAAGCTCCTATACAAATTCCATTTTTCTGAATATAAAACTTGTTATTAAACTCGACCAGCGTCGAAGAGAGGTACATTGCAAGAAACTCCAAAAAACTTTCCCTCTGAATACCACATCTTGTTTGAAAGGCCACTTCACCAGACTCTTCAATAAGTTCTTTCACCGCATGGAACCGCTCTTCTACAGACTTCACCGCTCTTCTATAGTCTGACAAGGAAGGCTGTTTTGTTGTGCTGCCTATTTGGCGCTTCAGCGAAAAAGCTGCGGTAGCCATGGAAAAACATTTTGTAAGTGCTTCGAAAAAGCCGAACAAAATAAGGTCCGCTGCTGAGCAGCTCCTTGAAGAACTCAATTTGGACCACTTCCTCAAATCCATAAAGAAATTTCCGCGGAATTCGCTGCAAGTGTTTTTCTCAGCAAAGACACATAAGCCATCGGTACCGTTGAGAGCCATCGTTACAGAAGAGGGCTCGTGGCAAAAGGTGGTTGGACACTATATTCAACGACATCTGAATAGCCTTTGTCGAATAGACCCTTTTGTTATTAGGAACTGAGCGGCACTCGTGCTGGAGCTCCAGCAAGACCTACAAGGAGCCAACATGGTCTCCTCTGTGGACATCGAGGACATTTTCTACTCTATCCCTCACGACAAGCTGTTCCATGCGGTGAAAAAACTTATTGAAGAGTCTGGTGAAGTGGCCTTTGAAACAAGATGTGGTATTCAGAGCGAATGTTTTTTGGAGCTTCTTACAATGTACCTCTCTTCGACACTGGTCGAGTTTAATAGCAAGTTTTATATTCAGAAAAATGGAATTTTCATAGGAGCTTGTGTAGCCCCAGTTCTCTGCAATATTTTCTTAGCAAAGTTTGACCGCTCGCTTCTAAGTTTTTTTGGACGACGGGTGTGTTCGGCGAGTTCTCAGATATGTTGATGACTTTTTAGTGCTTTTAAACATCGGACCTAATGACTCCTATCAGATGATAGTTGAACATGTTTTGAGTGCCTATAGGCGCTGTTCAACCCATTCGAAGTTTACTCACGAATTAGCCACTAACAATTCCATCCGTTTTTTGGACTTGTTGTTAACCTTTTCTGGAGAAGGCCATGTGTGCTGGATGTACTCACCAAGAACAAAAAAAGGGGCTTCTACCCTTTGGCTCTAACCATTCTAAACTAGTCAAGCGAGTTATTGCCAAGGCTTGTTTCCATAATTCCGTGAAAAAAAGTTGCTGCCCAGCCGTGTGAACCAGTGTCACAACGCAAGCCCAACGTTTGACTGATGCAGAATTCCCAGCAGAAACGTTGAGAGCGGTCGCGGAATCCGTATTAAACGAGATGAACGGCATGGCCAAGAAGGGAAACAATGATGCCAATGACAAAAAAAGAAAAGTCCAAGTCATGCCTTCTTTGCACAAAGTGGCACACAATGTCAAGAAAGTCCCCGGGCGCCAAGGGGTCAATTTGGTTTTTTCTGCGCCAGTTAAGCTTTCAGGTCTTTGTGCACGAATTATGCCTGGCGCAAATAAGAAGTGTTTCAAGACCGAGCATAGAACTGTGTACGCAAAGTGCCGGACCGAAGTGATCTACTGGATCCCGCTGACCTGTGGAAAATTTTACATAGGTACGTTGGGGTACTGTGTGAACGAGAGGTTGCGCAAGCACATAACAAAAGTCGGCGCTGGGGAAGATGGTAATCTTGCCCTGCATTGCAGTAGATGTCCCGGCAAATGTTCCCCACGTCTCGCAGATGTCACCATCCTGGGTACGGAAAAACGCGGAAGGCTCGTGATATCTTTGAGGCCTTCCAGATTGCCTAACATGGTGATGTTTGCGTCAGTTCACCATCGATAGTGTTGACGACAAAAGAATTTGATTATTTGAGTGATCATGTTTGAGTGTTTGCCTTGGCGCATGCGTGGTGATTACCTGGCGGTCTGTACTCAATGAAAAATTCAGTTGTTAGTCCAGCCGTTGTCCTGTGTCGTTCTCTTCTCGTGTTTTCGTCTTGTTTTGGCTGGTTTTTCCCCTTGACATGCGGTACCAACAGGCCCACCATTCTGCCCTGCTGAAAGCAGAAATGTCCTTGAAGGATAAAAAATGAAAATAGAGATGTGGAGAGGTCGGTTGGGAGCTAGTGTGCGACAAAATTCTGCAGCACTTGCCTCCAAGGAAATGATCTGTTTGCTGGGAATGTGGCTCACAGTGCATCGTTTTGCTTTGTGGAAAGCCTAATCACATATTCTTGCTGGAATTTTCTGCGGTAGCACACTTCAGTCTGTTTGCCTGATAGAAAAAATGAACATTAAAAAAAACATGAGCGCTAAACTAAACGATGCAGGTCATTATGGCCGGGAGCTTGCATGGTGCTAGCTTGCTTTTTTTTTTACGAGAAAAGCATTCAAATATAGTCTATATAGCTCAAAATATACACTACAAATCCGATACGTTGCCGAAACGAGCTTGGATTTTAGTGAGTCTTCTTGCTCATGGCTAAGAAGCTTCGATTTTTTTCTGCAGAGGTGGAATAGTGGAATTATTGCACATAGGCTGGAATGGGATATCCAGGTCCTTAATCTGCCGTCAGAACTAATGATTGACCTTAGCTCCTAGATTGAAATTGAATCCCTTAAAATCGTACCGGAATATGTTAGCCCGAACAACTAAATATCGCCAAAGGCTGATTATTATTCAAAGGAATAAAAAATTTCTTATTGTAATCAAACAGACATAGCCAGCAGTAGTGCGCTTAAAAGAGCGCAGGCAAACTAGATTTTCGTATACAAGTAAGCTCAGGTGATTGGCGTTTGGACAAAAATGATTGCTTCTCCTTTTAAATACTTAGGCCTAGCTAAAGAAATTATTAGTTGACATTGATTGCAAATAAAAGGGCGCATGCAGCAAAACTAACTAATAAAACGTACAAAATTCTGTTTCGTGCGTGACAACCATAGTTGCGTATTCCTCAGAAACCAAACAGGGCACACAGTTGATTCCATGCTCTTACCCGGCAGGCAAGGAGACCTCGAAGCTAAAACGAGTGGCGCAACAATCCATCCTCTAGGCGTGTTGTGCTTTGTCGAACCAATAGACAATGCTGAGCATATGCTGACTGTAAGTACGGTGGATAGGTGGTTTTAAGTTCAGTGTCCGCTAATAACTGTTTTACATGTTTCACGAACTATAGCGCTAATTAGACTTCCATTGCTGTAGTAAAGCCCTCTGCGTACGTTACGATGCATCGCTACTTTGCCAGTCCACGATGCCAAAAACCTGTTGCAACATCGTAAGCAGAATTACTGTTCGCAACAGAGGTAAAAAAAAAACTGCTAGTGTTCTGCATCCCTTCACGGTTTACGGCCGCCGAGGAACGTTCGTGTAGACGAGTGTTACTTCAAACAGCGGCTCCATTCAGCGACAGCAGCAGGCTCTGACGCACGTTTATTATTATGCAGCACCAATTGAAACTGCTGCCACAGCCTTGAGTACTACTCATGAATAACTTTAGCATAATTTTTTATAAGAACGGGGGAAATTCGCGGTTAGGAACCTTCCAAAAGTGTTGCGCAGTGCGCCTGTTCAGTAGTAGTGTCCTAAAAATGAATAAAAGATGAACTAGCACACTGAACCGTGAGCCGCTATGACCATCCACGCATGCGGTAGAATCTTAGGTGCAGAACTTCCCTCTGAGTACACTTTTCGCACGTACTCCCGGGACCAATATTTGAACTTTGGGCGGGGAAACGGTTTCAGCGGGTATCGATACCTCTCGAAAGCTTTTTTGGGTTCACCGGCCTTCGAGACCATTATAAAGTTTTCACGAAAATGAGACGCTGGGACATTTGCGGTATTTCAATCGATAATGAACTACGAGACGCTCTAAGAATGCGAAGGTCCATGTATTCGCTCCCCGAGTTCAGAGAGCATGCATAATAGCGATTTCGTTCAGGGTATCCAACTTGCCATTCTTCGGCTTTGCTTAATGGTATTTTATAGGAGCTGGGCGATCTTTTACATATCTTATGCGAACTGAGCGTTCGCTACACTTCGCAGCATTTCGCTTTAAATGGCAACAAAGAAGCACCATTTCACAGCCTTCCCGTGCTTCTTGCCTTGGAGCCTGCTGTATCGATGTGAGGCGCATATAGATTTCTTTCTCAACCGACCGTTTTGTGGAGATTGCTGCAAGACGGAAAAGTGGCCCCAGTGTCAATGGACGCCGGCCTCAAAGGTCTTGATGACCAAGTGTAAGAGCGCTTTCCTAGGTAAAAAAAAAAAACAGAAACAGCAAAGGTCAGCCGAAACCCCACAGTGTCGCGGAAGCTCAGCGAACCGGAAGCCCTCCAGCAACCCTATTCACAGTGGTGTTTTGAAGCCGCGACGGTTCATAATCTTCCGGAAAACCTACAGAAATGCTATATAGTACAATATTTGGGGTCTTGCACATAAGGCATTACAAAATTTTTAAAACTGGATTTTTCACATAGAAGAGCGGCTTTTGCGGGGTAGGACTGCCAGAAGTGTAGTACATGCGAATATAGCTAAGACGTGCTAACTAGTAGGATGGTTAACTAATAATGAATAGTTGACTTTTTTACTACTATTGTTAGGCTCCTTCATTATTTAAAGGCGTGCAGCCCGTCATATATAGTACCCATATAAGTGTTTTAGAATTTCGGAAACGTGGTTACCATTGGCGGTGTGGCCTAACAAATACTACCTATTTCCACGTGTTACGTGCAATGAAGAGGTTGCTTTGTCTGCAAGTTTCTCGAAAGCGCGTGTATTTTGGAGCGATGTAGCCACCATTTGTTCGGCCACAGCGCTGAGGGTAAGCGCGTTTTCGAAATTCTAAAAACGGATATGGAGTTTACTTGCAGTGGACTACACGCCCTGCATTAACTAAGGAACCTAACAGTAATAGTTAAAAAGTTAACTACTAAGTTTAATTGACCAGTCTGCTAGTTAGTGCCTCTTAGCTTTATTCTAATTTATACCATCGTTAACAACGTTATACCGAAATAAGCGCGCTTCTAACTTCTAAGCCTTATCTTTTTTTTAATGGCGTAAAGTCTTAGGTGAAACACCCTGTATATTGTACTGTATAGTATTGATCAAATTGTGCTGAAAAATTATCAATCGTTGCTACTTGAAAAGAGAAGAGACTAGCAAGAACAGCAAACACTCGACCAATTGTTGTAACAAAGTTAAACCGGTACTAGTTTTCTCAGTTTGTCTGATGTTCGCCGCCTCTTGTTCATGACAGCCTACCTGAGCTCGGCGAGCTTATGCATCTCTAAGCGAAGGAGCAAAATCCATAACTAGTCCTCTCTCGTACGGTGCCGCTTCAAAATCGCGCTGTTGGCTATACACTAGTCAAGAGCTTCCAAAACAGATAAGAAACACTACATTTCAGAAGCTTCGCAGGACAGAGCGAACGCAAGTGTACGTAACGCCGACATTATACGAGCCATGTATACGCCTAGTCCGGCGAAATGCTTCTTATAATGTGTTGCTTTATGTTTATGGAGCATACACCACTTCGCCAAAGAACACAATCCAGAAAGTGTTGGACATGCAGGATGCAATTTTCAAGGATTTATTTTTCTGAAGGTTTTATTCCCAGACTAGTTAACCACGAAGAGCGCAAATAATTACGATATTCAACTAGACAACAGGAAAAATTCTTTTTTGAGCATCGAACCCTGCTTCGCTCTTCATCTACATTTTTAGAACCCAATGAACGGCGCATTTTATTTTCGCAGAAGTTTGTTGAGCATATTTCAGTGCGATTTTAGGGACGTCCTTAGGCAGTGAACGGAACCAAACAGTGCTCTCTGGTAGACGAAAAGAGCTTTTTTTTTTATGGGAATGACGAGAGGCATGATTTATTCGTTTTCTTTAAAATGCATAATCACACAGGGTTAGTCACGATTTAATGTGCTTCACTTAACCAGGAGAAAAAAGTCTGCAATTTCTACGAAGAATCATTTCACACTGCTGCGGGCGGGCCTTATTACCAATTTTCCAATGCATGGCGTAGGGAAACAGATCGGGCGATACACTTATGACTTGTACTCTCTGGGGATTATTCACTTTTTTTTGGTTTTTTGGCAAGTAACCCTTGCGCTTAGTAACCCGCAACCCTCTAGTCCGAATATTTTTCCCTTATGCCTGCGAACTGAGTGCTCTAAATTGATTTAAAAGCATTTCATATGAATTTCAGGTGGTTGGCTCGAGCGACAATTGAATGCGGCTTAGACAAGATATATATCTTAAAGCGTATCAAGTTCGCAGCTCCTATTTTCATAAGCGCTTTCTCAACTTTCTGAACGAATCTGAACGAACAAACGTAGCTTTTAAACAGGACACAGAAAGATGAGGACAGGACGGGGCTACAACAGTGTACTCTGTTAAACTTCATTTCTCAACTTTCTCCTTGCACGTTTCTCTTCTGCGTGGTGCTCTACTTATTTGAATTGTCACAAATCAGCGGAAAATCAAAGTTCTGGACTTCTCTTGATTAAAAAATAATGTAATTGCTTGCTTCTGAAAAAAAGTTTGATGAGGTAATGCTATCGTGGTCAGTTCTTCGCTTAGAGGGGCACGCTAAGAACGAAAGTATAACAGCTGCTTTGAGCATGTGGCCGTGTGATATATGCATACTTGCTCTGGCGTTGTATTTGCGCTGCCTCGCATTCCCTTTCTCAGTAAGAGCCGCAGTGCCTGTACGGTGTAAGCTCAATCTGAGGGCATCAGCTGAGTTGCGACCCTATGATGTGGAGTACGCAGTCGACCTGTTTCAGAAAGAAAAAAGGCAACTCCTCTGGGCCTCTCGACAACAAAGCACAGTAAGCGTCAAATAAACTTCTAAAACTACGATAGACGCGTTTTTTTTTTTTCGGTATCCGCTTTCTGTGCTATTGATCTCCCTTTTCTGCGCGTCAATAATATGAAAGACAAAGTTCTTTCGATGAGTAAGTTAGCGATGCATTTTTATCGCGTAGCTTCGAAACGTTGGAACAGGACTTGTATAGCTGTCAGATGACCGAGGGAAGCGTCGGGATATTTTAAGGCTTGCTGTGTAAAAGCAGTTTAAACAATTTTGAGCAGGTTAAGTGCAACTCGCAAGAAAGTACCGCAATACTACCACTGAAATCAATCCATGCTTCAAGAAGTTCTGGTCGGCTTGAAGGAGTCGTGGTTTTTTATTAGTTGCGCTAAAGGCAATGTACAACTATATTTGTTTACTTAGTCCTCTTACAGTGGCACGAAGGTAGAGTGGGTTTGATTCTCAATTACTGCTATTTCACCTTACTACACACAATCTCACACACTCCATGAGATTTTCAGCCATTATAGGGGAAGTATTAGGCACATTTAAGTGTAAGGACATTGTTTAAAGGGTTTCCTCTTGAAGTTTACCTCATAAAATGCGCATGTAAAACAAGGTTTTTCTCTCCAGCACTCATGAGTTTCTGGAAGACAAAGAGAAGCGCCTTTGTAAGGCATCTCCCAACGAAACAGCTCTTTTATTTGTGTTATTATGAGATTACAAATCATGCATCGCATCTATTTTGGAAAACAGAGCATTGACAAAGACCGGTATCTGCTTCAACCTCATTTTTTTTTTCTAGACGAGTTGATCATCAGTGGAAGATCCGAGAGATTAAGTGTCGCACAGATGTTTACAAAACCTCGTTCTTTCCACAGACGATCAATGAGTGGAACAGGCTACCAGCCGGCGTCACTGAGTGCTGCACGGAAGGTCAATTCCGCCCATTCTTATCTGATGTGTGACGTGGCGCGCAGTTGTCTTGCGCGTGTATTTTTCATTTCATTAGTGTTATTTTATTTGTGGAGCGTGGTTGTCTTCCTTCAGTGCATGTTTTTCCTCATCTATTAGTTGTGTGATTGTATTTCTGTTATTATGTGTACTTTCGGCCAAATGAGCAGAAGTTATTGTGTTCCCCCCCCCCCCCCCCGCAATAATGCCCTTGGGCGCTGCAGGTATCTGCAATAAATAATAAATAAATAAATTATAAAGGAACAAATATCAATGGACAGATTCTTAAAAACCACGGATAGCCAATATTAATCCCATACCCTCCACTAAGGCAGTTCGCAAAGCCCCTTGCAATGTAATCATAGACGGATACGAGAGGCATTTAGAAGGATGCGTGGGACGAGATTTCGTTCTTACTAGCTGAATTACTCTCCATCATGGGGAACACGGAAGCAAGATCTCTTTTTGCATGTGTGCAAAGAACCGATACCTTGGTGGCCCATTTCTTGGCTTTAGTAGCCTGGCCAGACAGAAAAACACATCCCCGAGATAATTAGAACCCTTAGTGCTATCTGAGACGATGGTAAGGCGCGCCCATAAGTAATAAGTAAACGGAGCACTCTATTGCCTTCGAAGTGCAATCACGCTTTCTCTATTGGTAATGAAGAAGCGTTGTTTCTCTACAGGAAAGCCAGCCCACCAACCACCGCTGCCAGCATGCGCATACCACTACTGGAAATTTCAATTAGGTGACGCGTGAAAAATATTCGAAGACAGTTGCGTGCTTCGTTTACTTCTGTCCGCGCCTGTACATGTACAAGGTGACACGCGGAGGCAGTACTTATAAGTCGTTGCCCTTAGTGCATTGCTTACTGAGATGCAATCTCTTTCGGCGTGATTTTTGTTACAGTTCAGTTCTCCCAGTGTAATTACTTTGCCTCGTTGGGAGAAGCTTGCGATTCTTGCTCTACATTTGTTTCTTTCCACGTCTTTATCCAGCGTAGGACGTTCTTGCAGGCTAATTGGTCCATTGCGGCATTTTTGTGTCCCTCGTTGCCTATGTCCTCGTCTTTTGCGCAGTTTTAACATTTCTGTAATCTAGAGCCGGTCAATACAGAGGCAATGTGAAGGGCACGAGCACAACACAAGAGTAGCGCAGCGAGAAGACGGAAACCAAATCGTATAGTGTAACACTTGCTGCCATCGTGTTATTTTTTCAGTGAGCATCCTTTTCCCCCTTTGTTAGCCACGCAAGTAGCAGTAGTCCGAAGCCGCACTTGCTGCTTCTTTCGAATGACGAGTCTACACAAAAGCTGAGTATGGTTACATTGATTGAATGTTATTTCACACTTGGTGAAATATTTTGGAAACTGTTTCTTTGGCATGTACACTTCTGCAACTACCGGCAGTGAGGTTGAAAATTATTGTAAATTATTGCTTTATTGTAAGATTAATATTGCACGTGTCGTCACTTTAGAGAATCCATGATGTGCAGTGGCTTCTATTGCTGTTTACTGCTATGTGATGTACGATGTACAAACTTAGACGGCCGTTATTAGGAAACTTAAGGCGGCTTAATTAGGAAGAAGAGAGCGTCGCCTTAGAAGGCATCGCCATCTGCTTCTCCTCGGTTTTGCTTTTCAACCATTATTAACAGATGAGGCACACCGCTAATCACACAAACTGCTGTTTTTCTTAGTTCCCAAAGAAAAAACTAATGGGAAAAGTTTTACACTGAGGGAGGTATTATTAATGAGAACCATAAATGTGCAATCAACCTCAAAAGTTTTGTTCAATATGCATTGAAGTTGGGAAGGCCTGGTGTTTATTTTTGTACCCGATTGAAGTAGTTAAGAAGAAATGGGCTATTTACTCAAGATCATGAAGCAGTGATTAGTTTACGCTCAGGATTCTTCGCATAATACCTCTACGTGTACACGTACTTCACCCAAGCTATAACAGATGGTATTACTTGCGTAGCAGAACATGCATTACGCCACAATCTCAGCACTTATCTCATTAAAGCTAATGCTTAAACTTCTGCAAAAGCTTTGCAAAGGCGGTATAACCAGCACCTTTTAATTATAAACTAATCTTGGTTGGTCTAAGGGGCTTGTTAAGCAAGAACCGCATGCAAGCTGGCGTGTTACAAAGCTCTTTGAGACGTGAGAACATCTCTCAGAGCTTGTAATTAATTGGAATCACCGACCACCTTTAGGCAGTCTGCAATGTGGCTTCGGAGCAACTCGAGGCTCAAAACGTAAGGAATATAGTGGTTTCTTGAATATTTGTATTCGAGAATAATGAAATAATTAGTTTTCCGAAGAGCGCCTTCTTTCAAGGGGTTTTGCGAGTTCGGACAAACAGTTGAAAAGTGTCCTCGCAGCATAGATTTGTCGCACAAAAAATATAAAGAAAACACATGGCCAATATTGTCGAGTTTTTATCCTTCTGTTTGCTTTTACACACTTGCTCTATGCACCGCCTAGACAAGCTATGTGCCGCTGGGTGTTTCTAGTGTGCTTACACATACGTTTAATAGGTAAATATACCATTCTCTGCTTTTTTTACCGTTTACAAAGCCACACAACCCATAACACCGCATACAGTCTTTGCCAAAAGTAACCAGGCTGTACGGTTCGCTTCTCAGTCGTGTATTAAAGCTATTATGCCAGCCCTCAAGCTCTGGATCTCTGTATGGTAAGGAGAACCCTGTCCTCACCTTCAAAGAACTTTTGGATCTTTGGGGAAGCCGTGAGGGCTCTACTATACGAATGAGAAGGAGACCATGCAGCCCGGTTACATTTGGCAAAGACTGTACATACTTTTGCAGTAGAGATTCGCATGGAGCTATAAACACGTGTGTAATGAAAGCATGGAGGCAGGCTGCAGGCGCTTTGGAAACTAAGGCATACCAAGACGACTGGATGATTACCACTCTGTGCATGAAGACTTACAATATATATCGCACGTCTTAAAATCCGGCAAAAACGCTGGGTATACTCAAGGCAAATCGTCTAGCAAGGGCTATAATTTTTGCGCTTGCGAAAAAGAAGCAAACGGACGAAATTTTTCTTGATTATATCTCTCCTTCTGGTTCAGTAGTACGGTGCGCCTGATCCTATTAATTAACCGTTGTTACACCACAGAGACCTGCACTTGGTCTGTACAAATCTGGATTTGTAATTTAACTAGTTGCTTTTAAAAGAGGAGCCAAGGCTTTGAGTTTGATAATAAATTACTTTTCTGCAGCGAAGCTTTGCCGAATTCCGAGAATGAAATAGACGGAAGATCCCGACAATGGCACACACTTCTGATTCTATTTTGAGTGCGTCACTCGCGAAGTTGTTCTTCATTATCATTCCTTCATCCGCAGTGCTATTTTCGCAATACCAACGGCCCACTGTAACTCTCAGGGAGAAAATTGCACAGGCCGCTTTCCTTTCTTTCAGACGTTCCCATCGGTAGCATTTGTGGAATTTTCAATTATCGTTCAGCGAACAGTTTTTCTCTCCCTCCTTTTATCAATAAAAAAATTACTGATATATTCCACCGTCCAACCAGATTCCTCGCCCGGTGCGCATTATGGTGAGGAAAAAATGATTAACAGAGATGCATCATTGTGTCATACCTTACGGTTGTTTTATTGCGCTTCAGAGATGACGGTTTGCTTGCCTGTGCAGCAAAAAACAGATCCATTATTCCATCGGTCCCCTAAGCTTCTCTTTCTTTTCAGATCTATATCACGTCGTGAAAACTTCGGCTGCATTTCGAGTAAAAGAACCATGCTCTTCTTCGGAGCACTTCGCATTTCTCACCTCAAAGATTTTAAGGCCGTAACATTGTTTTCCTATCGTGTGTTCCGAAATTTTCAGTACACTTTTCTTACGACCAGGATGATGAATTTTTGTGCCCGGCCGAGTTGTTTCACACTAGAGAAAAGTCAACTGACAATATCAAGCTAAAAAAAGCCCCAGTATTTAAGTTAACCTGTTATCGGATAGTGAAACCTGATTCACCACTAATTATTACTGAAAATGATACGCTGTCGCTAGCATAGCGGATAAGCAAAATGGCACTCGGTTGGGCGAAATATGATAGCGGAATGAACCAACGAAACTGCCATGCCTCTAATTAAAATCTTAATCCAACACTTAATATTTCCTCTCATAAAAGAATACTTCGGCCTAGACTCTACTATGCGCGCTGTTCTCGCTTGTTTTCTATTCTACTAAAAAAAATCAGATGGGAAGAGTCGCATGTCTTGGGAAGTCAACTTCCAGAAATTGCCTTTGGCGCTCAGTTTTCGAACTGCACAATTACAACGAACCCCTACAATGAGAGAGAAACGTTTGTCGTCAGGCGGAACTTGTACCTAGGTGGTTTCACTTATCTCGAATGTCGTTGGAAGGTTAAAGTCATTGCCTAGGTTTTGAAATGGTCTGTAGGCAGTCAGAGGCGGCAGGCTAAATATCTATCGTCTGGTTGTTTCCGTCATTAGTACGGATTTGCTTCACGTAAAGCTCTTTAAAATTATAGTGTTTCGTAACCACTTGGCATCACCGATAAGGCATCGTTCCTTGGCTTCAGATAAGAATTTTTCAAGTGTTAAAATTTTTCCTGCCGAGCCCGTCAGAAAAAGAGGCCAAAGTTTTTCGGCCATGCAGTTCGATTCCAGGCCAATAAATGCGTACGTAGAGACTAACGCTTTTGTATGCCGAAAACAAAGCAATCATGTCTAAGAGAAGTGACTTCAAGGAGCAGCATCACTCATTTGAAACTCTTACAAACTCCTTGCTGGGCTTCCAACCAAAGCCATGGACCAAAGGATTAAAATCTTGGTAGCAAGCTTAAAATAATAAAGTTGCCATGTTTACTCGAGTCGTGTTTAAGTCACCGCAAAAGGATGGCGAAAAAGTTCGGAGTGCAAGTGCTTTGTTTTTGACCCGTGTGGTCGGGTCAAGGGAGCTAGAAAGGCTCTTTTACGTCCTGAAATTTTAATCCTCACGTCTGTCGTATCTTCCAGGCTCCAGATCTCATAATTCCTCCTCTTGCTCGCATCAGAAGCTGTGGTATTGCAGCTAATCCTAATCGCCAACTTTGGGGTTAGTGCAGCTCCTCGCCTCGGATGCTGCAATATAAAGCTTTCTTTTTACGCTCAACGCAACCTTATAACATCAAATAAATTGAGCGACGTTCACTGCAGTTTATCGCTCATGCAGGAGAAGCTTCCATCATCTTCGTTGTGTGAAGAGACCTCGAGATTAAAGGGGAAGCATTACAAGTTTTTCTTAACGATGTGCGTAGCGTATTGTAGAGCGTCGGCGGTGATAGGAACCCGCCGAGTGCACTCCAATGTCTTTTGCTTTAGGCAGCTTCCCTGGAACAACCTCAATGGCTTCTTTGAGGCCGCCGTGCCGAGGTGCTTTGGCTTTCATGATGAGTTTCGCGTTTCCTAGTGGGTCTACATCACTTCCAGCTTAATGAATTTATGTTTATTGGAGTTTTTTGCATTCATCCAAGTTTCTTGAGCCTCGTGTGCGTCCCTTACCGCTGGTTTCTTTTTGCCATCATCATCATCTTCTTCAGCCTGACCACGCCGAGTGTAGCACAAAGGCCTCTCCATATCTATACAATTAGCTGTGTCCTGTGCCTTCTCCAGCCAGCTTATGTCCGCAATACTTCCTATTTTCATTTCCCCACCTTTGTTTTGGCTGCCACTGCTGCGCTTGCCATCTCTTGATATACAGTGTGTTGCCCTTAACGACCACGGTTTATGTTCCCTTCGCATTATATGCCTGGTGACGCCAATTTCTTCCTCTTCCTTCACACAACTATATTAACCCGCGTTTGTTTCCATGACCCCATTCCTGTCCCTTATTGTTAAATCTTATATTTTCCTTTCTGTAGCTCGCTGCGTTGTGCTTATTTTTTTGTGAATCCTTCTCGTTCGCCCCGCACGTTTTTGCAGCATAGATGAGTACCGGTAAGGTGCAGCTGTTATATAAGTTTTTTTCTCAAAGAATATTGGTTAGCTGCTATTTATGTTCTGGCAAAGCGTGCAAAGCGGGCACTAATCCATTCTTAATCTTATACATATTTCTCTCTCGTGCTCGAGATCTGCGGTCGCTAGCTGCCGTCATTAGAAGGGTTCCTTTACTATTTCTAGCGCCTCGCTGCGAATCGTAGACTCGTTTACCCTTTATACAGCGATGAATATTGCTTCGGTTTTCGGCAAACTGACTTTTAGACAGGCTTGCTTTGCTCTGCCTGTCAAAGTCATTTCTTTCGCTTTGCAGTAACGTGTATCCCGTCATCTTGCTGTTCTGATCGCCATATTTGGCGGAAAAAAACAGTGCATATATTAATTTCAATACGTTCCAAAACTTGAATTTATGTCGTTAAAAGATATTTTTAGAAACAAATAAAAGAAATCGATATTTCTTTTAGATAAGAAAGAAATATTTCTTATGACTAGTATTTTTTTGGAACAATGCAAATGGCGCTTTTTCAGTGTACTAGGAAACTAAAATGGCTGAGGCTTAACTTGGTTAAGCCTGGAGAATGCGAAGCATCATCGTGTCGCGTAATTTGGAGGCGCACAACCACAGCGACGGCGCGAGGTGGGCCCCCGTTTCTCCTCTGCCGTGACGTCATCGTGTCACCTGGTGTGACGTCATGTATCACGTGATTTGGAGGCGCACAACCACAGCGACGGCGCGAGGTGGGCCCCCGTTTCTCCACTGTCGTGACGTCATCGTGTCACGTGGTGTGACGTCATGTATGACGTGATTTGGAGGCGCATAACCACGGTGAAGGGCTGAAGTGGTAGCTAAAGTAGTATGCTTCGCATAAAAGACTGTTTGTACAGGGTGCGCAACTTAGGAAGCAATCAACTCCACGTCAGTATTCACCTGTGGGTATTGCATGAAATGCTGAAGCCAACTGGATCATGCAAATATATTCAAAATAGCATGTTCGATTCGTTGTTTCATATCTGGTATAGTTCAAGATAGTACGTAGGTGGACAAGCTAATTTTTGATTGTTACAAAATGAACTGCGCAGTAAAAATATTCACGCGGCAGAAAACTGCCTCTGTACCGTCCCCTGTCTTGTGCATGTCTTGTCTTTATTCCTCAGTCTGTTTCTTAGCTATTTCTGTCTCTTCCGCAAACCAAGTGGCTACCAAGAAAGTCCTCAAGGTGCAACAGCAAATAAAGGCGCATTTTTCCTGAACCTATGTTTTTGTTCTCCTAGTAATCAGATGTCCCTCAGGTTACCAAGCACTCGAGCAATAAGGAATAGTTTTAGGCACAGAAGTTCTAAGTACACTGTGTTTTGGTTGCAGTACATTGCTCAGTAGATACGTGCTGCGCTTAACTCTCTTGCAGGTTTCAAGAAAGTTTGAAAAATATTGCTAGAATGCTTGGCATTGGCAGGAGAAAAAGAAACGCAATCTACCACGCAAGATTCATTTCTTTTCTGCTGCCGCAAGACTCCATGTCAGCTCTGTCAATGAACCTGCTGTTCCTTCTGTTTGCGGAAAGGGTGTCGAGGAAGCAGAAATGCCGACACTCCCACCAGATCGCACTTCTGTGTCTGCTAAGCGAAAAGACAGCGCTGTCAGCCGCGGCGCCGAACTAGACAGCCCGCGGCAGATTCCTCTGAACGACAGGATCGTCTGCGTAGGAGGAATAATACAAGTGTCTCTCTTCGTTCAGCACAGAAGGGCTGTATGCACACTATGGGCCGCCGGCAAGGCTTAGGCGACTAAGGTTGTGGGCACCACTCGCGGAGGCAGCAGGACATACAACTGGGCTATCCTTCTGCTGGATCTAGCTATATTGATGCGACGCCGAAGAGATCATTGGTGGAGAACGATTGCGCAGAGACTGAAAATACGTGACCAAATCTTCGATCTCAAACTCTGCAAGGCGAAAAAATTAACGTTAAGCCCTTAGGTGTATTTTTTTTTCACTCCGCAATAAAACTTACTGAGAATGTACACTGATTTTCTGGCTTGGCTTGCTCGAAAAGAACAGCGGTCTGGTTTTTTTTTTATGTTCAAAAGGAGGCCCCGATATCTTCTGCATCGATCACCATCCATAGGAATTGGAGCGAGGGCAGTACCAGCCCATAAGTTTCCAGATTGCGTTACCGAGCCTTCGTCATCTCAGGTTGAAAGCTAGCGCAGGCAAAGATGATGGTGCGGGTAACGCACTAGCATCTTCGCGATGTATTGAAGGAAAAGTCACAAATTCATTTTTTTGCTGGCCTCAAACTTTCTAAAACACTCCTCGCCATGCGACTGGTAGCGTCTGCAGCCGCACCCTTGCACAATAGACATAAGGTGCGAGGGAAGTTCGGCAGGTAGAAAATAGAAAAAAATAATTCGCCGCCTCAATAAAAGTCAAGTTGCAGCCATAAAAGAAGGATCGCGGGCAGTTCGGCGGCGATGCAGTTAGCAGATAATAGCATGGTTTCCAAGAGATTCTAGGCAGAGCTGTTGAGCTACCAAAAGGAAAAATGGACAATGCTCTTGCTACAGAGCAAACGGCAACACAAACGCAGTTTTGTCGGCTGTTTGCTCTACAAGGCGTATGTCTACCTTAACTTTGTTTCTGAGGATACAACAAATTTTACTATTTACATCAAGATAGAACTATGCACCAGGTGCCCCATTAGTTCATCCAAAGGACGACATCAGAGTGCAAGAAATACGAAAATAAAGTCTTCTGGTCATAGCAGGGCAGAAGTTCGAATCGTAACCTCTAATTCGTGCAGCTTAGGACTTGTTGCTGCTGCAAGGCCAGTTCCGTCGTGCGAAAAGGCAACATCGCGGTACTGTCGGTAGACGAAATATTTCATCGATTACAGCTCATGTTTGGTCTAATGTACTTCGAAAAGAACATTTCTCTCTGTCACTTTTCCGCACATTTCATCTCGAAGAGCTGTAGCTGTCGACTGGAAACACGCTTCCTGATTAGCTTAAAGAGTATCCCTTCGTGTCTCCCCGCGCGGATAAGTGCTTCACTGAAAAAAAAATGGTTTTTGAAGGCATGGCAGGCAAACAGAACTGAAAACGCGAAGCGCAAGCCTTGTACAAGCAAAGGGTGCTTCTCTGAATCCAGAGGGATTTACAAATATTCCCTACACTGTCAAGAAGGATAGAAGAGGCCGATATGAGGTACTTTATAAGCATTACTTAATGTGATCCGCTTGAATTATATATGACTGCTCCCGCCGCCCCGTTGCCAGGGGGCTCTGTAGAAGCTTGCAGGTAAGGGACCGTGAAGGCCTGTCGCTTGTTTTGTTAAACTACACCTTCAAACTCCTTGGGAAATTATTGTCTTTTTGATTACCTCTCAGTGGAAGTTAGGATGTGTTCGTGCTCATGACACAGCTCTTTGATGAAACTGGGACAGTCCTTGGTAGTCATAATTGGAACCTATCGGGAGTTGAGGTTACATGAAAGTTTCTTGTTAGTAATCTAACTGACTGCTTGATGCATCTTTTGTTTGTTGGTTTTATTGACTTGTATTTACATTTTGAATTTGTGCGTTGCTTGTAAGTGTTCCTTAATTTCCGGGACTTAGAATTGGCAACTGTCACTGTTAAAACATATGTGGCTAAACAGAACAAAACATCTTATTCGCATGAACTGGCTAATTTCTCTGCAGTGACAAGAAACAATGACGGAGAAAGGAAGAGTAATAAACGCATCTAAAAACACAGAACATCGGAAATGGAATAATTAAATGCAAAAGGAGCAGGCTGCAAAGCTATAGGAGAATTGGAAAAGATATAAGAAAGAATTGGTTCTATGATAATTCCGGAGGCAGCCCACAACCAATTTAATCTGCCTCACTGCGTCTTAATGTCTCGAAACTTGAAGGTACTAAAATAATTTTTCCAAAAAAGACACATGTGCACGGTGTGGTACATTTGTAAAAGCAACTGAGCATCTTGTACTAGAATGTGGAAGTATCTGTTCGGATGTTCGTGCAGGCACAGTCACTTTCTGAGGCGCCATAAAGTTTGGGTAACAAAGGTCATGTGAAAAAATCGAGGGTAAAACTTGGCAAAAGGCGAGTGGAAGACAGTAGGCTCAAAAGCAGAGCGGGGACGTAGGATTTGAAGTTCAAGATAAAATTTACATTCAAAAAATGGCGAATTTTACATCATATCAAAGTTTGACGGATTGGTTGAAGAAAGGAGGCAAAAAGCCTAGTGTGGTGGCAACTGGCCGAACTTCGCTTCAAACGACACTTTCCTACTTTCTTACTTCCTAACTTGCTTTCTTGCTTCCTTACTTGCTTGCTTACTTTACTTCCTTACTTGCTGGCTTACTTTACCTCCTTCCTTCACCTCCTTCCTTCGACACATATGCCCAAATTTCCATACATACATACACACACACACAAACACAAACACCCACGCGCGAGCGCGCGCGCGCGCACACACACACACACACACGCACACACGCACGCACGCACACGCACGCACACACGCACACACACGCACACACACGCGCACGCACACACACGCACGCACACGCACGCACACGCGCACGCACACACACGCACACGCGCACGCACACACACGCACACGCGCACGCACGCGCACGCACGCACGCACGCGCACGCACGCACGCACGCACGCACGCGCACGCACGCACGCACGCGCACACACGCGCGCACACACGCGCACGCGCACGCGCACGCACACACACACACACGCACACGCACACGCACACGCACACGCACACGCACACGCACACGCACACACACACACAAGGGGGACCCAAAAAAACCGAACTGATAGCGCGCTGCCATTCGTAGACGCAGTAGAGAGTTCTACCGCTAGGTGGGGTTAGCAGACACCTTCACGAAACAGCTGTGCACAGGGCATCAGTTTGTAGGGAAACATTTCAGCGTAGTGGGGTGTTTCGCTTGCTGTTATTTTGTTCCGCCTGTGAAATCTATATGGCAAATTTAAAAGAAAAAGAGTGTGTTTGAACTTTTGTTTCCGGCTTGAAGAATTGGAAACGGAAGCTTACCAAATGTTGCAACAGGCTTTTGAAGAGAATACTATGAGCCGCACACAGGTTTTCGAGTGGTTTAGGCGCTGCAAACGTGGTGAGATGAGTGTTGAAGACCATGGTCGTTCTGGGCGTCCTTCAACGTCTCGAAACGATGAAAATGTTGAAAAAATTGGCCAAAAAATCCACGAAGATCGTCTTTTTATGATCGATCAAATTTCAGAAGAGACAGGAGTGAGTTGAGACAGGCGTGAGGCTTTTGTGAAGACTGAATATATATAAAAAGAAATAATAGCGCACCAAAGAACACGGACGAGCCCTATTTAGCTATTATGTCCACGCCTGTTCACGTCCAGCGCTTTTTCGTGTATCCTCGGTCGTCCTTTCTTCTTTTTCGCGATATTTTTCTTTTTAGGTATGAACCATCAGCATATCTAAACTTATTCTCGTCAGATTTAACGACAAAAGTGGGGCTATATTAGCTAGTCTTAGTGCTTCCATGAGATCCATAGGTACTGCTTATGATTCCATGTCTTAGTCCTCAGTCTGTTAGGTTCTAAAAAAAATCTGGCCTTCCTTAGTATATTGTACATCACATACCTAGTAGTATTAGTATGTCGCATACGTTTTTGGAAATCTTAACACGCCAGCCACTGAGAAGGTGGATTACTTCTGATTGCTTTTCAAATTGTATAAACCGTTTCCTTCCGTAAAGCCGTGGTTGAGAAATGTTCGTGGAAGACGAGAAAAACTCACTACTGATGCGTCCTTGTGAGCTGCGACACATGACACATGCAGTCCCGAAAGTTCACGCTGCCGCTGCGGTTGTCATAAGGTCCCTTAACAAGCTTAGTAAAAGTAGATCCCGCAATACAGAGAGGCTAAATGCATATTCATACGGCAATTAACGGCGTATGGATGATGTATTGGGAACTGGCGAATTTTGATGTGTGCAGTTAAGCTGCGGTGAACATGTCGGCATCCCGAAAATTTGCGTTTAAAATTGCGCAGTTGGGAATAATTGTCTTGACTCACTGAATTGCGGCACTGAGGAAAATCATTCCAAAACACCTGTAATGGCGTTTGCGGTCTTATATAACAGGTTCCCTGAGAGCTCTTCTCGAGGTCTTGCAACAAAATAAAAATATTTGCCATAAGTATTTCATACATTCATAGTTGTTTTATTAATAGAATTGATCTGCATTGTCCAATTCTCTATAGCGGTAAGGATGAAAATTCTGCGGTCTCCCCTCCCCCCCCCCCCCCCCCCCTGATTACTCGCTTGGTGGGCCCTTAGGTGAGACAGCTGAAAGAAAATTGACGCCAGCCAATGCTTTGATTTTGCCCAACGTTTCGAGACCAACTCGGTCCCTTCTTCAGGGGTGAGTAAAGTGTGCCAGCAGCAGCGGGTGCTACCGTCGCTCTCCCTTTGTTAGCACGTGGCGCAGTCAACTAACGTTAAGGAAAGCTGCCCGCAGCAAATAGGCACAAACGATAGAGGGAGGTTCTAAAGATAAAAGGGACATGGTTTTGTTGCTTCAGCTAGCCATTAGCGCGGATCTGAGGCCGCTTTCTTCAACTTTTCCGCTCATTGGAGCAAGCAAGACTGTTAGAAACAGTTGTTATTAACTGAATAAGGAGAACGCTGCCTTTGTAAGGGGTCCGCATCAAACAAACAGAAATGCCAGGAAGAGATTGTAGACTTAAAAAGGATTTAGTTTTCTTCCTTCAGCGAGAAGTTAAGTTGGAACTAAGACAGCTTTGCTAAAGATTTTCCTGTAACTGGAGCAAGCAAGTCTAATAACCAGCTTAACTTGAGCGTGGTGAGGAGAACATTGATTTTGCGATGTGCCCGCAACAAACAAGCGGAAATGCTTGGCAGAGGTTTTTGAGTTAAAGGTGTATGGTTTTGTTTCTTCAGCGAGCAGTTAGGTTGTAATCTAAGAGAGTTTTGCTAAACATTTTCCTGTAATTGGAATGGGCAAGTCTAATAACCAGCTTACCTTGAACTGGTTGAGAACATTGCCTTTGCGAGGCGCCTGCAGCTATCAGGCACAAGCGTCTGAATGAACTTCTAGGGACAAAATAGACTTGGTTTTCTTCCTTTAGCGAGCAGTTAGGCTTGAATATAGGGCAGCTTTGCTAAACAGCCTTCTCTCAAGAGAGGAAGCAAGTATTTTAGAAACGGCTAGTCACGAACGGGGCGAGAATATTGCCTTTGAAAGGTGCCCGCAGCAATGAGGCACACGCGCTGCAAGAGGCTTTAGAGATGAACTAAACCTGGCTTTGTTGCTTCAGTGAGCAGTCAGGGTGTAACCTAAACCGGTTCTATAGAAGCGGCTTATGAGGGCGGCGTAGGGAGAAAATTGTTTTTCGAAGAAACGGATAATTCTGGCTGTACTTTGCTGCAGTTTTTCCTTTCTTCATAAACATGAGGGGAGCGAAGATTTGTATCTGAGCTTCTTCCATGTAATGAACTAGAATACAGCGAATCGTGTGAAAATTAGTCAGCTTGGAGGTGCAATCAATTCGTTTAGGGAAGCTAAAACTACAGGATATGGAAGTCCTTAAATTGGTGGGAGGTGGCTGGCTGACTGATCGCTGAGTTTATTTTTCTTTTCACCTTCTTCCATAAATATTTCCTGCTATCTCGGGCTTATACTTCTTTTCGCGATGGAGTTACCAAATAGCTAAATTGTTTTAGTTCTAGAAAATTAGCCAGGCGTGTTTTCCTGGTTCAGAGAGATGTTTAAAAGCTCTCTTTGCGTGGTTGTGCAGGTTTCTTTGAGAACTCTGCAAACTGCGCATGACAGTTCCCGGCGGCGACACAGACCACAATCCTGGGCTCAGCAGGCAAAATAGACACTGACAATGTCACCGGTGCTGATGAATTCAGCGTCTTGACGCCCTTTCTGGTATTGACGGTGATTGCCTCACGTCACGAGGCCCATTCTGCGGCTACAAGGGACCGACCAACCCATATATTCTTCAGTCGGCTCGGCTACAGCATTGACGGCAACCCAGAAACCCGCATTGCTTCGTTATCCAGGTCAAAGGCTACTTGTCTGCAAAAGGTTCGAGAAGGGACAACCGTTTACTAGCGCTGTTGCCTTGCCCAATATGAGTCAAAAGGTTTTTGAAATGTGTTTTGCCACCGAACAATGATCTCTTATCTTGTGATGATATCGATACCAATCTTGGGCCTTCTAAAAGGAAATGTTATTCAAACTAATACAAGGTCGAAAAGTTATCAGGCAGTTGAGGGCATACAGTGCGAGCAGACGAAAATAGAAAAAAAAAACTTTCCGAATGCCTGACCACATGCATCAAAGAGCAGGGCAAAAAGCTGAAGGTTGTATTCATATGACGGTTGAAAATATGGAATCATCAGTCTCGAATCTTGAAGATCGGATGTTGCTGCTTCTGGACCAGAGTGGTGAATAAGAAAACAGAGGGCGCAGTAACAATTTAGTCATATATGATCTCGACAAGACAACTAATGAGTCAAGCGGTGCTGTGAATACATTTTCATGAAACCTTTCCACAGAGAATTAGATAGCATAGGAAGGCACCATAGGGTAGGGAAAAAAACACGCCAGTCACGTACTGCTATTCTCAAAATTCTCGACTACCGCAAAAAATGTCCATCTTGAAAATTGCACATAAACTAAAAGCCGCAGATTTGTCTTCATCTGAAGTCTTTTCCAAGCGGCTTAGCGACAAAAGGCAGAAGTTATGGAAAAGGGCAGTAGAAGATAAAGCAAACGGTGCAAAATAAAACTCATTTAGATGAGCTGAGCTCGGTTGGGATGAAGGAAAAAATGTAAGGTTTAAGATAACCAAGGAAACGACTCATGACACCAGAACCCTATCGCCCGGTCATTAAAGATAATATTTGAATTGCTGGAGTATAATTACCCAAGTCGCGGTGTTGGAGGGGCTTTCCCTTTCTTATTACCCTGCAGTCGCAGTTCTGAAAGGAACCTGCCTAAATGGCTCAAAAAACTATTTCGAGTTTGGTCCTACTGTTTACAGTGCATGTACGAAAGATCGAGGGTGCACAGATATCACTATATTTCTCAAGTCTATACTGAGTATCCTGCGAATGCTGAATATACACAATGCTGAAAGTACTTTTGCTGAGGCCTATTACAATCTCATTGTATACATTATATTAGCTATACACAGGCAACGAAATTCATCATTTTCAATCTTCGACGAGCATACTGGCATGAAGATATGGCATACTGGCATGAAGATATGAGAACTAATTATTTATTTCCTTATACAAGTACCTGCGGCATCTCCAGGGCATTAAAGCAGGGGGGAAGGGGGGGGGGGCAATTGAAGCAAAATCAACATGTGACAAAAAGTTAAAACAGCTAAGCACAGTCGGTAAAAGCAAGAAAGTAACGAAATACGTTACAACGATAAGTCATGCCGACGGCAAACGGTCTTCAGGGCACCGCAGTACAAATTTCACAACACAGAAATGGAAAGGGTACGCTATCGCATGAAGCGCAATGTTAGCCGAGAGATATAAAGTAAACGGGATGATATTAATCTACGGCAGACCGCGTACAATAAAGACAGAAACTCTGAACACGTTTTACATTCACCATTTCTCTTGGGGAGCTTATTCCAGTGTCTGGAAGCATGCGGAAAAAATCAATTGCCGTAGACATCAGTACGACCGTGCATTTCAAGAACTTTCAGCTCGTGATCACACATGTAGAAATGAAGTGGGGAGAGAAAATTTACAATTTCTTATTTATTGCTGTAAGATCAGAGTGAATTTAGAATAAAATTTCTAATTTTTCAGCTAATCGGCGGTGTGCTAGTGTTTTTCAACCAAGGCTCTCGTTACCTAATGTGATACTGCTATGGAACTTATAATTACAAGAACAAAATATTGCAGCGCGGTTTGGAACGCGTTCATGCTTTTCTATAAATTTAGAGCTCAGAGGCTGAGACTGGATAGAGCTCTAACGATTGCATAACCTTTTCATTGGATTTTAATGTGCCCAAATTTCACGTTCACTAAATAAGATATTGTTGGAGAGACAGTGATAAACATCGCCATTAGATGGGATCTGCTACAAGTCGTAAAGAACTGTACTAGAAATGAAGGGTGTTTAAAGTCTGTTTTTGAGTTATTGTCCGCTAGCGGATCTATCGATGCTGAAAGCGTTGTTACGAGGTACTTCCAGACATTTCGGATCATCAAGCCATGCAGAACCCTAAAAAATATTTTACTAAAAGAACCTGGTACTTTTATATTTTCCTTATTTCTCTGATGACGTTTCCATAATTGGCATGCTCGTATTCGATTCTGATGAGTTTTTATACGAGAAATGCGATGTAAATGGGCTTTGGGTGAGATTTAAGAGCATATCAAAAGACAAATAAATAATACTTACTGAGCTTTACAGGAAAGGAGGAACATAAAAATCTGCGGATTTTTCGTGAAACAGTCTGGCTCAAAATACGGCTAACACTGTCGAAGAAAAAAATACAAGCTCAAAACTAGACTTGCAAGGATAAGGACACGTTTAAATTAGGTTCTAAACTTAGAGAGCAAGTCAGCAGTGACAAGTAGCGCTATTAGTGACTATTGCCAAGGTATATCGCATCGGCTACCGAGAAATTTTGGAGAAAGAGTACCCGCTCAATCAGCCGAGTCCAATGTGTTCGACATGAATGGAAAGCTTAATCACAAAAGCAAGGAAATTGCAAATAAATTTTGGCACTTTTTTAATCTGTGCTTGATCAAGATAATTTCATCTTGCCGTATTACGGTCCAGTCTTTTCAACTATACATAACTTCACATCTTTCAAGAGGGCATTCTCAATATAATACTTAATATACACATTATAAAATCTTCTCGTGCTGACGATATTCCGAACGGGTTTCTCAAACGCTTTGCAAAGTGGGTGTCCAGATATTCACGTGTTTTGTCTGCGAAATCTTCACACTTTGGCCAAATGCTGAATGACTGGAGGACCACCAAGCATTCCATTAAACTACGAATAAGCAGCACGTTAAGAACTGGCGCTACAATTCATTAAATTCAACTACGTGTAAAATTGTGTAAGTAATCATTCACAAAAATACTTCGGAATTAGTTGAGAAACATAACTTTCCAACAATTCCAGAGCATGGATTGTCGAAAGGCTATTCAACTATAATTCAATTGGTAATAACAGTGCATGATTTTGTGAAATATATAAACAACAGCAATGAGGCAGGTGCCATATTAATAAATTTTTCTACAGCCTCGACAAAGTCTCTCATCATAAACTACTGCATAATATTTTTTTTAAATCTACGGCAAAATTTTTTGAATTTAAGATTGCCTTAGTGCCTCTAAAAAATTCCTTATTTTTGAATTTAAGACTGCCTTAGTGCCTCTAAAAAATTCCTTACTTTTAAAAACAACGATTCTGACAATCTTTCTTTTGATTCTGCCGATGCCCAGGACTCTGCTAGGGGAGCTCTTGCTTTTTCTCCTCTGTATAAATGATGTAAATGATCCTCCCGTAAAAATCAAATTATATGCAGTTGACTGTGTTTTGTACTCAGAAACGGAAAGCTGCTCAGAACAAATATTCCCAAATGATGCATTTCAGAAGATTGTCGACTGGTGTGAAAACTTCGATAAGTCACTAGATTTTAAGAAAACTAGTTTTACGTACGCTATTCAACAAACAAGAGTACAAGGAAAAATTCAGTTATACTGTTAACAATATTTTTATATCTATAGCTGACTTAACACAACACAAATACCTTAGCCTGCGCTTAATTAAACCTCAAATAGATTCAACACATTGAAAAATTCGCCACGAATGAATATCGTAAATTATTTTTCTCAGGAGAGCTTTAAAACTATCCAGATACCCGTCCTTTAGAAACGGCTTTTCATGAACAGGGTGTCGAAAGCATTGCCTTTGCGAGATGCCTGGTGGACTCAGGCACATCGCTGCACAGAGGATCTAAAGAGAAAGGTAACGGCTTTGTTGCTTCAGTGAGCAATCAGGGTGTAATCTGAGGTGGCTTTGTTACGCAGCCGGTTAGGTAGAAGCGGCTTACGCGGAACGGCATTGTTAGAACATTGGGCTTCGGAGAAACCGATAAGTCTCGTTCTGTTTTATTGTAACTTTTTTTTTCGTCCCTGTAGACAACAGGGGAACAGAGATTTGTATTTAGAGTGTTTACATGTAGCCAATCAGAATACAGCGCAACATGTGAAAGGCATGCGGTTTTATTGTGTAATCAATGGGTTTAGGATAGCTGACAGCACAGGGTACAGAAGTCCTCAATTTGGTCGAAGGCGGTAAACCAACTGAGTGGTAAACTGTTGCGTTTTTTGTCTGCTTTGTAGGAATGTTGCCTCCATTCTCGGGCGCCCATTTTTCTTCCCGATGCACTTAGCAAACTGCTAATTTGCCTGAGTTGTTAAAAAAATAAACGGGGCCTGTTAATCATATTTCTTCAGTTTCATGTTTGTTTTCACAAAGCAGTGCGCCCGCTTAACGCTGAATTTTCTGTCCGATTTAGCAGCGTACAGAAAAAAGTCTGTTTACTTTCCTTTTCAGAGCCCCGGTTTTAGCAGTGTGAAACGTTTCTTATTAGTGTTTTCCCAGAATTATTTATTGAGCTCAATTTTTTCGAAGGTGGCATGCTGTGCATTCTTATTTTGCTTTTGGTATTTCTTTGAAGGATATATGTGCCAGCGAGGCTTGGAGCCATAAGTTACAGAGCTAAACATAATAAACTGACAAGCTCGCCTAAGGCAACACGAATGCCTGAAAATGCTAGAAATCGATATCTAGGCTACATGATCTGATACTTTGCATCAACGGTGGAATTTGAGCAAAGCGTTTTCAACTTTATTAGCTCCAGCAATTCATTAAGCAATTTGTATTGTGAGGGCAGTATGCGGGAAGGAAAAATACCGACTGTATGTGAGCTGTCCTGTAATGACCAACATTCTTTAATAAAGTTCAGATCTTTGATTGGGATGAAATTTTAATAATTTCGTCTGATAAACATCAGATGCTATCATTAATATCATGAGCAAAGATTTAATGGGCCCCTCAGATATACCTAAATGCAAGAGCAGAAAGAAGTGTGAAATTATTTTATACTTCAACACTACACCAGGGGTCATGTATTTTGTCCTTAAAAATCGTTGTTCTTAAAGAATATAAACTGTAGTGGTGCTCATCAGCTCGAAAGTACACAAAAGAGACTGGAAGTTTTCATTTCAGCAATGCCCCAACTTTCGTTCGTAGAGGATAAAACGTATGGACAAAACCGCTTTTTCCCATTTGCAGAACACCCAGCGGGCAGCTGCCCCTTCAGGCATGTACGAATTAAAGAAAGAAGACCTGCAGTTCACTCCTGCGGACTGCCCCAGTTTTCTCCAAATGCACCCACTGGCGTAGTTCTGCCATTGGTTCGGTGCGCCTCACCCTTTCCTATCTCCTTCTCTTCCAATCGCTCTCACTGAACATTCTTCACCGAGCGCCAAATTAATTTCCTCTTCCAGGGAACTGCAGAGCAAATAGGAAAAAGTGAAGATCGTTAAGCCTCGGAAGAGCAGCCGACGTGCGGAGCAAAGCTTCAGTTTTCGTCCCATTAGTGGCTTCCGTAATGATTTTTGGGTAGGAAAGAACTACAACCACGAAAGGTTTTCTTCCGCCATTCGTCAGATGAAGCGGCCCGTAAGGGCCATCAACATCAGAGATACATTCGAACTTTTCTCACGAAATCTGATGCGTCCCAAATGGCTAGAAGTTTTGCTTCCAAAGAAACGTATCGGCTTTGGAGTTTGCCAACACATCAGTACCAATTTCTTCACTCAATGGACCCACATCTTAGATCAAGACTCTCACCCAAAATTCCTCGACATCTGGAAACACTTTATCATCGACTTCGTCTGAATGCTGCATATACAAACGGCTTACGATACCGTTTTGGACAAATGAACAGTCCGCATTGTGACAACTGTGCCTCGATAGAAACTGTGGAACATATCTTGCTTGAGTGCCCTGCGTATGCTAACGAGCGTGCGTACTATGAACATTGCATGCAGAAGCTCTGCCCAGTGCCCCTAACAATGAACAAAGTTTTAGGTCCCTTAGCCTGCCTTAGGCAAATGAGACTTGCAATGAACTTTCTATTTACATATTTCAAAGACATTGGACATCTTGATAAGCTTTAAATTCATTTGCACGTTACCTTCATGCATTCTTCATGCAGTGAACTTCGTCAGCCCATTTGTCGGACTATGCACCCCATCATTCCATAGGTTACATTAATACTCGCCATTGCATCCTTAGTACCCATTTCATGGCCGCATTTTATCGTTTTTTTTACCTCTTCCACACTGCTTTTTTTCTGTCTTTATCTCCCAAATTCCCCTCCCTACGCAGAGTTGCATGCCAGCGATTTTTTAACGCCGGCTAAATTCTCTGTATTTCATTAAAGAGTCTCTCTCTCGAGGAAGCGAGAATGGCTTACACTAAGAAAACCACGCTCTAGAAAGCAGGTTCTGAACGGATGATAGGATGACAAAGCTACAAGCAAGGTAGTGTTATTATATGGGGGCATGACTTCCGGAGGGCGTTTATTTCAACAAGAATAATATTGCATAGCTGCAACAATTTCAAATTAGTGGACTTTTAGGATAGTTGTACTTCATTTATGCAGGATTAGCGACTACAATCAACGGGCTTGCTCATGAATACAAACGGATGTCTTGAAAACGGACGCTTTGGTCAGTTGCAGCTCGTAAGTCCATTGCGACCGGGAAAAAACTGCAAACCATCGACAAATTAAACGAATCCAACTGCCTGAAAAACAGCGAATAGTTCTCGCAGGATTCTGTCGAGATGGGTTAGGCACAGGTCACTAATTACGGTGTCCCAGCAGGAACTTCCGCATGATGCTTCTTTTAGACTTGTTGAGGGTGCCTCGCCAGTTGTTGAAGGTACAGTCTTTGTCAAAAGTAACCAGGCTGCACGTTTTCCTTCTCAGTCATACATTAAAGCTATTATGCCAACCCTCAAGCTCTAAATCTCTGTATGGTAAAAAGAACCCCTGTTGTCACCTTCAAAGAACTTTTTGATCTTTAGGGTAATAGTGCGGGCTCTGTTATAGGAATGAGAAGCAAAGCATGGAGCCTGGTTACTTTTCACAGACTGTACATCGAAGATATGAGAGCAGCAATTTTGAGAATCTCAGAAACCAGTTTCATTTTGAAATGCCATGGGATCGACGCACTCTCTGGATTGAATCTTAAAAAAAAAGTAAACAAGTATTCGTGATGGAATGAATAATATAAATCTTGCAGGCCGGTAGCGAGAACAAATAAGCTCTTCAGTATAACCTGTTTCAGAACCCTCATATTTCTTCCTCTGAACTTATTCTTGAAAATTCATCATTTATCATAAACATTCGGGTTTCGGTTACTTCTGTCAAGTTTCCTCGTCGTATTACATTCTCCTAACTTTACGTGAACCGTTCGGACTGAGAATTTTAACCACTAATAATACTTGTTTACTATAGCTTATAGGCGCATAGCGTAGCTATCGATTTCCATTCTGTAAGTTCAGATGGACAAATGAACCTTTATATGCCTGTTATAGCATACATCAATCCAGATAATTAAGCTGCCAATTCATATAATGTCAGTATATTAGCACTAAAAGCAGAGGCAGGCTTAACATCCCTGGCTTGTAGGCGTCGTATTACTAGTATGTGCTTGTTTCACAAATTTTATTTCAGCTCACTTCGTCGTCCTCCTACATCAATCCGCCGGCACGCATTTCCCTCCGCATTGGTCATCCCCTTCAAGTAGCCCGGCCATGTACGCGTACAACTACATTTGCATCGTCATTCTTTCCACGCTCAGCCAAGGACTGGAACAGCCTTCCACACGACATCGCCGCAATCACCTGCCCATCAACATTTGCGAACTGTTTAGCTTCTACCTTTAACAGCGAATAATATTTGTATCTTACGTTTTTTCTTTGTTTATTCAATCTGATTTTTCAATGCAACCCACCCCTTCAGTAATACCCCCAATCCTGGGGGCCTTTAAGGTAATAAAGCGAAGTGAAGTAAACAAGCCGAGACAGTCATGATCCGTGCTTTACCTTCTTAGCGGTATTGCTTTGATGGCCTACATAGAAGGACATCGCACTGCAGCGTCATCGTGTCTTTATCCCATGCCTCTCTCAGTGCCTCACACTGCATTACACGCTTTCTTGTAAGAAGAGTCGCCGGAAAGCCACCTCTACTAATTTCTTGTGATCTCTTGAATTCGGATACTAATTTTTTTAGGGGGTGGCCTTAATAAGCTCCAGCTACTCCTATGGGGCTTGGTTTTTTCCTGCCCTGACATAGAATTTCCTCTCAAGGCATATCTATGCCTTGTCGCACAGCAACTTGCTTCATGATGAGTTTCGTCTGTAACTAGAGGCCCTCGAGCCTCGACAGTACGTTGATGTGATGTTCCTACTAATGCTCGCTCAAACAGAGCCAGAAATAGCCTGGGGCATTCCGGCCACTTCTCCTCTGGTACTCCAAAGTCGGTCATCCGGATCTTCCCCTGTGGGTCAACCCCTGTCGGTCATCCTGATCTTCTCCTGGTTCAGTTCTGCTGCAATTCTTTTTTTTGTGTCAGTTTTCTCACTCTTGATTGCTGTCACGTCTCCCCTCTGTTTGTTGTACTGCCCTTCGGGGATCATGGTATGTTGCTTTTCGCACAGCCACGAGAGTTCACACTTCTACATCGCACCTTGTTTTAGATATACATACTTCCCATCAAGCTTCCAAGCTTCTTTTCCTGGCCAGTGCCTTGTATACCACCCTCGAGTTCCTGTAAATTACCAGAAGCGCTGCTTCCAAGTCCATTGCAATTTCGTCTACTTCGCGGTGTGAGTAAAAATACTTAATGTCTTGCCTAAACAGCGCGGCGATGAAGGTTTCGTCCATCACACCGCCCACCTCATCCATGCCGTGGTCGTTGCTCACGGGGAAACCTGTTCTCTTCATCGGTGATGATATTTGAAAGGTTGTGCGGCAAACGCAACGAAAACCGGAGATTAGATGTTCGACGTCCGGCTCCCTCATTCCCTAGCATGCAAGTGATTGCGATGGCAAGAAACTCGACCACGACACCAGCTTCTTCCAATTTGCTTCAGGGCACATGGGTAAGCAGTCGGGATGCGCACCGAAACTATTCAATCAGAGCAGGTGACCGTTTTGACTTTCTTTTGGAAGGTTCTCTTGCCAGACTAACGCTGTCCTATACCATTTGCCTCCGGCTCTCATCATCATTTTGACTAGAATAACTTAGAACCGCGTGTTCAATTCAATCTTTCTTTTGTGTAAACTGCACGCTTTAGCATACGGACACCGTAAAAGTTTAGACTACTGAGTTAGGACTTCCTCCAAGGGAAGTTCTGCTTAATATTCCAGCGACCAGAGCTAAATCTCTCTTATTCTAAAGCCGCACACGTTAAACGAAACTAAACGATAGACTAGGCGTGAGAGAATATCGAATTACATATTTTTTTTTCTTGAGCTATGTAATTTTTGTGACAAAATAGATCGCGGGGCGACACGCCTTTAGAAAATAGGAGAGCACTGACGTCTCCTCGACACTCGTCGCCTCTGTTTGCCTGTCTTTACGATTTTATTTTTTGTTAATTTATTTACCCAATTGGTGAAATTATCTTATGCTTTAATTAAAGATCGATTTATACACTGTGATTATGCCTTCTTTTATCTCAATCAACCCATTTGGTTTCTCGAACTTTTGCGCCGTGGTTGTTTTCCCCGTTCACTTACTATATCCTCGTTCAGCCTATTCAACCGTCCAATGGTTAGTGCTGATAATTAATGACTAAATAATCTATGTCAAGGAAGCTTTTTGTTTGACTAATTATCGCTCAACAAACTCATTTGACTTCAAACTTCATTTTAACTCTTTTGCCTATGTT
Source organism: Amblyomma mixtum (assembly GCF_055824585.1). NCBI lineage: Eukaryota > Metazoa > Arthropoda > Arachnida > Ixodida > Ixodidae > Amblyomma > Amblyomma mixtum. Next base: position 91,929,001 of record NC_143020.1, read on the forward strand.
TCTACTATTTTGCCGTCCACGGCTGTTTTTCCCGTCCTCTCAGTGTATCAACGTCCGCGCTGTTGTGACGTTTTATTAAGGTGAAGCCTTTAATGCCTCATACTGTCGTGAGGAAGACGTGTTAGCAAATGTGCCCGCGTTTCGGATGCATGCCCCATATGGGCATATGCCAATCAATAGCCAATCGATACTTAGTCGGGTACAATCGAGAGACATCGGAACATGATATAAAGTGATTTCATGATTATATTATTGTACTTAATTGCTAAATGACCAATTGGTATTTAGTAGTAGTTAGCTATTGCTCGCGTTACCACGCTCAGCCGTGTCGCTGTCGAATGTACGAAGATGTATACCCTCTCCTGCTGTCGTGCTACAGGTGGTTTCGTTGGAGCCGGGAGCAGTGATTTGGGGAATGAATCCAATATTTTACGCAGCAGTAGGACGTTCTGATTGCGAAAATATATCCGTCCTTCATATCTCATTTTTTCTCTCACCCCAGCAGTTTAAAGTTGAAAATAATGTCGACGCTAGGCGGTAATTTCCACGAAATGGAAAGATTTTCGTTAATGTCGTTTCTCAAAGGACTGCACGATCAGCCTCCCGGTGTCATCTCGTTCACAAAATTATTGCCATGGTTTAGCCAAACTTTACTCTTTTAGACGCCAAATTAAAGATAGGAAGTTTGAACAGTGTCGCAATAATCTTTCATAGACTCAGCAACCTTCTTTTTGACAGCGTAAAATGAATAGCTTCAATAGCTCCAAGACATCCATTTTTTAACTCTTGGTTGAGGTCCTTTAGGCAATGATATCTAAGAGATGAACGAGGAAGTCAAAAGAGTCTGGGGAGCTTTCGGTTTCTGAAATAAACACTTGACTGCAATCTCAGCACACAAATAACTCTCAGTAGACTGAAGGAAACCTTCCTCCTGTGGTGGGTTTCTCCGTTATTGATGATTCCTTCGCTTTGGGCTCCACGGCCATATCTTGGGACGTTGAGGAAACTCACTGCCACAAGCAGGAAGCCTAGCATTATCTCAAGTAGAATTTGCACCCCGACCTTCACGTCGGCAATTGGCTTAGAGGAGAAGGATTTAGTCACCGCATGTGGTTTTGTTTTTTTTTTTTCACTAAATTTACAATAGCAGATAAATTACGGACTTTCAGTAACATAGGGTGCGTTGACGCCTCAAGCAGTAATATACCATGAGCCATGAAATAGCTTTATTCGTAAGCTGACGGTATCGAGGTAAAACGTTTACCACTCAAGTGTTGGCGAGCACAACGTACAGAATCCTCGCAGTCTGATCCAGTAATCCATGTAGGCTGGGATAATCTGCCGTTTTGTAAAGTCTGCACTAATTGGGAAGAGGGATATCGTAAAACTAGAATTGTCTCTTTTTTGCTCCAGTAAGGGGCAAACTTTATCTTACGTTCAAAGCATTTTCTGTCTAAAGGCCCATGACCTGCTGACGCTCGTTTAACTTTTAACACAGGCAGAAAAACTGTCACCAAGTACTTTGTCCAGCGTGTGAACCTTTGCCAGCAAAATGTATTTTCGATTTGTATTTTCTTCCTTTGATGGTTTTCAGCTGTTTCTGTCCATTCTAGAGCAATTGTTTCACAAGAGCCAAGTGATGAACCTGTAACTAATTTTGACTTTCATCTTGGTAAAACCATGAACAAGCCTGCGAAGTTCTTCATCAAGAACGCTTAAAGAGAGTCGCTATAACTATGCATCTCCCCATTAAAACCTGCTAGTTCAATTATGAATAAAAGGTTGATGAGGTAATTTAATTTGATTGTTTCTGTAGCGCTAAAAACTAACTCTTAAACCTACATTTTCAAGCGACCTGTTGAAGTGAAAATACCTGTGGATGCCGCAGAATGCAGAGAGCAATATCTAAAGAGCATTTGGCTTCTTTAAAACCGCCGGCGAGATACTGAAGGAGAACAGGCTTGAAAAACGGCTCGCGATTTTGAGAAAAGGAAGCAATCCTTCTTTGTTTTTTTTTTTTGTTCCCGTTTTCCTAGGTGTTGAGCGTACATTAGAGAATCGTAGAAGGTTTAACGGGCCACAAAAGGAAGGCATAGCTCTACCATGCAGAGCTGCAGTTTTCTTACAATCACTCTTCTTTTAAAGAGAACGTAAAGTGACGCGTGCAGCGAGGGTGCAAGAATGATTGTTCCTTTTACTGAAACATAGCTTGCCGCCTGGAGATCGTTTGTTTCGCATATATTTCATTCACACAACCTAAGGGCTGTGTTCAATAAGGCGGGTTGTTTCAAAACGCAGGGATATTTAGGATTTCATAATCGCATCGCGGCACTGATGGGCGTTCACTAACTCATCACATTTTTCGTTCGCAACAGAAAAGGAGAGAAGCGGAAGTTTTCTCTATATTAGTGCTTTTCCTTAAAGCTGTCGTTTCGTGAGGCGCCAGCAGAAACGCTATACATAGCTGGCGTGTTTCGTAATAACACTCTTCTGGAAGCCACAGGCTATTTCCACACTCCGGAGTCTTCCTCGAAGCATGTGCTAACATTGCAGCAAACAAACAAAAAAAAAACCTTCTCAGCACCTATTGCAGCTCCTAGGCGCTGAAATGACGTGAGAAGTTGGGATGCGCTATCTCGGCATTTCGTGGCGAATATTCCAAGTTGTCTCCTCATTTCAGCCTCCGGGGTTTTGAAATATCCAGAAGCTGTTTTGGTTTGCCGCAGTTGGGATGTACTGAACGGTGAGTAAACAGGAAATTGCAGGTGCTGTCAATTCGTTCGTTTAGTGAAGGAAACGTAGCAACCGCACAAGACGAATGCCATGGTATTTTTGGAGTTACTCGGCAGTCGGTCTTGAGGACACCGATTGGCGCAATAGGCAAAAACGAAAAGGTAAAAAAAAAGCTTTTGCAAGCGAAGCCTCATTCCGGTGTTCAGCAGCCTATTACTCGCGTCATTTGCTATCAGAGCAATTGTCTTTCATGCCATCCGCCACTTCTCAATCTGCGACGGAAGAACGGTTAACACAGCGTTTTTTTATTCTTCATTGCAGGCGATGGCTTAGAGAGAGGCGGACGTTCTCTCTGTAGGTTTGTCTGGCGGACAGTGACGCACAGATACTAAAAAAATCTAAGTGTGGCAACATGCTCAGCGCGTGCCGTCAAAAGAAAAAACGAAATCAACGGGCTCGACTACTGTCTCTCTCTGTCGTTTCAGTAACTCAATTATCTCCCTACTTGCTAGCAACCGAGAAAGAAATCCTGTCACTGTGATCTAGCCACTCCAGCAGCAGGTGAAGGCCGTTCCGCGTTTTCGCGCTAGGAGCTACTAAGAGAGCTTTTTCTGGCACGTTTGCTTGAGTTAATTTCAGGTTGAAGCTGATTTAATTATGATTTTGCAAGGAGGAACTTCGAAGGGCCGGGCTGCGCGGTCTTGTGAAACGGGCTCCAGCTGGTTTATGAGCTTTCTTTTTTTCAGCATTGCTGAGAGCACAGAAGAACTCCGGTCTTTATCGAGCTTTCCCAGTAACGCAAGTACTTCAGCTCACCTGCTCCTTGGGTTCATCTTTTGGCGTCAACGACTGAGACGACGTCGAGGGTGGTACTGATTGGGCCGCCGATGATCCCGTACCTGCGTTTTGAAGGACTTTGTCTTTCATGCTGAACATGTCTGGCATTGATTATGGCAGAACTGCTGATTAAACAACTTTAAGCACTTTAAGGCACAGTTATAAACCGTCATTTGCATCGTTGCTAAAATATCAGTCAAAAACAACGCTGCAAACTCCAACTACACAAACGCACTTTAGGAGTAAAATTAAACAGGCAAATTGACGGGGCTCTCCTAACAGAAAGATCTAGACAACATAACAGCAGGAAAGAGAAAGAAAGTCACGGCAGATGAGATTGCAAAGAACGAGGCAGTGCGTTTCCCCAGCTGACGGAGAAGAAAACTAAACCTAACTCGAGATAAAAGCAAGAGAGTTTCACCTGCAGTCAACGTAGCCGGCTTGCTAATGACAGTAAATATATACTGATTATTATACTGATAATACGGTAGAACAGCGCGACCATAGTTCTCCGTAGAGTAAGAGTTAGAATACCTATCAAGAAGGGTGTCAGGCACAGAGAGAAGAGAATCCCGTACTACTCATTGCATATTTACAGAATATATTCAGATTCAGCTTTGTCAGTTTTAAAGAACAACAATCTTCCTTCGAAGATCGTTTTTAAGTACACTCAGGTACAGTCCTTATACATATATATGTCCCTTCTCGAAGCCCCTTAATGAAAGCAGTAGTTCAGGCCAAACTGTTAACGAGTTTATTTAAATAGATTGTTAACACTGGGCTGAACCCTTTCTCATTAAAGGGCATTTAAGCACCACTTCGAAGCATAAAAACCTGAGGATGCAGAGGAATGCAGCACAAAGTATTTAAAAGGAACTTGTCCTGATTAAAATGGGCTGCTAGACAAGGAAGGAAAACAGGCTTGCTAAACTGCTCATTATTAGGACAGGGAAGCCTTACTTTCTTTCTTATTGATGTCCCTATTTAACTATGCGCTGAGGGTACATTATATTATCGCATAAGCTTTAATAGCCTCCAACTATGTGCCAAAGCTCTTCCACGGAGCGCTTGTTTAGTTGGTTCACGTTCACTATGTATATTCATTAAGGAGTAATTAAAGCCGACATTTGGAAATAGGAAAAAGAATGATTATTCCTCATAATTACATATAGCTGGCAGCGCGGAAATTGTACTTTTTGCCCATTTTTTATTCACATATGCAAAGGGCTCCGTTCTGCGTTTACTATCAGCGGAATGGTTGCAAAACACACGAAGGAGTCGGATTTCAAAAAAGAATTTCGTAATTGCTGAGCCATACACTGATTGATCACTATTTTTCGCTGAAGCAAACCAAGAAGCGGAAGTTACTTTCTGCAATGATGTTTTTTTTTTCGTTTCTCAATTCGTGACATGCCAGCCGGAGCACTATGCAGAGCCAACCATTTTTGCGACTACAAACTGTAGGAAACCACTGGCTGTTTCCAGGCTACTGAGTGTTGATCGAAGAATCTGCTACGACTGCAGCAAACTCGAAGTAAGCTCTCACAAAATACTTCGAATCTACGTATTTCTCGCTTATAGGGAATTCGATCTGCTGTAACTTCGTTGAAACTATGAAGGCAACACGGGAAACATACAAAACCAAAGCCAATATTTTTTGCAGCCGCGCTGCAATGGGTCTTGAGGCAACCAATGTGGCGCAATACGCTAAAACAAAATGGTAAAAACTTTTCCGGTTCTAGCCTTATATTGATGTTCTGCTGGTCGCTACTCAAGTCGGTGCCTTGAGGTTGGTAGTGGTCGTCGAAGGGAACTTTCTTGCCATAAATTTCTTTTGAATCTCCGACGGCAGGACGATGTAGTCAGCTTTTTCTATTCTTCATTGCAGGTGATGGGCCTTGAGAGAGACGACAAAGTTCTTTTTTCTAAATGTGTGTGGGGCAATTCTTCAAAAGCACCTTTTACTCTAGATGCACAGTGTGTTTCGTCCCAACGGGCTGGATTTTGTTACTTTCAGGAACAGCGGACTGTTCCCCGCTGTAGTGAACCTGAGTATGGGTGCCATACCCAGTCATGTTTTAGAGAAATATGGCGGTGCACAGCACATTTGCATTCTTTTTTCATGCGTATACATCACTCGTTCGTCGTCCGTCTTCCAGCTACCTCGCTTAGCTTCTGATAAAATGAGCTTAGGTTTTCATTTACCTCTCTCTTGTCTCAGACAGTTTCGTACTCCACTGGCCTTTTACTTGAACAATATAGCATCCTGAGCGATATTAGCAATATGGACGCTCCCAGTGAAATAGGGGACGGAATCCTGGTGTTATGCGTTATTCCTTAGCCCAGGAATCTTCCCTGGTGTTTAAGATATATTGAGTTACTTTCACGGCGTAGGTTACGAAAGGGGTGCACTGCCCTCGCTTCCAGAACCAATATCGACAGAGAGGCCTATATTGTGGGTGCTTGAATATTTCGCGAGTTGTTGGTACTTGAACGTGCGTGATCAACAATCTAATTACTTTTCATTACTCGTTTAGCTAGACACCTTATCACGAACGGCTGCTTGGTTCGCATGAGGTAAAACCTGTAATTGCCTTGTTAGGTATATATTCAATACTTCGCGGATTCAGAATGACTTGTTTTGAGCATTTCAACTTCGAAAAAGATATTTTGACGGTATATGTTTTGTTTGATGCACTTAAGAACTTTCTAGTATCTTCACTGCTGACTGTGCCTGTATTTTGATCAATTTTTCATCACGTTATTTGCATTGAGCCACCCTAAAAACTCTCAATGGTTTTACAATACAATATAATACAATACAATACAATACAATACAATACAATACAATACAAATGCAGTTTATGTCATGTTTTTGTTTTACAAAACATAGGGAGGTGAGAGAAAAAAGCTGCTGAACAACAGCTTCACAAGCTCCCGACCACCGTGGTTACAATGGGAACAGCAGAGCGCACAGAATACATATACATACAATTCATTATGCACCACAACTTTCATGAAACGTTGTTACATACAATGTTGCATAGACAGTCCTGTTCAACATGACATGAAATATTGATCACACAGTAAATGTGGATGAAGAAATAAGCGTAGAGTGGATGATTTTAACGAAAAAAAATCTAATTAGGAAAAGTTGTTTCATAAAAGGTGTTGCACATATACTACATTGGTTATTAGAGCAATTGCTTACATGAACTTTCTGTGGATTACTTTTGGATGCATACTAAAGGAATAAATTTCTGAACTTTGTGCTCAAAATACGTGCCACGTCAATGCCCTTTTAGAAAAAGTAATTTAAGACAATCGGCGATGTGTGTCGCAGCATTTGGTCACCATGATTAGTGCGTCTACGTTGCACTGCCCAGTACTCAGGATGTCTAGTTTTATAATAATGCTTACTACTTCGCAAGTTTGCCAGAGCAATTAGCAGGTTATTGCTTTGTTTCTTTTCATCTCTTAATTGTTTGCTAAGGTGATTGTTGTACATGTTCTCCATGCTACTTAGATTCATCCTCTTGAATAAAATATCTGCTGAGCAGTCTGGGGGTGAATTTGTAATAATCTTGATTACTTTATTCTGCATTCCTGCCAGTTTCCTAATATTTGTTAATGTTGTGTTACCCCAAACTAAAAAACAGTAGTTTATGCGCGGTAAAAACAATGAACGATAAATCAGCAGTCTTGTGCTAACTGGAAGTAAGTCTCGATTTCTATATAATATTCCTATAGTGTGAGCTAGGTTTGTTGTAATATGATTCGTGTGAGAGTCCAATAGCATACATTCTGAAAAAATAACGCCTAACGTTTTAAATTCCTTGACAATTTCAATAGGTTGACCATTTATATGCGAGAAATAATTAGATGCAATGTCTCTGCCTTTAGCCCGGAAAACGATTGCTTTAGTTTTTTGTGTATTATGTAGCAAACCATTGCAGGAACACCAGTCATCAAGTTTGCTTAAAGTACTGTTCGCGTGATTAGCAAGCATTTCGTAATCATCACCCTCAAAGAAGAGGCTGGTGTCATCTGCATAAATTATGAATTTCGTGTCATTATCAATGTTGACAATATCATTTATATAAATATTGAAAAGATATGGACCCAAAATACTACCCTGGGGAACTCCAAACATAGTAGCTTTCAGTGAAGAGGAATCATTATTGATTGATACAGACTGCGTGCGATTAGCAAGGTACGATTCAATTAGTTTCAAGGCAACGCCACGTATACCATAAAATTCTAATTTTTGAAGTAAAATACTACGGTTAAGAGAATCAAACGCCCTTGTAAAATCTACAAAAATACCCAGTACATATTGCTTTTGTTCGAGTTTTTCAAGAATGAACTCTTTTTGATGAAGTAGAGCAGATTCGGTGGAACAGTTTTTTTTCTGAATCCATATTGACATTTAGTTATTATGTTGTGTTTATCTGTAAATGAAACTAAGCGGGAATGACTGGCGTTTTCAAAAATTTTAGCGACAACCGGCAACATAGAAATTGGCCTATAATTTGCTAAATTGTTTCTGTCACCTTTCTTGTGGGGAACGCAAACCTTCGCGCATAGAAGGCTCGTTGGAAATATTCCACTTGCTAGGAAGAGGTTAAAAATATGGGTAAGGGGGACACCAATAATGTCCGCAATGAATTTGATAGGGCGGACTTGAATATCAATTATGTCAGTGGAGGTAGTATTTCTTAATTTCATTATTATAGAAAAGGCTTCAGTTTCCGCAACTGGATGCATATAAATAGTCTCAGGACAACCACTAGTCAAGTATTGAGTGCAGTCTCCTAATGTTTCAGGAAACTTTAGATTTACTAGATAGTCATTAAAAACATTAGCTAGATCGGTACCCGAAATTGCTGTACCATTCACAACGATTTCGCGAATTCCATTTGACGCCTGTATATTTTTAAATATCGAGCTGAGGTTTTTTCATGTCATGACCGCGTTATTGGACGATCTTAGAAAAAGGTTATTGAAATAGCTGTATCTAGCATGCTTAAGTTCCTTATTTAGTTCAGACATGGCAGTTGCGCGAAACACACACACACAAGACAGGTTACGGGACGAGCGCAAACTTACAACTGATTTTATTCAAAATACAAGGCACATATTTAAAGGAAGAAAAATAGAATGCACTTTGAGCATGCGCATCGAGATTATACATAATGTAGCAATCAAAAGCATACCAAGGTCTGAACTTACATCGTCTTATCCAGAAAGGCTACCTCACTATTGTACAGTGCAACCGAAGAATCACTGATACATGCTTGTCCTTTTTTCTTTATGAAATACGCTTCCATCACTTCACGTGCAATTGAATCTCGACTTTTGCCCAGAACTCTGATCTCATTAAGCCGTGGCCGACAGTGACTGCAGGACAGGCAATGCTTTGCCAAATTTGATCCCTCCCCCGTTGTTAACGATAACCCATGTTCCCGTGCGCGATCGTTCAAGCAGCGTCCAGTCTGGCCTACGTACGTTTTTCCACAAGTCAGTGGTATTTCGTAGACAACTCCGACGGCGCATTCTGCAAAGGGCCTAGCGTGCTTCTTGTCACAACCACTTTTCTTTGTTCCTTGATTGGTGATGCGGGGGCATAGCTTTGCCTGCAGTCACTGTCGGCCACGGCTTAATGAGATCAGAGTTCTGGGCAAAAGTCGAGATTCAATTGCACGTGAAGTGATGGAAGCGTATTTCATAAAGAAAAAAGGACAAGCATGTATCAGTGATTCTTCGGTTGCACTGTACAATAGTGAGGTAGCCTTTCTGGATAAGACGATGTAAGTTCAGACCTTGGTATGCTTTTGATTGCTACATTATGTATAATCTCGATGCGCATGCTCAAAGTGCATTCTATTTTTCTTCCTTTAAATATGTGCCTCGTATTTTGAATAAAATCAGTTGTAAGTTTGCGCTCGTCCCGTAACCTGTCTTGTGTGTGTGTGTTTCGCGCAACTGCCATGTCTGAAGTATTCAACCAACTAGCCCGACAACACGTTCTACTTTCCTTATTTAGTTTCTTGCGATATTGCCTGAAAGATTTCAGCAGTTCAGGATCTCGTCGCTTTAACAATTCTTTGTACATTGTATACTTTGTTTTTATTTTGCTGAGTAAATCTCGGGTAATCCATGGCTTGCGAATCTTCTTGGATTGAGAAAACAGTCGAAGCGGAAAGGTTGACTCGTAAATGATTCTGAGAATGCTAAAAAAGTCTTCAAAGGATTTGTTTGCATCAGTCGATGTTAGCACGTTCTCCCATGATAGAGCTGAGATTTGTTGACAAAAATTTTCTAAGTTTCGGCGTGAAAGGTTCCTGGAAAGAATCTGGGGCATAGTTTCTTTTTGATGGTATGGAATGACTACGTACACAGGTAGGTGGTCGCTAAGATCACAAGCTATGACTCCGGAAATAATATTTGTGACTGATGTGCTAACAAGAAACAAATCTAAAAGTGTTGAAGAGGTAGTGGTGATTCTAGTTGCTGAAGAAATAACATTTGTAACGTCATAGCTCTCACACAACCATGTCATTTCGCTTGACTCACGAGTATCGGAAATCATGTCGATGTTAAAATCCCCGCCACAAATAAGTTTAAGCTTATTATTCATGCAGTGTTGAAAGAGAGCCTCTACAGAAGAAAAGAATGTATTGTGGTCGCCACTAGGGGGTCTGTAGATGACAGAAATAACATGGCTGCATGTCGTCACAGTCAACATTTCGCATTCACTATTCGAAGATGTAAAATCAGGCAAGAGGTCACAGCCGAGATTTTCCCTCACCAACAAGGCAACACCGCCACCGCGACGTAATGAGCAATTCAGGTAGAAAACATCATATCCGGGAATTGAAAAAACATTATCGTCACTTGTATACCACGTTTCTGAGAGCATAATGACATCAAAAGAAAAACCAATAGTGTTAAAAAATAAATCGAAGTACTCATGCTTGTTTCTGGCAGATTGAATATTTAAATGAAAAAGTTTTAAACCTTTCAGATGCCGTTTACCAAGGTGTGATTTTAGCTTGTCAGGTGTAATGCCCATGAAAAAGGTTGCGACATTTGAGAAACACCTAAGCAAGCGTCAGCAAATTATATTTAGACTTCACAACAATGGCGGTGTCGCCTTCTTTCTGTCTGACGAGAACTTTGCCTCCACTTTGCCAAACAAAGCGATAGTTATTGCTGAGTGCCCACTGCTTTGCCTCCCAGAGAAGTGCTCGTGTTTGTTTTGTCAGGTTGTCTTGGATGTAGACATTTTCATTTTCGTGTGCGTCCTTCAGTTTCTTTCTGTTTTTGAACCAGTCATCACGGACAGCTTGCCGAGCAAAGCGAACAATGATCCCAGATGTCTTATCAGGTTTGGATGGCAACCGGTGAACTGCAGTGACGTCACCAGGCGAAAGCTGTGGAAGCCCGACAGATACAGTACACGCGTTCACTTTGACAAGAAGATCTTCATGTTCTGTTTTTTGTATCCCGTGGATTTCAAGATTCAGCTGCCTGTTATGTCTTTCTAGCTCGTTGATATCTCTCTTGATGTCCTCAATCTGCCCGCTGCTTTGGTTCGCCTCAAGTTTTTCAATTCGCTTTTTCATATATACAAGGCTACTGTCATGTTCGCCAAGCTCGGCAAGTGCTTTGTGAAACTTTTCAGACATCACCTGAACACTTTCTTACATAGAAATAACTGTCTGACAGCGCCTGTACTTTTGCTTGAAGTTCTGATATGACAGCGATCTTCATCCCTCGACAAGTTGGGCAACGCCATTGTTTACGAGCGGATTCTCCTTTTGATTTGAAAGTTCGTTCAGCGATACCTGAACAAGAACCCAAGTGGTATGAGCAAAAGCATTCATTACATACCATGCAATCATCATCAGGTTCAACGGATTTACCGCACTCAAAGCACACATCGCCTTGCTCACTACCCATCTTTGAACGCTGCAGGGCAGTGCTGCAGCAACACAGAGTACCGGACGTACAGTAGGTTTAAATGTTCAGAAACAAACCTGCAAATACAGGAGTGCAGTCAAGAAGACGCCTTTTCTGTGTCGCCACAGCTGCCCAAGTGCCAGGCGTGACGACGATGCCTCCTTTTAAGGCAGTAGTGGCGGAGCGCAGAAATCCGGCGATGCTTGATGTGCGCAGATTCCAGGGCAGGCGGGTATGACGAAAGCAGCAGGAAAGGCCAGCTTATCGTAGTCCATGAAGAAATACAAACTGCAAATACAGGAGTGCAGTCAAGAAGACGCCTTTTCTGTATCGCTGCAGCTGCCCAAGTGCCAGGCGTGTCGACGATGCCTCCTTTTAAGGCAGTAGTGGCGGAGCGCAGAAATCCGGCGATGCTTGATGTGCGCAGATTCCAGGGCAGGCGGGTATGACGAAAGCAGCAGGAAAGGCCAGCTTATCGTAGTCCATGAAGAAATACAAACTGCAAATACAGGAGTGCAGTCAAGAAGACGCCTTTTCTGTGTCGCCACAGCTGCCCAAGTGCCAGGCGTGACGACGATGCCTCCTTTTAAGGCAGTAGTGGCGGAGCGCAGAAATCCGGCGATGCTTGATGTGCGCAGATTCCAGGGCAGGCGGGCATGACGAAAGCAGCAGGAAAGGCCAGCTTATCGTAGTCCACGAAGAAATACAAACTGCAAATACAGGAGTGCAGTCAAGAAGACGCCTTTTCTGTGTCGCTGCAGCTGCCCAAGTGCGAAAAGCCGCTGAGCAACTCGGAAGGCTCGAAAATCTTACCGACGGGCGTCCAGAGGCCCCAAAACAAACACCGGGTCAGTGATAAGGGGCAAGTTAAATAAGTAACGACTCAGCAAATTGATTCCTTGGTCAGGACTTTGTGCAGAACCTGATGTCATCTCTCAGGAACATACTTTCCTGAAGAGTGTTCTTATTCATTTCTTTCGCCTACTGCCTTAGTTATTACGTCGATAAATTGACGATAGCGCTCTAAAGTCCAAATAAAACAATCTACCGGAGGCATTTAAGCATTGTGCAATGAATGCGAAAGCATAGTGCCGTATACTGCTGAGAGCGTTGTTTGAGCGTCCATGTAACTTAGTTCGCGTTGGTCAACAAACAGGAAACCACTCGAAGTTCCGTAGAGCCATGTCCGTGATTACAGAATAGGTCATTCTCTACTTAACCTTCACAGATGGCGGCAAACGCAGTTGCGCTGCGCTGCGCAACTGCGCCTAACCAGCGCTTAATTAGCATGCGCAGTCGTACTTCAGTTCCGCTGCGGTTGAGCGATACGCCAATGCACTGGTAGGTGGCTGTTCCTCTGACAGCCACCCGCTGGGGTTCTGCATTTCATGTTGCTCTTCCCGAGCAGCTTCTTAGTTATCGAGTAACTCAGGAAAACTCGGGTAACTGTCGGCCATTTCTGTTAAAACTTTCTGTGCACGCTTTCCGTAGACGTTACGCATGAGTCAAGTGAAGCTTATGCATTAAATCTAACAGAGAAAAGTAACCCGAGTGCAGCGTTTGCTGCTCTATAGTTCCTTATGTACGCACCAACACACCGTACAATACATGGTTCTTACGCGGTGTTGCTAATGTATGCAGTATTTCAAGTGTTGGACAAGCTTTCGAAAAAAAAATTGAATCATTCTGGTTGCCGTAGAGGTTCTCTACCTAATGGCTTGACTTTTCACTCGTCATACCTCCCCGCACTTGAAACGAAGCCGCATAATTCTGGGGTGTGTGCGACTCCACCAGGTTTTAGGCTGCTTATCTTTAAATTTACCTAAGCTGCACAACCTCCTTTGTGTGTTTAAGTCTAGATGTTCATCGGTAGCCCTTTCGATCATCGGTGAACTCTTTTCGGTGTTTGTGTTCAAAGCGGCAACTGTCGTACTGTCCTCAGCCTAAGAGATTTTCCACAATTCCCTGAAGCGTGACGTCCAACAAGCACTTCTGTATGTCATCTTGCGAACAGAAAGAACGCCCTTATTCACGAACTTACATGGAAAGTTTGAAAATCTTTCTGACCTCAGCACGATATCTACTGCTAAACCATCTCTTTTCACACTTTCATTGCTTGATCAGTGATGTTATTACTTGGTGGTAGTTTGCTGTGAGTTTCGTTACGTTGTGTTTAGTGAATGCAAAATATATTCGCATTTCGCTCTACCAAAGGCGCACCATAATTCAACATTTTTTTTTGTCTAGATTATGGACAAGGCCTTTTCCTCGTTCCTAAAGCGGGCTTAAAACATGCGAGAATAGAAAGAACACGCGCTCCGGCCGAAAGCTTGCAAGAAAAATTGCAGGATTGGAAAAGTTGTCGATCGCTTTGGAAAGCACCTAACTGAAACGTTTGCACCAAGGTACAGCGTTTTTCAAAAACATACAGCACAAGGGGTTTGCTTCCAAGCCGTGTAGCGTGGCTCTTAAGCACATTCGACAGTCCTAAGCTTGGGTGGGTTGAGGACTTAAGTTCCTCCCGACTTGGCGAGATTAGGGTCCCTGAGTATACAAGAGGAGCCACGCTTTAGGGCTGAGGCTTTTGCAAGTACTGTACCTGCCACGTAAAATAGTTTTTATTTTGCCGGCCTTAAACCGTAATTCGCGCAATAAAAAAAAAACTTCCAACCGACAACGGTACCACTTCGACGTCCCAAGACACGACTTAGTGAACAAAATCCGGTCTCTTCCGAACTGCTCTTCCCAATGAGCTTTTGCGTGCACACTGGGGCAGAGAAGTGGGTCAGCAGCTGGTCACGTGACAGGTTTCTTTTTAGGCCAAAAATAAAGCTACGTAAATAGTACTTTGACGGAAACAAGGCAGCTAGCAGTTTTTCGAGACGATAAGAAAAACATATCCAGGGGCTTATCGGTATGTTGAAGATCACTTAGGAGAAAAAAAGCGCTTTTTCAGTGTCCACTACACGACATCCCAGAATAGTATTGCGTCTTTATCATACGCGAAGCAATGGCGAATAATTTCTCGAGCACGAACGAGGAGGAATTTCGCGGTAGATACAAAAATGCCGATTTCCCCTAGCCATAGTTTGACGAGCACTGTCTCAGTCTGTAGCTAACAGAAGCATGCTTTTGCACACGGCTAGTGAGGCATTTAAAACAAAATATATATAAAAACAGACCTGAACGCACGTAAGGTCAAATAAGTTATTCTTTGTAGAACCGCTTCCGCGGCACTGAATACAAGAACCCCGCAAAAAAAAAAAGAACTAAAAATAAACGTACAAGTAGACCCCACGCATTGACCCCATAAATAACGACAATTACAAATATTAAAGGCACAATAAGGATAGCCAAAACATTTACAAAATGACTTGAAATAACAAAGAAATATTGGGCGTGAAGTGCATCGGAAAAGCAAGAAACGCGAAAGAATCTGTGCTACATAAAAATCGCCTAAACCAAGAACACTACCACCGATAGCCCGAAAATGGCTGTCACCTACCTGGATTCAAAACACCAGCAGAATTAACAATTAAGAGTACATAAAAATTTTAGGTGCCAAAAAGAGATTACGGTGGTCTCTTTGCCGCAAATCAGAAATAGAGAAAAAGCAATGCGTGCCGTGGTACAATCATCGTCTTGCTTCTCCCATTCATTGCTTTTGTTTTTTTTTTTGTTTGTTTGAACTCGGCGCCAGTATTCCGGAATCTTGTTTGTCGCAACATGAGCATTTATATATTATGTCAAGCATTAAATTTCAGTGTTGTGTGAGTGACGTGCACGTCTGTAGCTTCGTCTTGCCGTGTGTCCCTCAGGTCACGGTATTTTCTTCATTGCTTCAGGACCAAACAGCAGCCCAAAACAACTTTACCAAATATCGAGAGGCCATGGGGGACAAAACGCTATTCGTAACCCTGCAAAGGTGGCACGCATTTCTACAGTAATGTGCGTTACGTTCATAGCAAATTCATGGAACGACAAGATACTTGTGTGGCTTAAGCCTACATGCCAGACCTCTGTGCTTCGGAGGCATATAACTCTACAAACATAACCACAGACCACAACTTTCATAACAATTAATCGGCGCCCCTGAGAACTAGTCCAATCTTCACCTTTAAACTAACTGTTTTGTATATGTACCACTTGTCAGCGCTGGAACATGCGAGATCATCCACATAATTAAGCAAATGCCTTCAGCTCAATACCTTAAATACGAGAACCACTAACGCTGCTAGTATTCAGAATATTCATACACAGCGATTCTAAGCAAATAATGAAGAGCATGGAAGGCAACGAGAACACTTTCACAAAAGGAGGATGGCATTGGTTGTTAAAGGAAGCCTTTTGCGATCAAGCACGTGGTGAAGATTTAGTATAAAAGACACATTTAGTACGAAATAACTGAACTTACATGCAAGTGCTCTAAAGGGAGGAAAAAAATATGAATTGCTTTAGTATAGACTTGTCTTTGCACGGCAGATTTGCCGCATTGCCGATTGCTCCTGAGAGTCGCGACAACACTGCAAAACTGTATGCGCAACTGTATGTTAGTTTGTCTGTATTGATAAGCCTTTGAAGTAACGAGCCTACTGAGGTTAAATCAAAGTAGAGAACGCAATGTGCGCGCGATTCTATAGGACTTGCGAAAATCTGATAGTGTACATTAGCGTGATAGCTCTGTTGATATCTAGAATTCGCAGGTTACCTTTACAAACGGTTTTTAAAATTAGTACTATGCAGCTTTCTGCCAATGACTGCGGCGGGTTTTCCTTAACAATAATGATTGTTAAAGTCTTAAGCTGAAAAAGAGAAAAGACTGGTTTAAATTTGTTTTGAAATTTAACCGAAAATCCGTCAAGTGCAGGAGTTTGTCGAGAGCGGCAGTTGATCAATACCATCTTCCAACTCTCCTAAAATTGAAGGGAAACTTATTGACCTGCACTCATGCTGTGAACATGCCTTAACAATGGGGACATAGCGCACTATGTGGATTCATCAGCATACTTTGAAGCAGCCAGAAAAAGTGAGAAATCCTTGAAATTTCAGGCTCCCAACTGAAGTTCTCTGCAACTGTATTCGTCGCACTAAATCACTACAGGTCCAGGATAGGCGTGGTAGTCGCGTGGCGGCGCTGATTAAGCATAGTCTGTGTAGTCCTATCCTCTGGATGCAATCCACGGTCACTGCGAGACTGGACAAGAGCCGGCCAAACTACTTCAGCGTCGAACGAACTCATTCAGCGTCGAACTTTGAAGGAAGCACTTCGCCGTAATAGTGTCCCCTGAGTACCAAGCATGAACATAGCATTGATTTTCGTGACGGCTGTAAATTGTCATAAGCGACTCCTCGGCAGCGTTTTAATGCTAAGACCTTAGAGAGCACATCGCAACGGCTATGCCACGCTCTTCCCCTTTAAACACCTCCCATTCGACAAACTAGGGAATACGCATGAATATGAAAGATTCGAAAGTTGTCGTCATTCTAACATTATAAGGTCTGCCCTGCTTATCTCTGAAGAATTAAGCTTCGAAAAAGCCCACTTAGGGTGAAACTTTGGAGAGGCGCGTGCTCCGAGGAGCGCGCTCAACACGAGACAGCGCGACAAGTTTGTCGTCGCACGAATTCGCATGTTTGTGAAGTACCGAGGAGACATTAATTGGGTCAAGATCAGCACGAAGGATCCCTTTAACGTAACTAAATGTGGAAGACTGCTCAGCATTGATTAAACCTGCATTTTAAGTAACCCATGGTAACACTCTAGGGTTCTCATTGGTTGTCTAGCTTTGCCGAATTGAGGCATATGTGTCACATAAGCAGGTAAAGGCTCCCAATAAATCAAAGTACCAATTAAAAACGTTCTCCAGCAGTCACAGTTAAAAAGAGCCGCAAAAATTATAAGAAAAAGCTCGCTTGTCGCGATCATTTAAAAGGTACAAGTTGATCGAGCTCCACAGTATACCATAGAAGTGAAAATCGCAACGTATAAGGCAGCCTTCTTTATGAGCACGATACTTCAGGTCGAACTACGGAAGCCCTATTTCAAGAATACTGCAACGGATCTTCACAGAATACTATGTGAAGGAAGTGCCTGGCTGGTGTGCGTGCGCTATTGTTCGGTGCCTGCTGTGTTGTTCGCTCTGCGCTCCGCTCGCCCTTTCTTGTGACTAGCCTTTCGGGCAACGTAACATCTTCGGTGGAGCGTGCCGGGTATCGTTCCCAGTACCACGGAGCTCCGAAGCGGTCGTCAAACCGGCGCTACTACCATCATGGCCCCACCCGGCGAGTCGCCGACCACTTCTGCTGTTCCTTTCGTGGAATGGCTTCGTCCCGTGACCCGGTACTTTTCTGGGAAACGACGGCACCGATGTCGACGACTGGTTAAGCCTTTACGAAAGAGTAAGCGCATATAACCGGTGGGATCAAACGTTAATGCTTGCTAACATAATTTTCTATCTGAATGGAACAGCGAGGGTGTGGCTTGAAACCAACGAAGAAGAACTTACAAGCTGGCATATATTCAAAGAGAAATTACGAGCACTGTTCGGAAGACCAGACGATAGGCAGATCACTGCGAAAAAAACAGCTTGCTTCTCGTGCGCAGTCGTCGACGGAAAGGTACGTGGCCTATATACAGGACGTATTGGCACTTTGCCACAAAGTCGATGCCACCATGAGCGAGTCCGACAAGGTGGGCCACGTGCTGAAAGGCATTCCCGACGATGCCTTTCATCTGCTCGTTTACAAAGACTGCACAACTGTTAACAGCATTATCAAGGAGTGCCGTCGATTTGAACAAGTCAAAAGCCGTCGCATTTCTCAACTGTTTTTCCGACTTTCAAATACAGCCGCTACATCTTTTTGCCAGGACCAACGACTTCAAACTCAAGTGCCCTCAGACTGTCCTCCTGTGACCGACAGAGTGACAATAATTGTTCGCCGTGAACTCTGAGCCCTAGCCCCTGTGGTAACATCATCGACCACACCTAATGACACACTGCCTTCCGTGTCGCTTATTCAGGCTATCGTGCGGCAAGAACTCGCCCATCTCAACCTCACTCCGGCTTTGTGTGCCATCGGAAACTCGTCCCCACTGCAACCACCTCCCGTCTCTTTCCGTACCACCTATTATTCACCACGGCGTTACCGCGATCCGAATGAGTGGCGCACGCAAGACGACCGCCCAATCTGTTTTCAATGCTCCCGGATCGGCCACATTGCCCGCCACGGCCGCAGCCCCTGGACGTCACCCCCGCGAGGCACTTCCTACTACCGTCCAAACTATACTCGCCGCTTTTCACCCCGCCACCCATCCGAGACGTCTGAGGCCGCCGATCAACCTCCGCGACAGTCCTCCCGTTCGCCTTCGCCGCTAGCCCGCCGCTCACGCTCACCGCAGTCGCCTCGTGTTTCGACTGCTGCGTCCTACCGTCACTCTCATCGGGAAAACTAAGTGATACAGCTCCCGGAGGTGACGCTGCATCAACGACTCGGACCTCAAACCCTCTACTGACGACTCGACCCAATCTACTAGATGTTACAGTTGACGTTGTTCCTGTGCACGCCCTTACTGACACCGGTGCCCATATTTCCGTGATGAGTGCTGACCTCCGCCTTCGCCTACGCAAAGTCCTTACGCCTGCAACGCCCCGTGTGCGCGTCGCGGATGGTGCCATGCCTGCTGTCGAGGGACTGTGCACCGCTCGCGTGACAATCGGTCACCACAGTACGCCGGTTCAGTTCACCGTCCTTACCACATGCGCCCATGACCTCATCCTCGGTTTAGACTTTTTGTCAGTGCGACTCCACCAGGTTTTAGGTTGCTTTTCTTTAAATTTACCTAAGCTGTACAAATTTCTTTGTGTGTTTAAGTCTAGATGTTCACGGGTAGCCTTTTGGATCATCGGTGAACTCTTTTCGATGTTCGTGTTCAAAGCGGCAACTGTCGTATTGGCCTCAGCTTATGACTTTTTCCACAAGTCCCTAAAGCGTGACGTCCAACAAGCACTTCTGTATGTCCTCTTGCGAACAGAAACAACGCCCTTATTCACGAACTTACATAGAAAGTTTGACAATCTTTCTAACCTCAGCAGGATATCTAATCCTAAAGCACTTACTTTCACACTTTCATTGCTTGATCAGTGATGTTATTACTTGGTGGTAGTTTGCTGTGAGTTTCGTTAGGTTGTGTTTAGTGAATGCATAATATATTCGCATTTCGCTCTACCAAAGGCGCACCATAATTCAACGTTTTTTTGTCGTGATTATGGACAAGGCTTTTTTTTCGTTCCTAAAGCGGGCTTAAAACATGCGCGAACAGAAAGAACACGCGCTCCGGCCGAAAGCTTGCAAGAAAATTTGCAGGATTGTAAAAGTTGTCGATCGCTTTGAAAAACACCTAACTGAAACGTTTACACCAAGGTACAGTGTTTTTTTTTCAAAAGCATACAGCACAAGGGGTTTTCTTCCCAGCCGTGCAGCGGGGCTCTTAAGCACATTCGACAGTCCTAAGCTAGGGTGGGTTGAGGACTTAAGTTCCTCCCGACTTGGCTAGATTAGGGTCCCTGAGTATACAAGAGGAGCCAAGCTTTAGGGCTCAGGCTTTTGCAAGTACTGTACCTGCCACGTAAAGTAGTTTTTATTTTGCCGGCCTTAAACCATAATTCGCGCAATAAAAAAAAAACTTCCAAGCGACAACGGTACCAATTCGACGTCCCAAGACACGGCTTAGTGAACAAAATCGGGTCTCTTCCGAACTGCTCTTCCCAATGAGCTTTTGCGTGCACACTGGGGCAGAGAAGTGGGTCAGCAGCTGGTCACGTGACAGGTTTCTTTTTAGGCCAATAAATTAAGCTACGTAAATCGTACTCTGACGGAAACAAGACAGCTAGCAGTTTTTCGAGACGATCTACAACTTTTCCGTTGAGAATTTGTTTCTGAAGTAAATAATTAATAAGTTAGCTAATTAGATTTAACAAACTAATCTCGTACCGCGAAAAAACACTGCAGATTAGGCCACGCGGCTCACAACAACGCTGAGTTGTTTCACAGATGCAGGACGCATCCAATTTTTAAAAAACTTGGGTACAGTTAGCTGAGACAGCCGGTAGGCTTAGAATGTTTGGCGGTAGCTTCAACAACAATAACAAAGCTATCTGAAAACCATAAGGTTGAATAGGAAAACGAATATACTTCATTTCTTAACTACAGCAGTTTTTTGAGAAGTCCACGGGCCTGAGGAACCGAACAGAGAAAGATAAAAACATGGTGCTCCTTTGAGTGTCATTGCACTTTGAAATGTAATTGGTGTTACAATAGCTGCTTCTATAGTAGGCTGTTAAAAATGTGCCTTAAATTAAATTTTACAGAAAATCTTGGTTGCCGCAAAGAAAATAAGTGTTGGAAACCCAACAGAGGAAGCTATCTGCCCATTTTCATTCCTTACGCTAGCTCGTCCGGAAGTACCAGTCATTTGTCCTCCACTTAGGAAAAGTTGCTGTAAGAATGCATGCAACTCATCATAAATCACATTTTGTAGTTTTGGACAGTAAAATAGCGAGCATAGACAATTTTTCGCACGATTTAATATGCACTGCGTACTCTGCCATCGCGGTAGCCGCACAGCACGTGCGTTATCTGCACGTGTTTGCCGATTGGTTCATTTGCGAAGCAAGGTTAGCGAATTCAATTCCACAAGTTTCGTATGGATCATATTACTATTCTTCTTTTATTAGTGAATTTTCCCTAGCTGGCACTATCGTTGTGAAGATAACGCGCAATACTACCATACTGAATATTTCGGCGCCAGCAACATAGAGCACTTAGTGCCCTTGCGCAAGCAAGTCATTGTGGTCACTATCTTAACCAGGCGCTTCTTGTGATGTGTAAACATACATTCGGTGAAGGCGCAATTTAGAAAGGCCGTAGCGCGCGAGAAAGTGCACGAAGGCAGATCAAAGTATGTATAGGCTAATGTAATAGTAGAGATGCATGCAAAATGAAAAGGGAAATAAAAGTGCGCGTAGCTACCAACCGTCCGCGTGCCTTTGGACACTTTAGGGACGGGAGCGAAGCGTCTTCGCAGGTGTGTTCTGTCTCACTCGACAATGCAGGGCGGCAGCACACGCCGAAGGGCGCGATAGAAGCGTCCTCTCTTGTGTGGAATAAGAACCACAATTCTTAAAAATTGAGGACGCCCTCTCGAGCTTATAACCCTAGCACGACCGACAAGCAGTGTCACGCTTTCTCGAGTCGCCTTTCTTATTCCTCACAGCTGACACCTGTTGACGCGTGCAGAAAACCCTCGCTACACTCAATCTAAGATGCTCTAGTTAGAGAAATTGGCGCCAATAGTCGGTTGTTGCACGTTAATTCATAAACGTCGTTATTTGATACCCAACCTTGATACCTCAGAAGCGGCTACGAAAGACTACACTGTTGGATTCACGCATTATTCAAGAGCTGCATACAATTAAATTAAGTCTTTGCGGTTTTGGGCCACCTTCTGCCAATATTGTATAACTACATTTCTTATGGATTCATTACCTGAGGTAACGGTTAAGATATTATGCGAAGCATATTACTAGAGCTACACTACAGCCCGTCGAGCGCGGCGGTGGAGCTACCATTGACCTTTAGCGTGACCTCGTGACACCACGTGACAACATGACGTCAGAGCAGAGGAGAGATGGGCTGCCGGCTCGCGCGGTCGGCCGCGGCGGTGGAGGCTCCACATCAGAGGGGCTGCAGCTGACCACGTGACGCTACAGCAGCGGTATAAAGCTGAGCTTGCCTCGCTCTCCGGGCACTTACGAGGCGGCCAGGTGTTGGGATGCCGCCTAGAAGCAGGGCTGATTTGAACGAGAAGCGAAAGCTTCAGCGTGCCACAGAGACCGATGAAGAGCGGGATGAACGTCAACCAAGGAAAGCCATGTATTACCAAGCCTAGCCATCAGTATGCTTCGCATCTGACTAGGCTTAACCTTAGCTAAGCCTCAGCCACTTTTTTATAATATATCAATCTTAAGCCGCTGCTTTCCTTCCAGAAAAGCCATAAAAGTTGTGGATTTTGGGCACAACCAGAAGCCTGCAAGGACCAGCGAGACCTGGCAACAGGCGCTCCTGCGCTAATGATTCCACTTCGAAGCTTTATGTTTTCATTGTGTTCTTGACTATTTTCTACAAAGAAACAACAGTTTGCAAAAGCCGCTCGTTTTGCATAATGAACGCTAAAGGAGAACAACAACGAAATGCGAGACAAAAAGAGAGTTTTAGAGAAAATATCAATAAGCCAAAAACTGAAATCTGGAAGAAAATTGCAAAGGCAAAAATAGAAACCAGACTTTTCGCAAACATTCTCTTCAAGTCGAAATAGAAAACACAGATTAAAAAACAGAGGCTCTCAAAGCAGAAAACGCAACACTACAGAAAATTCCTGGAAACGCAGTTACTAGAAAATTTGTTTATTTGCGAGCAAAAATGTTTTAAGCTCTACGTCTTAAGAGCGTACTTCAAAACTTTCTCGCATGAACTCTAGGATACTCTGAACGCATAGAGCCGTGTTTTCTGCTCGAGGTTTCCAGACTTTGGTACCAAAGTACCAAAGCACTGATACTGTACTCTCCCCCCCCCCCCCCCCCCCCGCCCTCATGCACACACACACACCAGGAATCCTCAGTTAAGGTGGAGAGAATCCGACCCGGCACACGTGCTCTGCAGGATGCCGCTATCGACATCAAGAGAGCGTTTCAGGATTACTCATAAAATTTGTGCCTATTAGTATACGCTACGCCTTACTAAGTTTAATGAAAAAACGCTAAAAGGGGCTACAGAAAAACCTTCCTGAACCCAGATAAAAGCTTTTGTCTCTGGCCAAAGCACACGCGCTCGTCTTCATTTTTATTTATTTATTTATTTTTCATTTTAAGGACACCTGCTACAGCCAAGCCTGTTGCAGTGAGCGGATTGCTATTAACAATGCCTGACTTAGGAATAAGTGGTGTCTGCAGCGAACGCCAATATTTTTTTTTAAGAATGCGACTATAATTAGATCATATATTTATGTTATGGTACTAGTTGTTCTTTTTCTAAGTTCGGTCTTGCAAGAAGATACGAGTATCTATAGAGGCTGCAAAGCCGGGATAGTAGTTCATAAAGGAAACAATAAATTCTACTGAGGAACGGCGTCAGGCAGGGGACGCGACTTTTTCACTGATATTAACCACTTGCTTACAGCCGCTATTCAGAGACTTGGACTGCGAAGAGTTGGGGGCAAGATGTAATGAAGAATGCCTTAGCAATATGTGATTTGCTCGTGACATTGCCTTGCCAATTCAATCGGAGAATAAATGCAAATCATGATCAGTAACTTAGACAGGAAGAGCAGAATGGGGGGTGTAAAAATCAATATTCAGCAAACCAAAGTGACATTCAACTGTCTAGGAAGGGAACAGCAGTTCACGATTGGTAGCGAATATACCTACTAGAGCCAGGTAGTGGACGCAGATTGGGATCACAATAGTGAAATAAGAAAAATAGGAATGGGGAAAAGGGGGGGGGGGGGTGAATTAGGCGGATTTCCTGAGATCATGAATTGCAGTTTACTAACATTTCTGAAGAGGGCAAACAGCTGTACCTTACCGGTACTCAGCTATTGAACAGAAATGCGGTGGATAACAAAAAGTGTTCAACCTAAATTGAGGACAACACTGCGAGTTAAGAGACAGGAAGAGGGTATAGTGTGTCAAGGAATAACGAGGGTTAATAACATTCCAGCCGAAGTCAAGACAATAGAATGCATACTTCGCAGGGCATGTCATTCGAAGGCAAGATATGCGATGGTCGGTAACGGACTTGATTCAAAAAGAAGGCAATTGCAGCAGAGGGTCGCGGAAAATTAAGTGGGTGGCAGCGAATAAGAAATCTGCGCGTGTAAGCCTGCCGTAATTGGCAGAGTACAGGGCTGATTGCAGAGATACGGGACAGGCCTGTCTCCTGCAGTGGGCATAGTTAGGCTGACGATTATGAATATAAGCTGCCCTGAGTTCACTAAATTAGAAGGACGAATCGTAGGTTTTAATCAGTTCTCTGTGTACAGTTCTAGATGTGGATGGGACGTCTAATCCGCCGCCTAGATAGCTGGTACATTTGCGAATTAGTTCCAAAATACTAGGCCGAAATCCAAGGTGCGCGATGCGGGCGCGCGTCCACAACTTCTCAAACACTGTGCGTACATGCGAAAGCTCATACCGGAAACTGAAAACCTGGGTTGCTAATACTGCGAAATTGGCCAGGTTTCCGAGTTCTGTGAACGCCCTGATGCGGGCTGTAATCCCCACAGAAGCTTTATTTGCGGGTGCGTTTAAACTTACACAAGCGGGTTGCATAAATTTCCTCGAGCGTATCGCTGCCGGTACATTTCCTACGATTCTGCGCAGAGTCCATGGACGCACTCGTTAGTATATAACCATGAAGACTGGTCTGCTTAAGGTACTCTCACTTTCACATTAGCCCCCACAAAAAGGCACACGCGACGGGCACACATCGAACGTATCACATTAAAGACACTTATTTAAAGATTATCAATTGTTTATGCGAATGCAAAACCAGTCGCTGAACTTAAGTGAAAAATTTTAATATTTTTGTTTTGCAGTTTAAGAAAGATATGGATGGCATTAGGAGTGCTGAGAGCATGCGGAACTTTCTGTGTCTTAAAAAGAGTCTCCGCAGTCTGATATCGACACAAACACCACGCGGTCACCTCCTGACGAATCACATGAACTCTGCATGGTCACGAGACCAAGAAGTGTTTGACACCGCCAAAACTGGCCTCGGAAGAGGCACTCTGAGCGAGAACGGTCGAGGCTATTTCACGAATCCTTTGCACCACATATGAGGGAGAGGAGTACACGTTTCGTATTATTACTTGATGAGTTCAACTGTGACCAAACTTAGTTGCTATGAATACTAAGGCGGAAGCCTTTAACGCCTCATCGTTGTAAGCAGGAGCTGTCGACAGAAATGTCACGCTTTTCATTGGTCGAAATGGTCGTGACGTCACAGAGCGCGAATTTCAAACGGGGCCAATTGTACTTTGGCTAGTAACCATGCAACCAATTAAAGGGATGGTACAGTGTTGCTCCGAGTAAGTGGGACTGAGGTTAGTTAATTGCTTAATTAACGAAGTAGCCTAATTAGCCTTTGTAGTCAGACCAGATAAATGAATAAAACCGAGTAGGAAGGTGGTCGAGTTGGGGAATCGAACCAGGGTCTCCGGAGTGCGAGACGAGCACGTTACCACTCTGCCATGCCAGCTCGATGGTTTGAAATGAACAAAGGGGTGTCTAGTAAATACGGTCTGTTCGTTCACTCCCATTTTCCTCCCTTCCCGTTACAGCGAGGGTCAGGTGTCCACCAAGATATGTGAGACAGATACATTTCCTTTCCTCAAAAACCAATTTGCGGACGAGCAAGGCGTAGAGCCGAACGGGCGATGGCGTTCTGTGGACTCCCTGGCAGCGTTGCAAGACGCTGTCGCGTTCCACTCTTAGAGGCGAAGCTTAACACGTTAACCACACATCAGTCACACACGCAGCACCACCGCGCTTAAGGCTTCCGACTCACCGCACTTTAGGTCAACAAAGCGCCCCCCCCCTGAATTTTTTCAGGATTACCGATCGCATACCAGTTATTGTACAGAAAATCTGCACACCTAACGGATGTGCACATTCACAATTATGTTGGCGCTTTGGATGTTTAACACTTGCAGAGATTTAATTCATATATTAACTTTAACGCCACTTCAAACATAAGCTATGCAACTGCACATCCTCCCAAGACCTACTACATGGACCTCCTACACGAACGAACTCTTGCGTAAGCACGAACTTTATGAACGCGGGACTCACTCCTTTCAGATTTAAAACGAAGCCAACTTCTCTGAAGTTTCATGTTTGAACACTTATCCAAGTCCACATATTTTCGCGTACACAGACAGGCCTCAGGGCCGCTACGTGGATATTTCTCCAGCCAGTTACGAAACCCGACAACTACAGGAACCTCACGGTTAAGGCGTTCATAGGCATTAATCCCATAGAACACTTTTTTTTTGCGTTGTGTCCACTAGTCAGAAGTTATGAAGGCTCTCCGCTTCAAACGGGAGCCTCTGCATAACCACGAGGCTTTGGAACACATACGCGAATCTCCAAAGCGCAAACAAACTTTAGCACTCAAGAAAAGTGCGGCCTGCACTTCGCATCTTTTATGTCAGGAATCAAGGTCTTGAACTTCCATTCGTCTAGTGATGCTGCAGTCTTGGCACTAAGCCAGCACAGCAGGCCCAGACGCCGTGAGGTCTCTGCTACATATGCAGCCACGAACCACTCATACTTGAGCCGGGTCCATTCTTTCAGCTTTTGACACGATGGGGCTCTCATTAGGATTCCAAGTTTACTCGCCATAAGAACTGGAACTTCGCGACTCTTAAGTGCCTCACGCAGTGAGAATGTTTACTTGACTTTCAGCACTAGACGTGTCATCCCTCTCATTAGGGTTCCAAATTTGAATCTCAGAAGAGCAAGGACTCCGTGACTCGAATTGCCTCAAAGAGTAAGAAAGTTTTCAAAGTTGAGCAGCTTGGGGAGACGAGTAGAATATCTTGAATTGTGGCCACCTTTACAGCCTATAAAGTTCTTTTCGCTTTGGAGTCACTATTATCAGCTTCTCTACACTCACTGCAGGGCAGAGGCCTTTCCCTAGTCTCTCCAATCAACCCTAACCTTTGGTAACTGCGGCTGCCGTATCCCCGCAAATTTCTTGATCTCATCCGCCCATCTTACTTTCTGGCACTCTCTGGTACGCTTGCCTTCTCTTGGAATCCACTCCGCTGCCCTTAAAGACAAGCGGTTGTCTTGCCTTAACATTACATGCCCTGCCCGAACCCATTTCTTCCTAGAAGGAGGGCAAAAAGTTGGGCAAGTTGGTAAACATTCATGATGGGTTCCAAAGCGCGACAAGACGCAGACAAAAGGAAAAGAACACACGCCACAAGCGCTTGTCGTGTGTGTTCTTTTCCTTTTGTCTCCGTCTTGTCGCGCTTCGGAACCCACCATTTCTTCCTCTTGATTTCTACTGGCATGTCTTTAACACGGGTCTGTTTCCACACTCACTCTGCCCGCTTCCAGTCGCTTAACGTTGCACCTATCATTTTTCTTTCCACAGAACGCCGCATTATCCTTAACGTAAGCACAACCGTTTTCGTTAGCCTCCATGTTTCTGGCTCATATCTGAGCACCTGTAAGATTACATGCTTCTTTCTTTAGGGTAATGCCTTGCAAGATGAACTGCAATATTACACTGTGTATCCTCGGTTTGGCAATAAAAATAAGCACTTTACACAAATCAGTGCACAACTGTGATCCGCGTGCATCAAGTGCTTATATCCGCCTATCTTAAGATTTATACAATTTATTTGCATGATTATACTCAACGGCTAAATTTTCACCCCTCCTTGTTCACCCGTTCCCACAGGAAACAGGAAAGCAGAAAAGTAAAAATATCGGTTCTAGTGAGAATCGAACCCACACCTCATTGATGACACTCAGTGTTCCCAGCCACCCAGCTGCCTCCAAGTTTTTTTTTTAACCATGCCATTGATTTCAGCGAATATATATTACGTATCCATAAATCCTACGCAACAACTCTGGACAAAAACATTTTTGAACGGGAACCAGTTTAGGAACGCGATTTTTCATATATTGTAAGATATTACTATGACACTGAACATATGTCCAGTCGGCAGGCTTGTTTAGGTATTAACGTTTTTGTTGTCGTCAAAAGCGTGCCCCAATGGCTTTCTATGACAGTCTTAACTGTTTGATGCGGGTGACGGAAACATTCTAGAAGAAATATTTTGCTATACATCAGAAGAATGCACCATTCCCTTCAATAATCCTATAACAATTCCTTACAGCATTTCAATTTTAGAAATTTTTGCTCAAGAATGTTGGACATGTTTTTAGAGACTTTCAGAAGCAGTATGAACGCCATCTCAGAACAATTTAAGCTCTACAATTTAGGCAACGATGAGCAAGTCACCAAGATGGAGTGCCACTCCGGTATTAAATCTGGCTAGGCATCCTCTTCCTTGAGATGAAGAATGACGCGGTAGAAATTCTACGGCAAACTGGCACGATGGAGAGGCAATATCTGGGGGCTTATCGGTATATTGAATATCACTTAGGCAAAAAAAAAACGCTTTTTCAGCGTCCACTACACGACATCCCAGAATAGTATTGCGTCTTTACCATTCACGAAGCAATGGTGAATAATTTTTTCGAGCATGAACGCGGAGGAATTTCTCGGCAGATACAAATATGTCTTCTTCCCCTAAACGTAATTTAACGGTCACTGTCTCAGTGTGTAACTAATAGAAGCATGCTTTTGCTCAAGGCTAGCGAGGCATTTTAAAAAAGTATAAAAAAGAGACTTTGGCGCAGGTAAGGGCACAGAAGTCAATCTTTGTAGAACAGTTTCCGTGGCACTGAATGCAAGAGCCACGCAAAAAAAATATACAACTAAAAATAAACGAACAAGTAGACCTCATGCATTAACCCCCATAACCCAGGACAATTACGAATATTAAAGACACAATAAGGATAGCCAAACCATTAACTCAATGACTTGAAACAACGCAGAAATATTAGGTGTGAAGTGTTTTGGAAAAGCATGAAACGCGAAATAACCTGTGTTACATAAAAATCTACTAAATGAAGGCCACTACCATTGATAGCCCATGAATAGTAGTCAGGTACCAGATTCAAAACACAAGCAGAATTAATAGTTCAGAGTTGAAAAAAAATTTAGGTGCCAGAAGAAGTTCATGGCGGTCTCTATGCCGAAGTGAAAAATGGAGAAAAATTGGCAGTGGCTTAGCTCAGCTATGCCAGGATATATCTACCGAGAGGTACGGTATATCTCTGGTTACGTCTAGTTGTTTTGCTTATCGGCATGGCTACGTGTTAGACACTACAGACAAGACATGTGATGAAGGCGGCGTGTGTTATTCAACTTTACTGACTGCCAGAAAGACTGCCCGAGCAGTCTCTCTCTTGGTCGGAGTCGAGCGGCGTCGGCGCGCGGCGCCGGCAGCTGTAACGTCACTCAGGGGCTCCTCTCGGTCGGAAGCAAGGGGCGCGGCTCCCCAGCTGCGCGGTTGTGACGTCACTCGTCTCCTCGCGCATGCGGACAAGTGGCGCCGAAGGCGCGTAGCGAAACGGCGAGACTGCGGGTAATGTAGCTCTCGCTACAAAACAATGCATGCCGCGGTATAATCACAGTCTTGCTTTTCCCGAGCATTGCTTTTGTTTGTTAATTTCGTTTGATCATGGCGCCTATATTCGGGAATCTTTTTTTTTGCTAGCCTTAGCGTTTATACATTATGTCAAGCATTAAACTTCAGTGTTTTGTGAGTGATGTGTGCGTCTGTACCTTCGTCCTGCTGAGTGTGCATGATGTCATGATATTTTCTTCATGATGCTTCAGAACCAAGTTGTAGTCCACAAGATCTTCACCAAATGCCGAGAGGCCATGCGGGAGGAAAGCCGATTCGTAACACTGCTGAGTTGGCACGCCTTTTTAGAGTAATCTGCACTACGTTAATGGGAAACATTATGGGACGCCAAGGTACTTGTGTCGCCTACGCCTTAATGCGAGACCTCTGTGTTTGGGACGTGTAGACCCACTCAAACCACAACTGGTGTTGACCAAACCACGAACTACAACTTTTATGACAATTAATCTGCGCACCTCAGAGCTAGGCCAAACATCACCTTTAAAGTGACTGTTTTGTATATGTTCCGCTTGTCAGCACCGAAAAAGCGGGGTCTTCTACATAAGCTAATCATTTGCGCTCATTATCTTAAATACGAAAACCACGAACGGTGCTACTATTCAGAAGTCATACTCTCCTCTCATACCCAACGCTGCACAGAACTCATACACAGAACTCATACTTGCTACTCATACAGTGAAGACAACGGGAATAGAGCAGCGAAGAGAACGGGAATACTTTCATAAAAGGCCAGATGTCGTAGGTTGTTAAAGAAAGCCTCATGCGACTAAGCGTATGGAGCAGATTTAGTATAAAACATGCATTCCATTAGAAATAGCTAAGCCCATATGGACAGGCTGTAAAGGACGGAAAAAATATGAATTGCTTACTCGAAGGAAAGCCTTTGTAAGACAGATTTGCCGTATTGCTTACTGCTCCTGAGGTTCGCAACAATATTTCAAAAAAAAAAAACACGCAGGATGTTAGTTTGTCTGTACTGATCAACCCTTGAAGTCCCAGGCGTAGTGAGGTTCAATCAATGTTAGGAATGCAATGTGCAGGCGATTTCATAGGAGTTGCGAAAATCTCATAATAGTACGCATTAACGTGATAGGTCTGTAGACATCCGGAATTCGTGGGTTATTGTTACAAGAACGTTTTTAAAATTTATACTAAGGGACGTTCTGTTAATGACTGCAGTGGGATTCCCTTAACAATTACACTGGTTTAAATTCCTTTTATGATTTAACTGAAAGCCGCTCCGTTGCAGCAGTTTTATAGAGCAGCACTTGATCAATGCCATCTTCCAACTCTCCTAAAATTGAAGGGAAACTTATTGCTCTGCACTGATATTCTGAACGTGGCTTAACAAGGGAGTCAAAGCGTACTGCATGCATATCATGAGCATTATTTGAAATATACGGAAAACGTGAGAAGTACAGTAATTTTGAAGCTTAGAAATGAGGTCCTCTGCAACAGTATCTATCGCACTAAATCAATACAGGTCCAGTATACGCGTGGTAGTCACGTGGCGGCACTGATGATGCATAGTCTGTTGTTCCCCAGGATCGAAACCACGATCCGTGCAAGTCCAGCCAAGAGCAGTCTGATCCTTCAGCGTCGAACTTCGGAAGGAGGCGCTCCCCTGAGTGCCAGCCAGGAACATAGCACTGATGCTCGTGAAGATTGTAAATTGTTGCTTTTCGCCATCGTTTTAATGATAAGACCTTATAGATTAGATCTGAACGGCTATGCCCCGCACTTCCTCTATAAACGCCTCCCATTCAACTAACTGTGGACTACGCATGAATATGAGAGATGCGGAAGGTGTCTTCATCCTCTCTTTAAGCATGCTGCGATGCGCATACATCGGAGCATGCATGCGGATCGAAGCGCATCGATGCGAGGGCGATGCCCGCCCTCAATATGACACAGCGTGACAAGTTTGTGATCACACGAATTGCGCCTGATTGCGAAGCACCGAAGAGACATAAATTGGGTCAAGATGACAGCGGAAGGTCCATTTAACGTAAGTTTATGTGGAACACTGTTCAGCGTCAATTAAACCTGCGTTTTCAGTAACCCATGATAACAATCCAAGGTTCTTATTGGTGTTCTTGCTTGGCCCAATTAAGGCATTGGCATCAGGGTCACACACACGCAGTTTAAGCCTCCCAATAATTCAATGTACTGGTTAACAATATTCTCCAGCAATAAAGTCAAAAAGAGCCCCAACTTCATAAGGAAACAATGCTCGTTTCTCGCGATCACTTAAAACGTGCATGTTGGTCAAGGTTCTCAATGTTCTAGAGAAGTTAAAGTCGCACCGTGGAAGACAGCCTTCTTCACGAACACGATACATAAGGTCAGACTGCGCAAGCCCTATTTCAAGAATAAGAAAACAACCTGCCAACGCTTTGACACAGAGGAAACATAATCGGCTAAGAAAGTTCACACTGCACACTGTGTCCGCGTCAGTGTATTTTACTCTCCTGTACAGCGACATAGTCCAGCAGACTGCACAAAACATACGGCGCAGCTGTACTCGTCTCTGCCGAGACCGGAGCTAACAGAATTTTAATGTTGCTATGACCGCTCCTGCAAGTTCGTCATGGTGACCTACAAGCAATTAAGTCAGTCATATGCAATGCCAGGCGGCTTGCAGGGACGGCGTCATCAAACTCCTCACACAACGAAGAACTTTTAATTGGACTATCAACGCGCCATACATTATGCCACTTGCTGAACATTTCTGCAGTGCTCTGCAACTTAGTTATATATCATTCTATCACAATGCTCGCTCTCTGTACCACAAGCTCATGAGTTTTCCGGTAAACAGGACAAAGCTCTTCTGTAGAAATTGTGCTGTTCACTGTCCGACGTTTTTTGAGACCGCGCGGCGAGCTGTCGAGGTTTCCACTCCGGACATGTAATTCCTCACCGTGCTATGTTGCACACGTATAAGTGAGGGCTAATACTCTTAATAGCTGTAAGCATTGTTAAATGATGCCAAAATATTTATCTATTTTCCAAACGCCATAGATATCTTCCATTGCGTTTCTCTTTACTCTGTGGAGCATCTAAGATATCTATATTAACCCCGATATTTCTGTCCAGTTTATCGAATGCTACTTCTGTACTCTCACGTGCGCCTCACACTTTTGTTACTGTTAGTTTATCCTGGCCGGTTGCTGTAACGTGATTTTAAAAACACAGCGCAAACTAATAAAGAGTCACTGCAGCTGACCAAGTGAAATGACCGGCGTTGGAGTTTACTAATTTTGCTGTTACTGAAGGAGATATGAACGCATTCCTTGAATAGGCAACACCACTGAAAGAGCAATTTACTACTTCCAGTCCGGGTTCCCCTTCAAAATAAAGCGGACAGGAAACTTGAAATGAAAGTCTCATTATTCGGATAGTAGCAATGGTAGAACAGAGTTACTAGTTTAGTTTATCGAAGGTGGCGAGATGCGTATGAAAGCGAGTTATTACTTTTGAAGGGGTTTTAGCTATAAAGTTAGAAAGCGTAAAGGCTATTAAAAAAAAGGAAGACGCCGCAGCAATAACTGCTGTAATCGAGGGCTATAAACTCTTCGCGCCGTTAGATTCCGTGCCTCTTCATGAAAAAACCTGGAGCTGACTGCTGTCGCATACTCTGTAAAGCTCGCGGTAGAAAAGCAGAGCAACAAACTTAAACGTGCTTTCGTGATCAAAAAGAATAACAGTAGTTTTAGCCCGCCTCTGGTGACTTCGCTCAGGATAAGTGCCACTGTTCGATACAGCTAGTGATGCTTGAACGTTCCAAAAACTGATTCTCCCACAAAAGTTTTTTTGTGTACCTTTTTTTTCGTTCTACACGAGAATTATGGGAAGCTCTCGTTGCTGCTTTTACGTTTGATTCAAAAATGAATACTATTGATTTTTTCAATCCTTGATTGAATGTATATATTTCCAAAAAATCTCAAACTTCAGACAAAGAAGGAAATACTTAATTCAACGGAACAATAAAGGCAAACTATATTAAGCGCTAAAGTATATTACGCACGCTTCTTAATGAGATAATCCTAGGCTCGACCACCCAGCCTTGTCGGGCAGTAAGGGTGTGGAGAAAAGTTTGGAATACTACATTTGAGCGTTCAGAAACCTGCACGCTACGCAAGGCATTAATAGCTTCCTTTAGAAATACAACAAACATAACTTGAAACCACCTCGTGATACCTCGGGAATCGCTGGGTTTGCTGATATGTCTCCAAAAACTGGTATTCGAGTCTCTCAGTAGCTCGCAGATCTCATCTTGACGACATATCGAGTCCTCAAATTTTTTGGCATGCTGAAGGCATTCGCAGCAATATTTTGAACAAAAGTGAATAGAAAATAACTTCTGATAGTAAGGTAGCCAAACTCTTCATTGCAGGCAATAGGCTTAGGTTGTTTCGTCCGAACGCACGAATCACCGTTCTTGTTTCTGAAAGCGATTTATGATCCCCGTCCACGTAGGCGTAAAAGGATTGACTAACAGAAACGAGGCCGCCTTGACAGAAAGACTCGAACTTGTATTTTCTGTTTCGCCTTTCTCCAGAAAAATTATTTACGGACCCTGTTATTGTAGTCGGCGTTGAAAGTGCATGCGTGCACTTGGGAAAAACATCCATGGTCCTTGACTAATATGTTTCCTGTTTGTTAACAGTTAATATCCTGCATTGATGCTGACAAATATTGTTATGAATATAAGAAAGCTTTGCTGGAAAACAGTAGCCAGTTTTCATCAAAAAAAACTTTCTGCCACAGTTCTCAATCTAGCGTTAGAAATGTTTTATTTAGAAAAAAATCATCTGGTGCTCTCTATTTCTGCTGGCGCACAGTGGAAGCATTTCCGATCTCCCGGCAAAATCTAGCGCATTCGATGTCACATTATATGGCTGTTGTTTTTGCTTGTGTATCCCGCACTCAACACTCCGTGTTATAAGGCCTAAATTATAAAGGGTTCCTACTGCGCCGCACATTAATAATCGTCACCTGCAGCGCGAACGCGCCATGAGTAGAGTAATATGTGACGCAACTGCTGATCCAACACGATACAGAAGTTGCGAGGGCAAGCCGACAGCAAGGGAGTTGAATTCCCCTCATCAGAAATCGATCCTTCTCCCCACCTCGATGGACGGAGCCATGAGCGCACACTCAGTACGAAGGGGCACAAGAAAAGCACAAGAAGAAGCGAAAATCTTCCTAAATATCCAGCAGAGTGCGCTAGCAACAAGTAGTGATGCTTTAGCGTCCGCCGCCACCACTAGAGGGCGGCACATGCTGGCGCTCGTGCCGAAGCGCCGAAGTGCAGAGTGCTTGAAGGGGGTAGGAAAGGAGAAGGCGGTTTCGTATATAACGGAGGTCGAGACTGGGTCAGCTGGGATCGTAGGGAGCATCGAGAAAGAGGGCGCTGTGACGACGTTTCCGGGATACCCCCGCCGCTCTAGTCTTCCGTTCTAGTGTCTCGCGCGCTGCGCAACTCATTCGCGACTGTGGTTTGTTCGGCCGGGAGTGCGCTCAGTGGTTGGGGGAAGTTTCGCCGGCGAACTTAGTTCGCGTTTTTGCATCAGCGTTGCATTTGGATGTGCGCGGGTGATGTCGGCAGCCACCACTTCATTCGAAAGCGCTAAATAATCGTTAGTGTGCAGGCTGCAGAACGTTCACTTCAGCTTGTGGAAAAAAAGACCTCGGGAAGAAGTGAAACCGACGTTTTGTGCTTCTCGAGGATTTTACGCGAACTGCGCCGGCTTTCGATTACTGCTCTGGAGCGCAGAAAGGGTATGCTTGGAAAGTCTGGCCAACTGGACTTACTATAAATCGTGAGTAGAAAATGGACTTTGTATTACTTCCGGTCCATTTAGATCCACTGAGAATAAGTTGTTGCTGTACAATCACTGGCACAGCTATATCTTAGGTGTCCATTTCAGATGTCCAAAGGGAGTAGTTTCAGCAATGCCGGAGCGACAGCAAATCCGATTGTTAAAACTATGGTTTTCAGAACCATGAATTTTTTTTTGCATGCCAGGCATTTGGTATCAGCCAGAAGTTTGTGCTGGTGTTCCAAAGTTGGCGGTGACGACCGCGATAACGTGGTTTCCTTGCTGGAGCATTACTTTTCGCCTAGAAAACTACGACCTGTATTCTCTTTCTAGCATATACTGCACTTAAATTTTCCATTGTGTCGTGATTGCTTTTCATGAAACTAGAAGGTTCCTCGTGCAACCATAGATCTAAAATAACAGCCGTGCAAGTATAAGTTAGTTACTAGTAATCGCGGAATATATTTTAATAAACAACTAAAAATGGAGTTACGAAGGTAAAGTGACTCTTCAGCGATTCGCTGACTTACATGCCGCCTGTTGTTTCAGGACAGGTAGTTCTTCGGATATCAGTATGGTTTAAAAGCAGAACAGAGAAGAAATAGGGGTACAATGTAGCCTACTGTTAGCCGAATTTTTTTATATGGTTGCCATACTCCTATCCATACTCCCAACTTTTTTTTAGAAAATTTTCTTTAGGGGAAAGTTGTTCACTTTTGCAGGCTTTTCGCATTGAAGTTGAAGAGGCTGGTAATTTGCAGAGAGAGTTTCTTTGCACCTAGCCTAAAGGAAAAAACTTAATACGCAACTTTGAAATGGCCACGGCGCCAATTCTTCTACAGTCAAAAGGACTGCATGTCATGAAGGTTACTGTAGGGAAGTCGCGCTCATATCTGGTGGCCGAATTTCAGTATCAGGGAGGTCACTTTGATTAAAAATGCGCAGGTGCTTTTTGTACCGCACAACTGTATCGCTCGAATTTTTGTCGAAGTTTCAAAACAGAATAACATAGTATGTCCGTTATCAGCAAGGCCACCCATGGGTGAGCACTTTCAATACAGGTTGTTTTACTTAATTGCAATACTCGAAATTTAGATCGTTTTCGCAGTGGTTAAAAGCTCGTAGCATAACTACGCAATGGTTGTTTTAATTTTACTCAGTTAATGTCTCATATTAAAACCAAAATATAATGGAAGTGTTTTTGAACAATTTTCTTAGCACGTCTATGATTACCGAAGCAAAACAGAGTTCCTTTGAGCCACGAAAGCGTAGAAAGTGGTAAATAGACTGCGGTAACAAGCAAAGCTTGTCCCCCATCGCTGTGTGTAAAAGTCCGAATAAATTTCTCAATTTTCTGCCAGTCGAAGTTTCCCTAGAAGGGCTTCACTGCAACGTACATGATATCTCACCCTGTAGTATAAATAATTTACTCGCTGATAAAATCATGACGATGTACAAGGGATGTAAAACCTGTGCTACTTTAAAAAAAGAAGTGGGCACAGTTCAAGGACTAAAAAATCACAGTTGCATATCCTTCGTTGCTCTAAAAACCTTCCATTTCATTACTGAGGTATTTTATTAATTTTTAAATACATGCTACGTACCGCTTCCCCACGGCATTCGCTTTAATGCAGTGTTCCTCCTCATATAACTGTGCCCATATCATTTGTGTGCATGTTGAAAACGAAGCAGAGAAGTGAGGAATAAGTTCTGCTTTTACTTGTGACCCAGTTTTTCCAACATCCCAGTCAGGAGCACCTTTTTCCTCCTTTAATGGCACTTACCTGCTTCTTATTCTAAAGGCTTTAAAAAAGATGGCAAAAAAGCAGCGAGAGTTCTTCCGAGTCCATAGCATGGATTTTGCTTCGAGTTAATTCGGCGTTTTTTGGTGGAGGCCTCATGCACGTCCTTTAGAAACTTCTAAAAGCTTTCAGGCGGAAGATGGGCGACCTTGTGGACAAAGTTTTGTCATATTAACATTATCAAACACAGCGGCTGATATACACAACCGTCGCTAGGGCAAGGAAAATTCTTGCATACGGAGAGCTATGATTGAAGAATGTGCCTCTGAGGGAGGAAATGAGAAGCAATAGGCGTCTGTATCAGCTCAAAGGAACGAATCGTCCTCTTTGCAGGAAATACAGAAAAAAAGTGTCGCGTTGCGCTAAAATTGCGTGACGGCCTAAAAAATAGCTAATTTGCCAAGGCTGACTTTATACACATTATTTTCGGAGCTCTCGAGGTACAGGAGCTTTTGTACTATCAAGGATTTCCTTTATAGAAGATACGAGTCAGACTTTAAACAAGGACATCTTATAATTCAGTTCTTGCCGCTAGCACCACAAACAACTTCTTAGGTGAAATATGCGCTATGCTGAAAGTGTTGACGGCAACGATTCATAAAAAAAATAGTGTTAGCTGCAGTTCTTGCAAGATTGCAATGCAAAACTGGAGTACAATTTCTCTGACCCCTCCACACGAGCTGTGAACCAGCCCGCCAACTCTTGCCCTTTATTTCTTTGGACTGACGCCGCATCAAAAGAATTTCGGCTTGGCTAATTTAATAGGGTTGGATATTTTACATTTGTTCTATGTTTTGTTGCATTTCCTACGGATATGACCGCTTGTTCTTGCTGTATTTAAAGATTTCTGTGCAAGTTTAGACCTCCCGTACATTCGCAAAAATGTTTTAGATTAATAGGAAAAGTAATAAGGGAATGAGGAATTCGGCATTGATACAGTGCGAACATTATTTTATTAACTCTTTATTTAATTGCATTACGCCGTTAGTTTATCAACACTCATTTTCTGCAGTTGTTTTGATGAAAATTCGGAACTTAATTTCAGTACAGGTTTGCTGTGAGGAAATGGAAAAAAGCAACTGAGTACAAACGGAACTAAATACAAACGCAGTGCATAAACAACGCAACTATAAATGCAACTCTCCTATATATAACTACAACTCTTGGGATTGTACAGGCGCTTTGGATTAAGGAGAGAAGCATAAAACAGCCAATTCTTGAAAAAGGAAGAAATGATGCATATGTGTTATCTTCTCCAAGCATAAACCAGTGCACATCTGCTACGTTTTTTGTTCGTTTCGGAACCACTTTCCTGGCAACGATTTTGAGAAAACAACTACTTCGTTTGCGCTATTTGCGGAAGGAAACGGGACTGTAAATATTTTTCTCACATATATGCCCCGGCGGTGGTGGAAAAACCGAGGTATCAGAAGCTAAATAGTTGCCACTTAATCTCTTCCTCTTTCTTAGGGCAGCTGTTTTTAAACTTGTAAGCTTATGCCTCGACTCGGTGTTTTGTTGCCATAAGATGTTCATGTGCATATTGTCAACACTCTTCCCACCCCATAGTCATCAATCACAATCTTTTCTTCTCCTCTCTCCCTTCACCAGTGAAGAGTAGTAGACCAGATCTTCCTGGGCAAGTCAGTTGATTGTGCTTAGAAACCATAAAGAATATATTCTATACCCATACGTCAGGCTCCCACCGCGGTTT
The DNA here is from genome assembly GCF_055824585.1 of Amblyomma mixtum. NCBI lineage: Eukaryota > Metazoa > Arthropoda > Arachnida > Ixodida > Ixodidae > Amblyomma > Amblyomma mixtum. Next base: position 91,968,226 of record NC_143020.1, read on the forward strand.
TGGTTTTAAGCATTTGTTCTCTAAGGAGTGAGACTTTACTCTTTCCGAATGGCAACAGATGATGTCGCCAACCTTCCTACTGCTTCAGTAGCGCGTACCCACCAAAGCAGCATGTTGCTATGATTATGTTTTGTTTGTACAATTCCAACAGCAGTGTATGAATATATGACAAAAGAAAGGGGAAGAGAACGTAGGCACTGTATGTAGTCAAAATGCATCTTACTCTCAGAAAAAAAAAAGTGTCGTTTCGCATTCAAAATAATGCCAACGGCTTCGGTCATCATTGAGCCTGCGACTTGGAGCGCTATTAGACGTAATTTAGCGACTGAGCAAAAAGCCAAAAGTGCAATTACTCGTGAGAATCTACTTGAGCGCGTGAATGAAGTGAAAATAAAAGCCGCGCTACTCCCCATTGTAGCCTTGGTGAAAAGTTCAGCTATGTGCAGGAAGGCGACCTGCCAGACTTGAGTGGTTTCCTCATGTGTATTATAAGAAGACCCCGCGTTCGACATAAACTGAGTTAGTCGCTTGACAATATTGGTTATTAGGAATATAAATTTTGGTGAGACTAATAGCACAGTGAACATGAAGCATTCATAAACGACACAGAGCGGCGTATATCCTCTGCGCGTTTTATTAGGGCGGAGGGGGAATCCCAAATCAATATTTTACTAATAGCGAACACTTTAATTAGCCTGTGCCCTAATTGATTTCTTTTTTTCTTTTCCAGCATCTCACTACAGTGCAAGAGGCTAGAAGCGAAACCAGCCAGAATGATGTCTACCGCCATACCGGAGGTCTTCAGCATGGCCACCAACAACGGTGTTGATGCCTTCCACGCGAGTGAAGTGGTAGCAGCCGTAGCAGCATCTATCGCCAACGTGACCACCAACATCCTCGCCGAGTCCTCAACTCACGGATCCACTCGGCGCGGGGTCTCTTCCAGGCGCCATAACCGTGTCACAGCTAACCCGTCCACATCCCCGTCAGTGGCGATACAAGTGTTGGACGTCCTCAATGCGGCGTATATGCCCGTAATCATCTACCTGGGGCTCATCGGCAACATGCTGTCACTGGTGACGTTCCTGTCCACCAAGCTCAAAAACCGCACTTCCAGCCTCTACATGGGCGCCTTGTCGGTTTCCGACTCGGGATTCCTCATTGTTCTCTCCTTCGCCTGGCTCAATGAACGCGGCATCAACGTGAGTCACACGAGTACCTTGCTCAATATTTTATTGAAGCCTCGTCTCGCGCGCTGGTTGAACGACTAAATGCTCGTGCGAATTGCAAGTCTCAGTAAATAAAATGTACGCCATGTTTACTGCCTCTATTTGAGAAGTCTTTCTTCTTGGAAAAACATTCTTTTTTATTAGTCTCATTGTCAAGTATTCAAATTCCTGTTTTCACTCGCTCAGCTACAGACTAGAACAGCCTTCTAAAGAACGTTGCTATCATCACGTGCTCATAACAGTTTGTTGAAAACGTAAAAAGCTCCTGTTAGTAATAGAATTAAATGAAATGTAGGTATCACTGCTCCGCAAAATCATTGCAGTGTCGGTGTGAATGAGTGCAGAACCAATTGTTTTCTATTTATTATATGCCCAGTCTTTCCCTAAGCGCTGCTTTACCTTTCCTTTGCGATCTGCGAAAGACCTATTTAAGATCAAGCACACAATATGATGCTTAAAGCACATATGTCACAGAAACACACACAAAAAAAACGCTTAAATCAGTCAAAAATAAAGGTACCCTTGATGACAATGAAAAAGTATACAATATGCAATAGTAACCCTTCTTTTATTTATTCTCGTTGACGGACCTGGCATGCGGAAAGATGCAGCGCATTACTGAGGTTCAGGACGACGTTGAGGTTTATCTACTCCCTCTGAACGAATCGTTAGCCTCGATAATTTACTTTCGAGTTTTCCTCTTCACCGCACGTGAAGTTTAACATCTCCGACTTTATTCGTGCTTGTTTTCTGTAGTTCTCCGCTTTTGATTTAACTTTACCAGGTGAATGTAGAAGTGTGGCAACAAGATTCCGGAAGACGTATGCCGTAACAATGCGTAATATCTTCGATGTGTAGCAGATAACTTAAGAGCCTGCTGAGCACATTTGTGCGCGGCATTGTGCAGTGCTACCTTCAGGGTCGATCCGCGCCTAAACGAATCACGAAAGCAATTTTGTTCAGTGCTTTTTGTTTACACAAAACATTTGCGAAAAACACAATTCCATTGCCTTCGCCAGAGGTCAAAGTTTTCGCTTACTTTGCTTTGACAGCTACTCATGCTCATAGTTTCTTTTCAGACAGTGAGGAAGTTCGTTCCTTAAAATCCAAACCCACTATCTGTACTTCGCCTTTTCTTAGGCTTAGATAACAGTGCCACAGTTAATAGTGCCCTTTGGGAGAAATTGCATTGCAGAAACTTCAGTTTTCGAAGCGAACAAACTTCCTTAACGCTTACAAAGCGACGTCCGTCCCAGTTGGTCTTCTAAACCTTCAAATATTGGTCCTAAGGTCTAAGTGGCATTGTTAGTTTTATGTTACAAAGTTCACTGCTTTAGAACCTTTTTGCTCCCTTTGATACGTGTCTACAGGTGTACCAGCACGGCCTCTGCCTGGTTATGGTGTTCCTCTCTTCGGCGTTCGCGTGCTGGTCCGTGTGGCTTACCGTCAGCTTCACGGCCGAGCGCTTCGTGGCGGTTCGCTACCCTCTCTGGAAGCTCCAGACCAGCTCACCTAGCCGGAGACCCAGACTCGTAATCGGCCTCACAGCCCTACTCAGCATTGTTCTCAACGCACCTCTGCTCGTCTTTGTACGCGTCGACCCCAAGTTCGCCGAGTGCAGCCTCCATCCAGATTACGAGAGGTGCGTAATCAGCGCACAAAATTAGATCCGCGAAAGCGTTATTGTAACTTATTAACAAGGGACTAGCCCATAACCTTTGTTCCCCTTTGTAGATTTCCTTTCCAAAAAAGGTATAGTTTTGGGTTTGGTTTTGGTTATGGAGTTTAACGTCCAAAAGCGACCAATGCTATGAGGGACGCCGTAGTGGAGGGCTCCGGAAATTATGACCACCTTGGGTTCTTTAACTTGCACTGTCATCGCACAGTGCACGGGCCTTTAGCATTTCGGCTCCATCGAAATTCGACTCCCGCGGCAAAAAAAAAAATATTGTTGCCCTTTGCCCTGCAGTGGGAGTAGTCAGGCTGATGATGATGATGACCAAACGCGAAAGTTGGGTACACGTGTTGGCTATGTGATTAAATCTATGTTCTTCTTGGGGTTATTCAGGTTTTATCCTATGCAGTAAAACGTTCAACGTGAAACTAAAGCGAGTGTTTTCATCCTTCAGTTTGATGCAATCTCTTAAGCCTATTTTGTTATTTTTTTTTACAGTGCTCTCTACTATCTGAACATCCTGGACACTGTGCTGACCTTCATTCTGCCTTTTCTGCTGATCACTGTCATGAACTCAATGATCGCCCGGGCCATATACCTCTTCTACGCTCGTTACAAAAAGCAACGAAGCATGGCTGGCTACCATCAAGACTGCACAGAATCACCTGGTAAGAGTCATTCGAAGCCATAGCTCAGCCTTAAGCTTATTTGTCAGAACTTCATTTGATTACGATTAAGAGCCTAAAATACACACTTACCTTGGGGTAGCCTTCGAATTGCAACCGCCTGAATCAAGGTTACTATGCTGAAAAATCGTTGATTTCAGTACAATTCCATTTGTTTCTTAGTGTAAAACTGTTAAGTTCTGCAGACAATGGTGATCGCCTATTGTGGCTTGTGTTATTACGTCTCCGAGTTGCAGATACTAAGCAATCCACGAAAACTAGCTGTATTCTTCTCAGCGCGTAGCTGTATTGCGACTCTTAAAAGAGATCCCTTCATTCTGAGACATGTATTAGATTAAATTGAACACAACAAGCGTTCTATTGTAATATCACAAACACCAATACAGTTTTGTTCAGTAGGCATCACTTCCTTGATCTGACTGAATTTGGCGTCACTGGTCTTCAATAAAACGAGCAATAAAAGCTAAACATAGACGCTAGTGCGCCACAAGTCTACGTGTTGTTTCGGTGGCCAGCTTCGTACAGCACATATACCGGGGTTAGGACGTTAGCAACCATACGGGTCACGAATCTGGATTAACATTCATGAAAGGGGATTAAGAGCATCCGTCGCGCAACAGAAGAGTTATCTTGTACGCGGATTGGCTATGATTCTTTTGACTGCTGAGGCGCTTTCCATACCCACAAATTCTGGACTTGCACATTTTTCAACGGACAGTTGTTTATGAATGCTTCCTTTCCATGGATGATATGAGATTCCACATAAAACGAACGTATTCACAGATCTCCCCAGGAAAGGCTTGCATTTTTTTGCTATTTACGATTGCGCTACCGTAAAAAAATGTTCTTTACTGTTCTTTCTTAGTCAGTCTACTCCACGCAGGCGACGAAAAGTAGTTAAATATCTTGTTCTACGCATCGCAAGGATGGATCACTACCTGGAATATTTCCATAATATTACCTTACGAAATCCCACATTCGCCTGACAATTAAGATTGGTGTCCAAGGACCCCTGACTTAAGTACAACCAGAAACTCCCTGGCAGCTTCTTTCGAGTGCGTTGACATTCACAGCTTTGTGAAAAGCGGCGATACATGATGCTGAAAGTTTACTGCTTTCATGAACCGAGAGTTATGGAACATTCTTAATTACTGGACAGCATCTCCTTCCTCAATATAGCACCCACTGTTCCTCCTTTCAAGATTCTGTATTTTATGGCACTCAGTGAGATGTTTTAGCTAACATTCATTGAAACCTGATGGCTCCATAGGCAAACTTTGCGAATCTCTTGGCACATTGCGACGTGTGATTTACGTTTCTTATAGCACCGCGGTAATTAAAAGCCTTCCTTTAATGCAGAACCTCTTTCATCCAGGGTACAGTAGTACCTGAATTTCGGCAATTATAGTTGCTGAAAATCTCGAAGCGTTTTTTGATTTACAATGGCAAAAGATGTTTAATTTTATTCTTGTTATGGACATGGGGCTTCCGACCAAAAAACGGGGCATTACTGCTCTCATGAGATGGCGACGAACTGACCACAAGTAAACATTACCTTATAAGCCGACTCGCAATATCGCCTTTATTGTCTCGCAATATTATGCATAGGTGTCATCTCCAATATATAGGTGTAATTAGATGCTTATCTTTTAGAAGAGGCGAAAATATTTACTTAAAAACAAAGTCTGTAATACTAAATTTTCAAAGCAGTAGCAAATAGTTATTCCTTCGCTTCTTTTCATTTGCCCTTTTCGGTGTTGGACAACAATTATTCATGTGGCAACGAGTGTTCAGTGCGAGATTTAAAGCTCTAGGTCTTGTTTTAAAGTAACGGCATGGTAATTTCTAATATATGGTGACTAAAGAATGTGTTTCAAGATCACCAAGTCTAGAGGGCCTCCATCTTAGCTGCTACAGATGGAGTTGTCAGGTTTTTCGAATGTGGCAGACAACGCTGCCGGGGCCAGTGGCCCGTGGCCTATGTGGTATTATTAGTGCTTTAGAATTTTCAAGCCGCTCTTTATAATATCGCATTGCGTCTCATCCTAGGGACCATTCCGTGCATCGTATAGTATAGTGCTAAAGCATTTACAGTATGATAGGAAAGCATTCATTTATCCCTCTTTTATGGCTGCCCGCAGGTTCCTCGTCGTCGAGGCGCAACGGCAGCCTCCTGGTGTCCAGGGACGGAACCACGACCGCCACCAGTGGTGGCGGCATAGCCCACGCCACACAGATCAGTGTCACGCGCATGCTTCTGCTAGTGTCCACCGTTTTTATCCTACTCAACCTCCCCAGTTACGTTATGCGGATCTACGTGTTCGTGCTGTCTCTCGGACATTCACAATCACCGGACCCCGAAATCAACTCTCTGCCCTACGTGCTTCAAAGATACTTCATGCTCCTCTACTACACAAATTTCTCCATCAACTTCGTCCTTTACAACGCCAGCTCGAGAATGTTCCGCGTCACGCTCTGCGACTACGTCCAAGGCCGCTGGATGGCGTTACGGGAGTCCATGGCCGTTATTCGATCCAGCCTGGGCCGTTCGTCCTCCAGTCAGAACGAAGACATAATCATTTGAATAGAGTACGCCCCTCGGCAAAGATGAAAGAACTAACTTCACCAGCAAGACGTGTAAATCGAGGCGACTGCTTCGGGTGAAATATCTGCTCAGTTGAGAGAAAAAACGAGTGCCTTGTGTCGGAATCGTCGCTGAGGACATTGCTGCGCGTCAGCTTATGACGCTGTGGTGTAAATCACTACTTTTGTGAACAGCCGCGGTGGAACAGCTGTTGCTTCCACGGGACGTTTTCAGTGCACTGCGAAAGTAAGAAGTGATGCCACATGGTTCTCTGTAAAGCGTGTCTTGTTATAGAGTTTGTAGTGAAGAGAGGGCCTCTTATTTGTACCTGAGATTGTTTACCTGTAATGCATTGGTGCGTGGAACTTTGCTCACACTGTGATTGCCACCGCCAAAAGGAGGTGCTGACACCTGTCTTAAGGAAACAGGGGCCTCTTAACACTGCGGTGATATACAATGACTGCGTGCTGAAACTGCTGAAACAACATGCAAATACATCAAATTGTAAACTGAAGCTCCTCTGCAGGAGATAGAACAGGACCCTTAAGCCACGTTGAAGGCAGCTGGGGTGTTTGATCTATCGGGAAAGTATTATGCTGCAGATAGAGCTAGGTTAACGTTAGCGTGGACACTTTGGAAGCCTTCGTACACCTGTAGTTAACGAGCTTAAGAAGTTTCATCTCTTTTTCCTAGCCTTCCCTTTGTGTCCCCCTGCACAGCTTTCTCAGTGATGACGAGCACTAGGCAGCACAGTCTTGCAGTTTATCGGACAAGAGTTGTTGTTTCTCATATATCATTTTTTTTACTTGGGGGTTTCCTGAGTCATATTACGTTGCTTCTAGCCCGGACTCTGGAAAAAGTGAGCTGTATGCCAAGGAATCGTAGCGAAGTTCTTCGGGAGATATTCAGTCCACAACGAGGTGTTGTCTTTCTTTCAAATAAGCCCCTTTGCGCGGCTTATTCCTTGCGGCTTTATTTTTTGTTTATGTTGGCGCTGTTCTGCCTCCAAATTACTCTCTCATTCAATTTTTTCAAGCAAGAAGCCCGACTTTGAAACGTTCGTCCTCCTATTATCGTTATAAAAGGAGATCTGAGAGGACATGAAGTGGTTGCTCGCTTAGCTCAGTTAAGAGCAAAATACTACGAAGGTCTCTTATTCCTCCTTACTGAAGCACAAGTAAACTGTAACAAACTCAAATCTCAAACAGCACATGTTTAGCGGTCGAATAGGTGCGAACATTTTTGCCGTTGTGATCCTGTGTATTTTAATGAAGCATTGATGAAATGTTGTGAAAAACTGTTGGGATCCATTCAGTGTTCAAATGTTTACGAACTTTGTATACATTGTTGTGTATACCCTTCATTCTCACTCACTTAACCTCATCGGTCAAATAGATGGTGCGAGCATGCGCCTCGCATGCGGGGATGAGGTGTTCTGTCCTCGGTGCCACTGGGTACCTACTGTTGATACAATGTATATAAACTTTCCCCGCGTCTGGAGCTGGGCACCTTTTCTAATAGAATGCTGAGTAATAGGTCTTTGACCCCACCTTAAGAAGACGAAAAGCACCTTGTACCATGGCTTTTTTTGGTCACAATGCCTTTCTGCCATAAAAATTCATCATCCTGATCAGTTTTCAAACTCGGTAAGAAAATTTGTTGTTTTCCCTGAAACAGTTTGCCGTACATTCAACACGGACATATAGCCCTGCGTACATAATGCCGCGGTGTCTACTAAGTTGTTTTCCCTGGCAATTAAGACAAGAAGCTTTCATAGTTGTGGTAGTACGCACTTGCTTTCATTAAACCGTACAATAGCTGTTTGCGATGCCGCAGGGGTATGGGTATAGAAGAGACAGTTGTACTTCAGTGATATACAGATTGCCTGTTCGGAATTCAACTTTAGAAGTTTTAATTTGTTTTCAAGCTACAATGCCGAACATATCCGTAACGGTACGTAATGTACATAGTGTGTATATATATTTTAGGCATAATACCACGTCCATTGTGCGGCGGGCTTTTGCAGTCCAGTCATTAATACCCCTGTCAAGCGCACAGGTTAAGTGCACTTGCGGGGAGTGCGCTTCGGCATCCAGAGTGACACTATGGGCTATGTGGTGGTAAACGGGAAAGAAAAGTGCACTCGTTGTAAAAAAAAATGGCGTCAGAAAATGAGCGGAATTTCTGAAGAGGTCGATGGAAAAGAAAAAGGACTCATAATAATTGATTGCTTAACATGTTAGCGGAAATAAAACAATGTTCAACAGTTTTTTAATAAGAAAAAAAATACCAGCAAAGCGATAACCAGCCAAGCCTATCCCGAATCACTGCAACAAACAAGATGGCGACGGGCAGCGATGTTGCAAGTGACCACGTTACCTTGTTTTGTTGCTTTGCTTGTAGTTATAACGAACCAATATTTTTAAGAAAACAATTTTATAGCATGTAAAATAAAACTGTAAGTACTTTTTATGCACTATACATATTTTGCCTTTGAAGTCGCTGGTGGCGAGGCTACGCACTCAGCCCTCAAAGTGTGATCCGTGAACGAACTCCTAGCAGAGTGCACTCTACCGCGAGTGACACTCCACTTGCGTCGTTTAGTTGTGGCAAAGTGTACTTACCGCGAGTGACACTCTCCGTAAGTGCACTTAACTTGCCCGCTTGATAGGGGTATAAGTTAAAGACGTTTGCCTTAACAAAATATGCGTACCCTGTCTCCTGGCCAAGGAAAATTGTTTTTTCCGCTGATTAGGCGGCATGCACGTTTTTTCTAACGCACATGGAAAGAACTTCGGTCGAAATTTTAATGCACTTCCCCACAAATCAAAGAATGCATTCTAGTATAAAATAGTCTGGTCGCGTTCTTATAGGTATTACGCCTCGTTCGAGTAATACAGAAGCTGGGAAAGAATTGGAAGCGATAACACATCAAAAATTCGGCGGCTCTAAAACAGTTGAGAGCGCATCACACGTGGCAGCTTCTAATGCAATTATTTCGCTTCGGGAAAGAAAGATTCATTGATTACTGGGGTTTGACATCCCAAAGTGACTCAGACAGTCAGAGACGCCGCCAAAAAAGGAATAAAAAATATTTATTTCACGCAGCCTCCTAAAATCGGGGCCTCAGTTGCGCTTGCTGCAAGATAGCATTCTCGTGTTGTGCATCAAGATGCAACCTGAAGCCAAAGCCTATATCTATATACGTGCGAAACTGAATTGGATAAGAATAAATGTTCATGTATTTTGAAGTGAGTTTTCAAAATGGATTTCTGCGCATATCAGACGCTACTACGGGAGTAAAAATGTACCTTGCATAAAGAAACTTTTCATATTCGGCATTAACAATTGGAGTAGTAATATTGAAATTAACAAAACGAAAACATCTACGAGCCAAACGAAAAACACGTTTTCTTTTTTTTTGTCACACCTTTTTCTAATGCATTAGAGATGGAATGCAGTCGTACCTACAAAGCCTTATTTAAGCTGAGAGGACAGGAAATATACTTAAACACGCTACGAATTATTTCATTATTCAAAAAGGTATTGGGCTAGCATCTGCGCATAGCATTTGAAACAACTACGTGGTTACTGGCAAAACGTGTTTGATGTTTATTTTAGTAGAGGTACTTCAAACTAGCTCCAATATTTTTTTACGTAATTCGAAATAGCCTGAGCTGTTTCCAGTTAGCTCAACAAACTCCCTCTCAAGCATGAATACGAATGACGACTCCTTTCACAGTCCTACATGGTTTTTCCCAGTTTCTTCAAGTGATATAAGCTGAGATCGCATGTAACGATATCAGTAAGCTTCTTGTTGTCATTTGTATCTTTCTCACTTGTTCTGTTGACTTATACCAGCGTTGATGTTTCGGAGAAACCAATAAAAACAATTATGAGACATTCCTGTACAAGTTTCTGAATAGACGTGAAACGTTCATTTACTCAAAAGGGTGGCGTCTACCTCCTGTATGCAGTGATCTAGAAATGGCGTTTAAAATTCTGCAGCTCTTGTTACTCCAGCCCCTTCGCGATGCGTACAAGGACAGGTATAGGCTGCGGCGGTATTGTGCGCCGTACATCAGTCTCTAGAAGCGTGAGGGTTCGCGCTAGCGGATAGTCAACATGAGGATCCATAGCGCACAAAATTGAAGGGACAGAACACAAGCGCCAATAGCTTGTGTTGCTAATAGCGTGTGTTGTGAGCTATGGATCCTCATGTCAGTCTCTATAGTTACCAACGCACGCCGTTCTAGAAAGGCGAAAAATTCAAGAAGAATATCTCTTTAAAATCGAAGCTACAGCAGTATCGGCGTATAAGATTCTAATAAAATTTTAATGGACCAAGATCATTTGTAGGCTCATAAGGTGGCTGAATCGTTTTTACTTTTACTACTGCACCATATCTCACTGTGAGCGTTGGCTCCCAAATGCTACAACTTTAACATAGAAGCTGACCCTGTGCACTCACATAAAACAGCAATGACAATTTCACACTAAACAGAAAGAAGAAGATATGTATGGGGCAATCTATAGCGAATGTGGTTACGCTCAATTTGTTTTGCGTCCGACCACCGGAAGCCCTATTTTCTCCTCGCAACAAAAAGTTAACTTTGGCTCAGAACAGCGGCAAAGAAAAGTATTTTGTAATGACAGGTTAATGGCAATAAAATTTCTCTCTGTATATCAGGTATTTTTAACCTGTATTTAAAAAAAAATGTGTATTATTACAATGATTCATTGGTTCCACATGATTTCAACCAGTTAGATTTGCCTTCAGCACAAGGCAGAGATGGACAACAGAAACAATAGTGCTTGGCTATCACTGTTAAGAGTTTATACGCATTTGTTTCTCGAGTTTTCATGCAATATTGCGGTGCATGGCTAACAAGAATGACTGTTCGGTCTTCGTCTGTTTTTACAAAGTGGGCAAGGAAGATCTTGGAAAGTCGCGTTAGCCATAAAACTTTGGAGTGTTTCTGAATGCGTTTTTTCCACGGTAGTTACATTGTCAACGAAATCACGGTTGGTGTCTTGCACAAGACGAAAATTCATCGGGAGAAAATCTTAGCAGATTGACGACACAATTAGCCAACTGGACAAAGGTCAATTTCTTCTAACGCAAGTTCCGAAAATAAGCTAATAAACTTAGCCTGCTTTAGAAAGATTGAAACTATGAGCTCTCAGTACTGAAATCCGACAACGTAATATTGGCTAGGCGTAGGGAAATTTTTTTTGCGGCACTTATTGCATTGTGTTTAAGCACAAGGTGACTTTTTGTTCTGACTTCCGTAATTCAGGGCAATAAATGAAAACGAGCGATATCTGTATTCTCAAGAAGAAACCAAAGGGACAACATGATTCTAAGAAATCTCTAAGGAAATGGTGAGGAATTCTATTTAGCACCGAAGAATGTTCCGCAGTTTCAAAGCGCTCATAAGAGTAGATATTAGGATGCAAAGTAAAAAGTGTCTGGAAAGGCGCGAAAAGAAGCACTTCCGCATTTGTGGTCTGTGTACACGGTTTCGTTCAACGTTTTCATCTCTGGCAACACTACAATTTAGCCTCAGAAAATTTCTTGTACCAATAAGAATATCGAAAGCTGGCGCGTCAGCTGCCCCGGAACCCGATCAATCAATGCACAGAATGCTTACCTTGCGGCGCTTCCTGATCAAAACCAGATCGTCACGCGTCTTCAGCGTCAGCGCTTTTTCAATCAACGCGCGAAACGCGTCGTCTGCATGGGCGAAAACTTTTTCAATCCCCGCACCATTCATCCAGGCAGCGTTTTGCAGCTGGTGTCATCATGAGCGACCACGTTTTTTTGGGAACGTCCACACCGTGTATACACGCTTTTGTCGTAAATCTTTTGTTCTGTCAACACTGCGACTCAGCCCAAGGCCACTTCCTGTTTGAGGAATTTCAATAGGCGCGTTCTGCGGCCAAGCGGCAACCCCAGGGGAAAAGAGAAGCGTCGAAATCTGGCGCGTCGCCCGCATCGGCGCCTTGTCAAACTCTGCTCGGAATGCTTTGATTGCCACCCTGTCATATCTAAACCGACGAGACACGTGTCATTGCGTCACTGCTTTTTCAATTTCTGCATGGCACGCGTCGTGCGCACCGGCGCCAGCCTTTTCAAACATAGCGCCATTGATAACAGAAGCGCTTTGGGACTGTTATCGTCATCAGCACCTAATTGTGTTTGCAAACCTCAAAACTGTGTATGGCATGCCGTTTGTGAAAATTCTACCCCGACGGTTATACCTGCTATCGGTTTTCCATAAAGTGTCGTTTGTTATCTGCCACCTTGTAAGCACTGGATGGTCGGCACAGCCTGAAAGCTTTTTGCGATTTCAATAAAGTTTCAGTTCCCTCAGCCCGCGGTGATGAGACATTCGCTAGAAACATAAATGCAATTTTGAAGCGTTGTAATGAAGATTTAAAAGTAATGTGAATATTTCAGATATGGTAAAAAAAAATACACACTTGTAACAGGAGTGACTACGTTTCTTCGGAGCAAAATTATTACTGTGTATCGACAGGGTAAGAACCAAATACCGAACGTTGCTCCTTGCCGAGAAAAGGAACAATATTTCCAAAAAACATCCTCCTGCACTATAGGCAACGTACTTTCATTCACGGATAAGCACAAACGTAAGGAAATAATGAACATTTTTCGTGTAGTTTAGGCGCCTTTTTTCACATTTTTTCCCCTGGATGTTTTTGTTCATCCGTAACCGCACAAAAGTGTAATAAATGTTGGCGCTGACATTTCACTAGCATAAATATTCAAGTTTCTGTCGACAGACTCCCAACTATAGGCAGCAGCCATTGACCAATTTCCAAGCATCAGATTGCCATCATTCTGTAAGGGGCAGAGAATAGCTGTATCACACAGCGCTATGTTTAGAGTTGAACAAGATATTGAGGGGTGGATTTTAGGCCAGTCTTCATTCAGGGTTTCGCAGGAATCGCACTGTAACAATGAAGGAAAGGAGCTGGAAGATTTATTTATATGATGGATACAAGAGACGTTTCCAAGAACCTATTTTTCTAGTTTTGCAGTTTTGCTTCTCCTCTACGGTTGGACGCCGCCTCAAATCCTGTGAAGTACATAGAAAACGACGTTTCCAAGAACCTCGTTTTTTTAGTCTTACAATCTTACTTCTCCTCTACAGTTGCACGCCGCTTTAAAGCCTTTGAAGAACATAGGAGCGGCGTTTCCAACAACCTCGTTTTGCATTAGAAAGATGGGATGCGCACATGGAACAATAACAAGAAAGAAGACGGTACGGGCGCAAACTAGCAAATAAGGTTTATTCAAGGAATCGACATTTATACATAAGAATGTCAGCACTGGCAACAAAGGGCATCAAAGGCAGATGGGGGGATAAAAAACGAGATAAAAATACTAGGTGGATTCAGGTCATCATGTTTTCGAGGAAACATGTCTCTCTATTACAAAGTTTGATTGACGTGTCAAAGGCACAATCTTTTTCTTTCTTTTAGATGAAATATGCCTCGAGAAGTTCCGTGCTTTATCGTTACGGCACTTGCGTAGAATCTTAACTTGTGTCAGGAGAGGCATGCATTTGTGTTCTAGGCAATGTAACGGCAAGTGACGCTGCTCCTTGTTTTCAATGGACCTTTCGTGCTCACGAGTGTGGATATTGATACAGCGGCCTGTCTATCCTATGTAAACCTTGCCACATGTTAATGGAATCTGGTATATGACGCCAATCTGGCAGTCTACATAGCGGTTCTTATGTTTCACGCCGCACTCATTTTTCTTCTTTGTGGAAGCATGTCTTCCGATGCGCGCACAGAGGTGACTCAGCTTGCAGGGTGCCGAGAAAACAAGTGGGACGCCGTGTTTGTTACCCACTTTCTTGAAATTATATACGGTCCTGTGAGCGCCTTCTTTCTTGTGATTGTTCCATGTGCGCATCCCATCTTTCTAATGCAATATGAACCAGCTTGCCCAACAACGCACCCTGCTGAACAACCTCGTTGTCTAGTTTTACAATCTTGTTTCTCTTCTAAGGTTGCACGCCGCCTTAAAGCCTGTGAACTACATAGAAAACGACGTTTACAAGAACCTCTTCTTCTAGTTTTGCCGTTTTGCTTCTCCTCTACGGTTGGACGCCGCCTCAAATCCTGTGAACTACATAGAAAACGACGTTTCCAAGAACCTCCTTGTCTAGTCTTACAATCTTACTTCTCCTCTACAGTTGCACGCCGCTTTAAAGCCTTTGAAGAACATAGAAGAGGCGTTTCCAACAACCTCGTTTTGCATTAGAAAGATGGGATGCGCACATGGAACAATCAGAAGAAAGAGGAGAGGAATAAATCATTTGGTTGCTCAGCGTGTCTATCTGTCTTCTTCTCTTCCGTCCCGCCTGTTAGCGCTGCTCAGCGACTTCTATCAAAATGCAATAGCAATCTCGACGCAGCCCTCTTCATGAAGTATTTATGTATACAATATGTGTTTCCTCTTGTCACCCTTTCTTTTTATAACAATAGATATGTGGTGAGATGCCTGACTGCTGCTTTTCGCATATATTTCAGTCCCTCCCCGTTTATAATTTTTCTTTACTTTTCTTCAACCCACTCCTGCCCAACCTTTGAAACAAAAAAAGAAAATATACCGTTTTACCCAATTTAAAGGGGTAGGAATGATACGAACATCTTCTTTCCTCTTTAAAAGGATGGTTGTCAACCACCTTTCGAAATGTCGCACGCCTTGCCTCAGCGTTCAGTATCGATGCCTTGGATATCGATTGCTGCAACTGCATTCTGCTCTATATTTATTACCTTCGGCGTCTCTGATCTCTACCTGCGTAGCACTGGTGACCTTCACCCTGTTTGTCTCAACCACTACCTCATCTTTGCTTTCATTCAACGCTTCACTCGGAGAAAATTCTCTCTAAAGTGAGAGCAAAGTTCTCCGTGCTCCCCTTAGGAGAGCTTTTCCTCCCTACACCTTCTTTCTACCGGGAGGCTGAAAGGTCACGTAATCTGTGAAGCCCTGGGCGCCGTTGATAAAATCACCCTGCTACTAACGGGGAAGGTGTGGGTAACAAGGAGTGTATTGAGTGGACGGGTATGGGCAGGTTTTGAGGAATCTAGTGTAGCACACGCTGGCTAACCGAGATAAGCAGCTTATGTATACACATAAAAGCAGTCGGTGTCGTGAAAGTTTCGGCGAACTTGCGCACTTATACTTATTTCCCTCTTCTCCTGAAGTTGCGTGATAACATAACTGTACTCCGTTTATGTCGCACCTACCTCCCAAGCAACCAAGTGAGAACCCGTGGGCGGCATTAGTTTACTAAGCAAGGAGAGATACTTATCAAGACCTAGCGCAAGTTGACAAATATTACTACCCTGCGGAACAACGGCCCCGAACTCTCAATTTGCTCGGTAAAATCTGCTCGGAGCAAACATAATACCACACGTCGGGTTCCTTTCCGTAAATGCTAAATACGCAGCTTACAAATCACAGTAAAAAGCTTTTGTCCCCGTTAATAGAAATGAAAGGAAAGAGGCGACAGAAGAGGTGCCGATAAATTCGGGGGTCACTTTCGCCCGGCGCTAAAAACGCAACGATGTTTCGACAGCGGGCCAGGACATCTGCCGCGGTGAAGCGGCTCCAAGTTCTCCTCAGGAAAGAATGACCGAGAGCGAAGAATGCACGGTCATCTCTGACAAAAGCGCTTCCAGCATGTACCTCACTCAAGTCATCATCACACCCATGGATACTTGGCCAGAATGGAAAACCAGACAACGAAATGAGGTTTCGCTGGAACTATGCGTTATTTGAACGGCGTCCTGTGAGACGACGTGAAATGCCAGCTCAGCGAGGCGAATTCATAATATTTCTTTACTGACAACACTCGATCTCTATGCGTTGCCACAAAATATGGCGCCTTACGGCCGTGTCCCTGTAATGTGGCAGTGCAGGCATAGCAGGGATTAGAACACAGTGGTTTCAGTGCGAAAGCACTACATCACGAGGTCAAACAAGCTCGCCTAGATTCTGTCAATTATGGCCTTGTTGACCACCTTAGCCAAGTCAAATAAATAAAT